>NC_088872.1:27116591-27465231 GCF_032884065.1 Artemia franciscana | reverse complement strand
CAGATCAACATTTTTGTAGATAGGAGCTTGAAACTTGTACAGTAAGGTTCTCTAATACGCTGAATCTGATGGTGTAATTTTCTTCAAAGATTAAATGAATTTTAGGGGTCTTTCCCCCCATTTTCTAAAATAAGGTAGATTTGCTCAGGCTCGTAACTTTAGATGGGTAGGACTAAACTTTATGATGAAACTTACATATTTAAAATCAGTATAAAAGTCTGATTCTTGTGATGTATTTCTTGGTATCAAAATTCTGTTTTTTTAGAGTTTTGGTTACTATTGAGCCGGGTCGCTCCTTACTACAGTTCTGTAGTAACTGTTTGAAATTACCTGTTTGAAAGTTCGCTTTATTTTGGAAATAAAATGAAAAAAAGAAGTTTTTTAACTGAAATTAAGGAGCGACATTAACGAACTGGAATTACTCCGTATATCAAAGGGGCTTTTCCATCCTCAACGCCTTGCTCTTTACGCTAAAGTTTGACTCTTTTTCTCAAGTTTTCTTTTTAAAACAGCAAAAATCTTTAGCGTAAGGAGCGGGCCGTTGAGGAGGGAAAAACCCTTTTAATATACAGGTTGTTTCTGCTTGTTTGAAGCTTTAATGTCGTTCCTTACTTTCAGTTAAAAAATTTGTTTTTATTTTATTTTATTTGTGAACGTTTTTGGATTAATACATTTTTTTCTGTTTCTCTGTTTGCCATCCTGGCATGTCCAATGAATTGTGGGACAGAATAGAAGCAGTTCAAAAAACGTGTCTAAGAATTATTTTCAAACAGGGTAAAGGGCCTTACATTTCCCTTCTTCGGAGAGCAAATCTAGTCACCCTTAAGGAAATGAGAGTACATTGTGTTTTGCCAACAATACCGTGTATAAGGCTTGTACTACTTCTCTTTTCCCTAGTGAACATTTACCCAACCGCCGCGCCGCGAATCCAGAATTTTTTTATATTTTTTCGGGGGGGGGGAGCACATAAAAGGTTGCTCCGCTAAACTTTTGGACAAAGAAAAACCAGCAATTTAAAGGAAATTAAAACAATTTCTAAGTCGTAGGTAGGTAGTGGACATGGACTTTTATTTAATATAAAATCTGATGAGTTCTATTGAAATTAAGTCAATTAGAAATATTAATACAAAAAAGTAAGTTTATAAGAACCACCTCGCCATAAAAACAATTAAAAGGTTGCTCACTCTCTGCAAAAAAATAATATATTTTATCTTTTCTGCATAATTTGTAGCATTTGCACTTCTGGTGACTATAGCGAGTTAGTTAAACTTTGTATTGTCAAAAAGAAAATTAGTACCATATTTTGGTATCATGCATTCTTTTGAACTAATGTTGATTAAACATTAAATAATAGTTCGTTTGATTGTGTAGCAGGAAAAATAGAACAAAGAAATAGAAATATAATGATTTCTTAATGTTGCTATTAGCAGCAGATTAAGTCGGAATTTTAAATCTCCCCTCCTTACGAATGAAGGTTTCCGCCTCCCAGTTGGCATTTGTGGTAATACGGACAGATTCCCTTGATAAACTTAAATTTAATTAAATACTTTTTGGGGACATGTGTCATTAATAAAAATCTAACAGAGACTGCAAAAAGTAACTGAAACCTTGTTTAAAACATGTTTGCAAAAAGAAACAGCCTTAATAATTAAAAACTTACTAAAAACTCGATTATTAAAAACCAAATACAAAAAAAAATCGTCCCAAACAGAACCAGAACAAGTGGTCCCAACCACAAATCTACTACTATGTCAGGGGGAGGGAACCCCCTGCATCCACCACTGCCCCACGTTCTATTTCAACAAAAATCCCCCTTCTTGCCCCAATAAGAGTTTCCACTGAAAGATATAGAAGAACGTTCATCCTTCACATAGTTGAAATTTTAAATTAGTAACTTTCCCCTCTTCTCACTCCACTTTTAACTTGTAGTTTTAATGCTTATTTTGCAATTGCAAACTTTACAATTCTTGCTAGTTAAACTAAATTTTCATTTTGTTTAAATTTGTTTTCCCGATTTTAATTTACGACTTTTTATCGTTTGACTTTTTTACTGATTGCAATTTTATGAGTTTAAACTGATTTGATATTTGTTACTGATTGACATTCACCATTTTTTAAATTTTGTTATTGACACTTGAGTGTGAATTTGGCCCTTTTGGGCTTATAGCCGTTTTGTAGAAATAAATCTTGTCTTGTCTAAACCGTAGTTTGAAAATAATGTGATAGATAACCCGTGAAATATGACAAGAGAAGAGCCAGAACTTGAGTACTAAGATGAGATTGCTAAAGAAATAGCGAAACAACTGCCGATTATTCAATATAAGCTTTAAATTGTTGGTAAAAACAACAATAGTGAAATTAAACCAACCTAAGCAGATACCGTCGGAGCGTTTTTGGATGAAAATATCTTTAAAAGTTATCGAGCATTCTTTCTCTCTAGCAGAAAAGACAATTATCAAGAATTACTAAGGTACAAGTTGTATTAATTGTAACCCAGAATAATTCCCCATCCTAATAATTTTGATAGCAGTAAATCAATGACCTAAAATGAAAGACAAAGAAAAAAATTACATGTGGCGAATCACGAGCTTTTCATAATTCTCAAAAAGGTAAGGTAGATCCACAATCCAGCGTGAGCCTTTTACAAGGTCTGACCCCAAATTTCTTTCAGAAGAGATAACTTTCAACGCAAAAGGGGAATTTGTTCCAATTTCTTCGGAACTTGATTCGTCGTGAACCGAAGCAACCGTTAAGCCTTCTAACAAATATTTTGGTAAACGCGGTCTGCCTCTAGCACGATAATTTAATTTCAACTTTTCACGATGGGCCTGCACATTTGGCGAATTGAGACCTCACTTATTTCTTTTTTTTCCCATGTTACTGTGGTCAATAACAAGAACTATATAAGAATTTTACTAGGGTTGTGGCCATTTTTATCGGGGTTTATTTACTAAGGGGTTGAACTGTTTCTTGGAAAGGCCTTGGACTTGAGACTGGTCATTGACTGCTTTTGTAGTTCTACAGCAACACTCGAGTCTTGCTATAACAAATTTAAATACTCTGGGGACATTTTGTTTCTCTCACATTAGTTATTAATTAGCTCGTTTCATATATCTTTAATTCTTATTTCAGTAGGAGATTATGCAAAATTGTACTTATACTACAATATATAAATTTGTCCTGGATTTATTTTAACGGTACAATAAAAGCCAAAACGATAAATCATTCTTTATAAAATAAAACCTTTGCTTCTTATTCGGACCTTGTGCTGTGTTCAATTTATCTCTAGGATTAGACGCAGCTTATCCTGAATTAAATGCAATACAATTTTCTTATATATTTATTAACCGGCAGTTTGGTGTCTGCACCCTACTTCTTCTCTAGACTCTGTTTAAACAGGTTACAACTAATTAATGCTTGACTGAATCGCTCCTGAACAATCCGAGTGGTTAGTCCCTTGGTGTAATTTATGCATTCTTAGATGCTCCGATTACAGCTCAATCTAACCTTTTGAGGGGAATTTTTGATTTCGGAACATAAATATGTAAAGTATTTGAAGGGACTGCAGCCAGAAGGTATATATTATAGAAATAAGTTTCTGATTGGTGAATAGAAAATTTTTTGCTCTATTTTTGATACCCCACAACAACAATGTAAGCATAACAGTCTAGAATGCAAACCCGAAACAGGTTTTATAATTATTTTGGAATTATAAAAAAAAATAATTGTCGGCTTTAAGATTTGATTAGGCCAAAATATTCACCAGGTTTTTTTTACTTCTATTGACATAAAAACCACCAAAATCACTAATTCAGGAACGTCAGGCAAACTCCAAATGTTTAACATGTGAGGCATAGGAAGATTCTTTGAGAGTCCGTCCTGCCTTGATACTCCAATTTCCTAACGTCACAAAAATTCATGGAAGTTTTAAAGCGATTTTTCGTAGTAGTAAGGGCTAAACTCTATCATGAACTTTTTCTAAATAATCATATACTGTTCTGGATTCGAAGCACTTGTTTTAGAAATTTTTAATATTAGAGCTCCCATCAGTGTTTCCTCTTTAAGGTCCCCTCCCCCAAAGTACTTTTTTGGTTTTTAAGGTGAACTTTTTCATTCATACATTTGGGAAATTTCTAGGGATTTTCACATGCTTTCTGAATTTTTAGGGATTTCTAGGATTTATCATTTCGAAAATGTGAAGATTCTTGGGGTTTATAACAATCCAGTCTTTGTTTCAATAGTATTCTTTGTACAAGGGTGAATGAACAGACATCATGTAATTATTATTCTTAAATATTTTGAGCCTGAATTAATGAAATTTGCATGCAGCTATCGCTTAATTAATTATCCACCTTGCTTAATGCTTTTTGACAGAACAGTTCAATTGAACTTTAAACGACAAGAGCAAGAGAGTGATCAATTGTAGTGGAAGAAGATAATTTTGAACAACCTAATAATCAATGGAAAGTTATCTTCTTTCTCGAAAAACCAAATATTCAGGCAAAAGAGGCAGTACTGAGGGGAAAAAGAATAATCTGTATAAATGCAAAGTTTGTTCAAAAATGTTTTCTATCAGCTCTTATTTATCCAGGCATAGAATATTTAATAAAGGAGAAAGACCCTACGAATGTGAAATATGCTTTAGACTTTTCTCCAAGCTCACATTTATCCAGATATATGAGACCTCATACGGGCTTTGGGGGGTTGTATCGACCCGGAAGTTTTGGTTGTCCAATCTAAGGACTATTTTGAACACAATGACTGTCTCAAAATTTTTATCGGATGCATGTAGGGAGAAGTGGGAGTCTAGTTTCCCTTGGATTACTTGTGACTCTAAAAAAGGGAACTAGAGTTTTCAATTTCAAATCTAATGAGACCCATTCGATCATCACTTATACGAACACCTTTTCCGTAAAAACATTATATGCCCCCGGAATCTGTGTGTGTGCGTGGGGGGGGGGGGTGACCCTGGAGCTTTTGTATCTGAACTATTTTGAACAAAATTGCAATTTGAAAGTTTTGATCGGATGTCTTTGGAGAAATAAGAGCGTGGGGGGATATTTGCCCTCCGATCACCTTTGACTGTTAAAAAGTGTACTAGAACTTATGATTTCCAATCGAATGAGCCCCCTCCCAAGTTTATACGACCAACGATCCCACCTGACGTGCCTTTGGAAAAAAAAACAACAAAAAAACATTCAAGCCTTATGGCCTTTACTATAGGCAACGCTATAGCGTTGCCTCTGATTCTTCTATTACGGTGTCGATTGTTTTAAATTTACTATATCTAGTATCGGAGATAGCGAACTTGATAAACACCTTATTGGATAAAAACTTGAATAATAGATTTAAATTAAATCTTTGGTATTCCGTTTCATACCTGCTATTTCTGGAACATACGGACTAGCGTATATTTTTTCGCTTAAGCCCGATTTTCATGGGTTTAGCCTGATCTTTGTGCATCTCCTCGCCCCTAGAACCGCCAAGTGTGCTTTCCGTTATTTCTTAAAATGTATCTAATTGCAAGCCAATCCAAGATTTAACTTTTATAAACTGTTGTGTCTAATTTTAATATTATATTTACCAACCTTGGCGTACGTTTCCTTTTTCTGGAAAACGATCTCTTTTCAGGCTAATTTTCATGCCAGATTTTTAGTTGATAAAACAAAATTTTTCGATTTGCTTGCACCCAGTTTACTAAGGAAACTTCTGATTTTATATATTACTAAATCATATGAGCATTACAGGATAAAATCCCCAAAGGGTAAAGCTTTGAATTATAAATTTAAGTTAAATCTTTGGTATCCCATTTTATATCTGGTATTTATAGAACATGCCGATATTAGCGTATATTTTTTCGTTCAAGTCCCATTTTCGTGGTTGATTTAGCCTGATTTTTCTCCATACCCTCGTCCCTACAATCCCCACATGTGGCGTCCGTTATTTCCCATACAATTTCCAGTTGCAACCTACTCCAAACTTGAATTCTAACAGATTGATGTGTCTAATTTTATATTATTTATGCTGGCCTAAGACTGTTTCTTTTTTCCGGAAAGTCTTTTCTTTAAAGACTAATTTTCATTCCAGATTTTTAACTCGTCAAACCTAGTTTTTGGATTTGCGTAAACCCAGTTTACTGAGGTAACTTCTAATTTAATATATGATTTAATCTCATGAGCATCACAAAAAAACCTCACAGGGTAAAGCTTTGAATTTCAAATTTAGATTAAACATTCGATTTTCCCTTTTGTAACTGGTATTTCCAGAATATGCCGACATTAGCCTACATTTTTCCGTTTAAGCATAATTTTCAAGCGAAATACTTTTCATAATTTCGCAAATATAAGACTGGAAATTTCGAGATTTCTCCAAACAAACCTTTTAAGTTTCAATTTAAAGCACTTTCTTTTAAAATTTAAGAATCAAAACTCTTTTTATGTCATGAATGAATACTTTTTTTGTAGAATTTCGGATATATAAGGCTGTAGATTCCAGATTTCTTCAAATAAACCATTTATAGTTTAACATTGTTTCATTTTTTCACAATTCAAACTTTTTATTTTTTAACTTTAAATGGCCAAAGTTTAGTAATTTTGGCATACCTTAAGAAAATGAAGTAACTTTAAAGCTCATTACAGTGAAATCCATTCCCCCCATCTCAATGCAGGAAAAAGCAGCATACACATATTGTATGCATATATATATATATTTTATATACATATATTAATATAAAACATTATTGTACCACATATATCTTTACCTATTCAAAAATCATGAAACTGGAAAAATAACTCACCATAGGGGTTTGCAATACATAAGACCCCTTACCCTAAGGAAGAAACAAATCTAGGAACATATTATTGCGATTTCAACTCTCTTACCTCAATTTACGAAACTCGACAGGAGGAAGCCAGCATTCATGTCCGAAAATATCAGATATACCAATAATTGGCATATTACACATACCTTTAACTATTCAAAATTCATAAAATTGGTAAACTAACACACCAAACGGGTTCAAAATCGATAAAACCTTATAACTTATGGAAGAAACTAATATGTAGACAAACTATTGCGATTTCAACCTGCTTAGCTCGATTTAAAAAAAAAAAAAAACTAGACAAGAGACTGTCTGCATATATACACAAAAACACCAGATATACCAGTATATACCGTGCAACACATATTTTTATCTATTCATAAGCCGTAAAACTGGAAAACTAACTCACCAAAAGGATCAAAAATTCGTTAAACCCTCTAGCTTAAGGAAGAAACTAATCTGAAAACACGGTATTGCAATTCAGACCCTCTTAGCTAAATCATTTTCTAGAAACAAGAATTTTTGTCACTTCTTGTGTGAACAAGCATTGGAATTAAAGACATAGGATACGACAGATTTACTTTTTTCGGAATACATGTACCACTTAAAATGCAGTTCAGATGTTTGAGAGTCACAAGTCTCGGCGTAAAGCATAAAATTTTCCTCATTTTCTATTTAAAGTAATTTTAAGAAAAGTGGGGCTAAGCAAACACACCGTTAATAATCAAATATTAGGGGGTTTGAGCTGTATATGACTTGTGACTCTTGATATGGACATTCATAACACAAGCATAAGATCAATATGTGATTATATTAAAGATTCAAATGGGTATATTAAGAATAAACATTCATTAGACTTCTATATTTAAAAAATAAACCATCCACTATAAATACAAGATAATTATTTAAATCCTCTTAAACTGGAAAAAATCTTCGTACATCGGAGCTGGGAAGACAAATCAAACATGAAACTTGATACGAAGTTGTCCTTCTCAGATTTTCTACCATGAAATATCACCACTAAAACTATCTTCGGATCAACACGAATGAAGAAATAACTATTCTAAAAAAAGAAATCAATTAGAGATGACAGTACTGTGTCAATAACAAGGAACAGATATCAGATCTATAAGATTGACACTCTGCTTGGCAATACAGATCCCGGGATTTTATTCGAGCTGCCATAATTTGCCAAGCGATTTATTATTACACTTCATTTCTTTTTATTCTTTTAATATTTTTTGGGGCTGGGGTTTGAACTAACGTAGCAGGGTAAGTTAAAGGTTAAAGAAATTAATTTGCCCACCCTTCCCCCCAGTTAGTGTCGGCAGATTTTAAAGCTGCGTCAATTAACTCCTTAAAGTTGATGTTTCCTACAGCTGAGATAAAATGTTGGTTCTTTCAACCTGTTTCAGAACGTCTGAATTAAAGTTCCAGCGCTTGGGCTCCAGGAGCGGTACAGAAGTGATCCTGAGTTTTCTCTGCAGGTTTGGATGACACTATCTCTGGCATTTCTCCCTATCGGCGATGTTGTGTCAAATTTCCAAGACCTCCAGGGGGAGCCTGGCAGTGATTTTGCCGAGTTAACGGACTACTTCGAGGACACTTAGACAACCTCTAGGAGGAGCGTGGCAGTGATTTGGACTACATCGAGAACATCTATATAGTTTATCTAAGATGGAACTAAAGGGTAACTGCCCCTATTGCCTCCTGACCTATTGAATACCTACAATCGATGCACCCTGAGCCTCCCGTGCAGTGAGCTGGTGGAGCGCTGGCACTCTCTGATGCTGTCATTAACTGTCACCATTTGAACTACTGGAAGTTCTTGGAAATCCTGAAACGCGAACAGGGCTACACGAGTACCATTGTCACTCAGTTAGCCTTTGGATTACCCCCCATTCCAAGAAAATGTATGTCTGTCTTAATCTTGGGATTTCAAGGATATGCAAATATATGACCCACAGGCCCCCTAGCCATTTTTGAAAGCCATCGCCTATAATATTAGTAGTTGGTTCTTTTATTTCGCACATTAACCAATATTTTTCTTAACAACGGTGTTTGATGGACTTTTGAAAACCTTATTCATTTAAACTTTTTTTGTACTTAATTGGTTTAAGAAGTTCTATACATTTTAGATTTACTTGGTCCTGAAGAGTTTGACTCCATGGTATTTAAATAAGAAGAAAATAAAAAAAGAAAGCCCCTGAACGGCACTTCAGACGGGAAAACCTTCTCATGTACCATAGTTGTCGATATCAGACCAAATCCATGAAAAGTAAATACTCGTACTTCTTAGTCCCAGTCTGTTATTTCTGTCCACTTGAATATTTCAAAATTTCCTCTTTTGTTTATTGTTTTTATACATCACACTCTCCCTTTGGCGACTCGATTTTGCGTTTGGGAAAATTTTCTGCGATGGAGGAAATACTTGGGGGGAAATCCTAAAGGGGATTTTCTATGGAAAATTTTCTGGGGAATTCAAGCTCTAGCACCTTATTTGGCATGTTTAATGAACTAGAATCAAACATTCCTTAAGGTTTTCAACGCTCTTATTTGTTATATTTACAACCTTAAACATTTTGTACTTAATTGGATTAAGATATTAAACACAACGATTGAATTTCAGAGAGGGCAGAACATAAGAGCAGTAACAATATTCTAAGCTTTACACAGGACCACTGTATCTTTTTCGTGGTAAGAATGGTAAAAACCACACAATAAACTTAACTGATGTTTATAAAATCGCGTTTAAACATTGCAAAAGTCTAAAAAAAACACCTTTGTAGGTGTTTATCTGTGTAACGTCTTTATTACGCGGCTTTTCTTTTTTTCTAAGTGTAGAATTGATTTAGAATACTACAAGATGTTTCACTTTATATACATATATATTTTTGGTATTATTTTACACGCAGAGAGACAGAATTGAAATTAAAGTTTCGTCAAGTAATTACTCCCAATGATAAGCTCTTTCAGACGACACATGTAATTATTTAATGACATATGACACCCTGAGCTTTTCGGGAATTTTCACAACAGCATTAGAGAGAGTGTGGGAGATATAAAGAAGGAAATATATCAAGGGAATAAAAATGAAGCTTGATATTAAGACTAGTTAAAATGATTCGATTTTTTGTCGGTGTATCCTTCAATGGTATCCCTTTTCTACTTTTAAGCAGAGCCCTATCCCGGTTTAATATTGGAGTCAATAACCCCTTCTTTAGGTCCTTTGGATACAATAAGAGCCCCATCACAAAGTTCTTTTCGAGTTGCTAGTCCCTTGTATCCAGCTAAAAACTTCTACGGAGAGTCTTAGCATTTTCCGGAAACAATATATTCTCGGTGAAACCAATCAATTAATACAACAAGAGCCCTATACATATGATGTTATCTCAATTTCCGGTTGATAGGGAAATTTCTGGAAGCATTATTATCCGAGTTTCGATTACCAAGTATGTTGTTCAATAACTGAAGCGAGTTAGATTGCAGACGCTAACCCCTCCTATAGGTCCTTTGGGTACAACAAGAGTCATATTTCAATGTGCTATTGGAGTTGCTAGTCCCTTATATCCAGCTAAAAACTTCTAAGGAGAGTCTTAGCATTTTTGGAAACAATATATTCTCGGTGAAACCCTTCAATTGATACAACAAGAGCCCTATACATATGGTGTTTCAATTTCTTGTTGATAGGAAAATTCCTGGAGGCATTATTATCTGAGTTTCGTTTGCCTAGTATGTTGTTCAATAGTTGAAGTGACATGATGTCTAATAAACGAATTCATTAACCGAAGTGAATGTTGTTCAATAATAGAAGTGAATGTTGTTCAATAATAGAAGTGAATGTTGTTCAATAATTGAAGTGAGTTTGAGGTGACATGAGGTCTAATAAACGAAGCTTTCATATGGATTTTACTATAAAATGGGAAGGGATCTTTTTGCAATATAATCGTATCGAGTCGATTATTGGTTATTAATAATTGATTATGACTAAAACCAGCGAGGTATAACTTTTGTAATGTAATGGACCTGATCACATCTGTTTTCCGGTAACGGGCTTGCACATGAGTTTGGGTCCCCACATTGCCATCCAGGACCCAACGTCTCCCACCAGGGCCCCGATTCCCCCTCCAAGGCCCCAAGATCCGTTCAGATTTGCCAGATCTGTTGATTTCGAATTAAAATTAAGTAGTTGTGGGCATAAAGCCAGGACTAATTGTGGAAAAAGTCAAGACAGATAGTCTAAATGAGTGAGACGCAAATCTGGCATAAGCCCTTTTAAGGATTGTATAAAAATGATATCCGATCAATTGTTGATAGATATGTCTATCTATCATCCGTCCATACGTCATCCCTCTGGCAGAACTAAGGTTGATAGTCATAGAACTAAGGGATGAAAGATCAGATTGATTTTGAATTAAAATTAAGGGGTTGTAGGCATCAAGCCATGGGTAATATTAGAAAACGCCAAGACAGATAGTCCAAGTGAGTGAGAGGGCAAATCTAGTATAAGGCATTTTTATACTGAGTCACCAATTAAAAGATTTGGAACTTACCAATTAGCTGAGTTTTCTTATGCAGAGGTCATTTTCAGTCACCAATTAAAATGACTTGGAATTTACCAAGTAGTTGATTTTTTTTTCTATGCAAAAGTGCTTTTATTAATTTTCGATATTCAGTAACCAATTAAAAGACTTAGAATTTACCTAATAGCTGAGTTTGATCTATAATAATGCTTTTTTTTTATTAATTTTTGATACTCAGTCACCAATGAAAGGACTTGGAATTTATCAAGTAGCTAAGTTTGTTCTATGTAAAAGTTTTTCATTAATTTTTGATACTCAGTCACCAATTAGAGGACTTGGAATTTACCAAGTAGCTGAGTTTGTTCTATGCATAAATGCATTTTTAATAATTTTTATACTCAGGGTACGTTCCATAATTCAACCTTCGTTCTAGCATTTAACATTGTCTAAATTGAAAAAAAAATCCCAAAATAATAGTAGGTTCCAAAACAAAATCTAAGTTCAAAAAACCTAAGTATAAAAAAATCCCAAAATAACTGAAAGTCCAAAAAAAAGAATCGTTACGATGTAGTGACGCTTAACACCAGTTGGCCAGCGCCCCAGAAACAATAAATTTTTAAGATACCACATCATTCTTGAAATTTTCTAACACATGCCAAGGAATTTTAGGAAATTGGCCCGCTTGTATTCATTGTATCGTTTCATCGAAAACATGATGGATTACGCAATACCAGATAACATATCATTCTTGAAGTTCTCAGAAACATGCCAAGAAATTCTTGGAGATCATGATGTGGGCCCACTTATATTTGTTGTATTGTTTCACCGACAACATGGATGATTAAGCAATACCAGATAAGGCATTAATCTTGGAAATCATACAATTCTCGGAAACCAGTTTGCTTGTTTTTGGAATGATGCTAAAAAAGGGTGCCGGGAAACAAAAAAAAATTGTAGCATTTACCAAAAATCCAACTCAATTGAGAAAATTGATTGCGTAGTTAACTTGTTACGATATTGTGACGCTTAACATCAGTTGGCCAGCGTCCCAGACACAATACATTGATTTCCTTACAATGTATTTCTAAGAACTTCAATGTGATTTTAAAACATGGAAAAAAGTTGAAAAATCTGTAACAAAAAGTTGGGGGGAGCAAAAACTGGGAAGGGTCATTGGGGCCCCGGAGGGAACCTGGGGCCCTGGTGGGGACTTGGGGTCCTGGTGGGGGACATTGGGTCCTATATGGGAGTGTGGAGACCCAAAATCATGCGCAATTGCGATACTGGAAAAAAGATGTGCACAGGTCCATTACATTCTAAAAATGTTTCCTGGCCGGTTGTAATCATAATCAATTATCAATAATTGGCTCGATACCATTATAGTAAAAAAGATCGTTTCCAATTGTATAGTAAAATCATATCAAAACTTCGTTAATTAGACATCATGTCTCTTCAAACTCACTTCAATTATTGAACAGCATACTAGGCAAACGAGACTTAGATAATAATTCTTCCAGAAATTTCCTTATCAACCAGAAATTGAAAAACCACATGTATAGTGCTCTTGTTGCATTAATTCAATGGTTTCATCGAGAATTTATTGTTTCCAGAAAATGCCAAGACTCTTGTTAGAAGTTTTTAGCAGTACACAAGGAACTAGCAACTCTAATAGCATATTGGGATATGGTTCTTGTTGTATCCAAAGGGTCTATAGGAGGGGTTAGCGACTCCAATAGTACATCGGGATAGGGCTCTGCTTAAAAGCAGAGTAGGGATACTAGTTCCTTTTCTCTTTTTCCGACTTTTCTTCAATTTGAATAGTTTCATTTTCATTACAACACAGACGATTTTCAACCAATGGAAAATTTTGATCCTAGCTCTGCTTTCTTTTTTTTTGAAAAAGGACAAAAAGAATTTCTACATTTAAAATGTTTACTTTAATTCAAATAACTCACAAGGAGGCCGATTCAGTTCTTGTGTCCTTCTATTGTCATAATAAATTAGAGGTGCAGATATACATAAACATTATCTTCAAATGAAAATGCCTTTTCTAGTTGCGGTAAAGTGCAATAAATAAAATTTTTCGATGAATTTTGTCCAGCTGTTTTCTCCCCTCACTGAAAAAAGGATACGAAAAGAAAATATACAAATGAAAGAGCCGTCACTTACTTTGTTATCAGACAGAGGTATAATTCTATCGTAACTCATAGAGGAAGATGGTTTGGAAGCAAGTCCTGAGTTCAGTATGTCCAATTGAGAGATATCTGGTTTCTAGAAAGAGAAATTAAACAGAAGAAAAATAAATGTCGATGTCATTCATTCATTTTGAATTCATTTTGAATTCATTTTGAAATTTCATTCAATGAAGATATCATTTATGCGCAGAAAAAAAAAGAAGTTTAGATTGTAATTACGGCAACCGTCGTATGCAGGCCGATAATGAAGTTCAAAAAAAGAAATAAAGAATTAACGTAAGTTTGTCAGTAGAAATACTTAAAAATGAACGGAAGAAACCTATCTTCTTACACTATTAAATTTACCATCTTACAAATTTGAAGTATTTGAAAATATTGAATCAGGAAGATGCGCATAACTTCTCTCTGGGCAGGGCGTATTTTAGTAAAAATAAAAAAGAGAAAAAAGTCAAATGATAGTACCAATCAAGAACATGGGCTAGAAATGAAAATGAATTTGACGGTTTTTCATCTGTTTTTTTTTTTCAGGTATTATGACCAGGGTTTATGATTACTTGTGATTTTTGGCGCTGTATTTACAGTAAAAACGTCTAATGTTTTACATTAATTTCAATCATTATTTCCCAACATTTTTTTACTCCGTGCTTGATATTGACAAATGTACAACTTAATACATCTAAGAAGCAGTGTCGGGCGATATTAGATGTCGCACTTAATACTGATATCGAATATCAAAACTTAAATATCGATATCGAAAACGATACTATTTCGCCTTTTTCTGGTATCGACCGGTGAAGGTCCAGCAGAAAATATCCAACAAAGAAAATTGTTTCGCAAATGGCCGAAAACAAGAATATTGTATTTAATCCACAGACTCAGATATGCCGATATATAGCACACAGCTGTATCCATAAGTTGCAAAGGCCTATTCTCAAATTACTTTTAGTGTGGGTGGGCTCTCAAATGTTGCTGAGAACTTTCAAAAGTCTTGGCTGCACGAAATATCTTCTAGGCTTATAGGCCTTGCTCAGATCACACTCTAGGTTAGGTCATGATTGCCGCATACCTCCATTCACTTTTCTAGAAATTGTGTATTATCTATGACAACCATCTCCGAGTTGAGAATAAAATAGCAAGTGACGTGGATTGGGCATTACTCGAATCTTTAGCAACATATGCAAGTACCGATTCAGCCACTACAAAATCAAGCCAGTTTGTGGGGAGTGTATGATGGAGTTTCAGTAGTCCATGCACAGTAAGCCTGGTCAGCAGCTGCATCTATCACGGCTATCCAGATTTTCAGTGGTTCTATGAAAACAGATCTATTCATGACGTGGAGGTCTTGTAATGTGGGTCTCAGAAATACCAATACGAAATTGTTATAATATTATTGTTCATGCCCGCCACCAATGTCCTTTTTGAACGTGGTTTCTAAGCCTTATCAAGTTAATCAAATAGTTTGTGGTAACAAATGAAAGTAAGGGGCAGTAGTGGTGGGAGATGGGTACAGACTTCACACCCTTATTTGGGCACTAAAGCCTGTAAATACTACAGACAGAACATCTTGTAAAGGGATCTATAGGTCGCCTATACTACAGATGCCACACCTGAGGCTAGTCCTATCAAATGCCAGATGAAAGTATAGAGGGTGCATCTATTTTTACATATTTTCATGAGAATCTCATTGACATATATCTATGAGGCCCTAGCAACCAGCCATAGTAACCAGATCCAATAAAAGGCTGATTTTTTGAATGCCCAGCACATTCCGTCCTTTCCTGAGCTTTTTTCCAGATTAACATAAAATGGTCACCAATAATGGTAGAGTATAACTTTGAGACATCGTGGGAAGATACCACTCAATGTCAATAGCATATTGTATGATCAGCAACATCTGATGATACACCGCTCTTGCTAGTCTATCTCCATTTCTTTTAATTAACTTCAACCAAATCTAAACATCAAAATAGACCTACGCAGCTATAAAGAAAATAGGGCTATATCCCCTTTCAGAATCTGTGAATGAGCAGTCTGACATAGACTAAACACTCTTTTATAGTACTGAAGCTGGAGAGACTCAAACTGCTGTGCCGCTTCTCCACCCCAAATCTCTGCTCCACATTCTACCACTGCTAAACTTTTGCATTAAATATACTAATTTTTAGGTTTTTAATTCCCATCATCGCTGGGTTTGTAAGTATTATAGACATGGCAACTTTACCTCTATTACTTCATCAGCATGACTCTTCAAATTTCCATTTTCCGATAAAACATATCGGATATATATGTTTCCTATTTCCACTACCTACCGTATAGCAAAATTTCGGTTAAAATCAGTTCTAATCGAATTAACGATAATTTGTCTACATTTTACCAAAATAGTGTTTATTTAGTTGTAGTGTAACACTTTTTGGTTCTTTTCTACTTACAAATTTGATCAGAATAAACCTTTGCCAGATGCTTTACAAGGGGAAAGTCTATACACGTAAAACATATCAAAATAGCACGCCCGTGCTGTTCTGCATTAGAAGTTCAGTCGTATTTGTGGAGAGACCTAGCTAGAGGGTGATAAGGGTTCTTATAGTAGGCTCTTACCATTTAGCACATTTGCAGATGCATATTCACTGTATAGCAGGTAGAGGACGGGGATAGAATAGGGCCAGAAATATTCTAGTATTTTTGCTCTATCTCCCAAGACCACCAAACATTGTATAATGTGGCAAAACAACGACATACTTTTTGGCTACACAACGTAGTTTTTACAACTTTATTCAATTCAAAACTTTAGTTTCGAAAATGAGCTGTTCCTGGCTAAATGATCGAAATTATTTCTTTTATAAGATTTACAAAAATGGAAATATACTAATAAAAAAAGATTTTGTGCAGAAAAAAAGAAAATTAGATGCATGCCAAGAACTTGACTTACTTCTAATGTATATAGGTAACTTGAAATGCTGGGGGTTGAAAATGATTATTTGAATAATATCTAACCTCTGGATAATAGAATATTAAGGGGTTTGTTTCTAACACATCAATTTCTTCTTTTCTCCAAATTGGGAGCCTATAGCCAAGACCTGGAAAGTCCCTTACTTCAGTGAGATCATAGATAAGCGCCACACATGAAGCCTCATATTTCTTCTGAAACGAGTGAATCCTACAAAGAAAGAAAACTAAATGTCAAACCAAATTGAAAGAGATCCCCCATTAGAACCAAAACTATGATAATTGTGCCACTTTCGTTAATCCCTTATATTCTGGGAAAAAATATGACAGTTAAGTTTCTTCATACATTCAGTTGAATGATTTCAAATGCATAAGAGATCCAGAATCAAATTGCCATACGAAAATGAGTATGACAAATGATAATAAAGGTTTTTTGAAAAATTAAGTGTAATATGGACTTAGTAAAATTATGGACCAAGGCTCATAGTATCATTTATAAATTTAGTATGAAAATAAACCCACATTTTTCAAAACTGATAAAGAAGGAAACAATTAAACAGAAACTTTAGTGGTGATGAGTGTTTCCAATGGTTAACACCAAACCAAGATTTTGAGCACCCAATTAAAGTTGATACAATAGAACCTTCAACTTCAACTATAGTAACTCTTGGCATTAGTTAGCTGTCAAGTTTCGGGATTCAGCAACACCCTACACAAGGGTGGGCAGAAAGAGGGCTAGAGTTTCATTCCCACGTGATTTGGTCCAATCCATATTTAAAGGAGTAGGGGGATGTAGGGCCTGTAAGTTTTCTTAGCCAAGGAGAAGGTCTTCACGCAGCCAATATAAGATGAAAAGCACACATCTACTTGTATTTTACCACAGATCGGGAGGGGTAACCTGAAACCAGATAAGCTTTACCCTCAGTTTACTCAGGGCAACTTAGTCTCGTTATCAAATCACTTTGGCCAAAAATGATTTAAAAAATTCGTCTTCCCAACAAAATATCATTGCTCCTAGTTCTTTTTTTATTATTATTTTGATCATTAGCGGTACAGGTCATTTAGCCACTTAAAGATCTAAGCTTCACTATTCAGACTGATTACACGAGAATTATATTCCCACTTGGTTATCATAATATTTTATCATAAAAATTCGCTTCTCTGTCGTAAAAATAAGCTGTTAAAATGCATCCAAGGGGACAGGGAATCGGGCCTCCACTCCGAACCTCTCTACTAAAAAAAACCTTTAGCTCCTTGATTTCGTATAGCCAAAAAGCAATGCTCCTTTTAAACACCACTTAAACTGAGTACCCTTCCCCCCCAAAAAATAGAGGAAAAGATTTCGGGAAACAACAGTTGTTCAAAATCAAACCCATTCTCTGAAAATGGAGTATTTAGGCCAAACGAAAAATGGATTGATGACATATTCAACATGCCCAGATATCTCCTTTTTTTAAGTCGGGATAAAGGCATTTATGATCAACTTCCACGCAATCTATTCAAACCATAATTACTCTAAACCTGCAGTTACAAGGAATGTATTTTTATTTTTTGCGACAAACATTAGCCAAATTACAATAAAAGCTCGCTCTGTTCCTGGATACAAGCACAAGGAATACGAGTTTCAATCCAATCAAGATAAAGAAGTTTTGGGCCCATTTTAAGGTGACTCCTACGCCTAATTAAACTTATTTTTGCATATTTAGGTCCCGGATTACTGAATTCCAGATATAACCTTTAAGCCGGTAGAAAAAACCTTTTTTTTGGGGGGGGGGCCGTTTTCGCGTGAAGAGATATTTTTTTATTATCGTTTTGCACATTGGGCTCTTTTGGCCCATTATCGCAGGGAGGGTGTGCGTGCCCCCAACCTAAATTTTTTAGCCTTTGGACTTAAGGATTTAAGTTTCAAGCCGCTAAAAGAAACAAACAAGTTTTGTAGCCTTTTTAGTGACCTATTTTCAGGCGAACTAATACATTTTTTTGTGTGTCAGGGTTCGTCTGGCCTATCATAAGTAGAGTACGATTTGGTTTATACCTTAGGAATAGCTACAAATCTTTTTTTTTTCTTATTCGTATGGTGAAGCATATTTTCATTCTTTTTCAACCCTGAATCTTTTTTTATAGTCCCCCTTTTTGATCGTTTTCCCTTTCCCCTCGTTATACTGACTATTTAGGATAATATCATCAAATTTCAGTTGTTTCTTCAAAATTTCTCTCTTCGACAGAATGGTCAAAAGAAAAGAATGTGTGCTACAAAAAAACAAAAATGGTCGAAAGCAATGCAATACCATCATATGGGTACAGTGATATCTCAAATACTATGCTGGACATATATTAAAATATGTATCTTGGATACCCAATAGGTTACAAAATACAAATGATAGCTTTCTTTCCAGATTCCCTAATCTGATTCACCGCATGCTAAACTCAGCTCATTTTCTTTAGCATTATGGAAACAGTAAGTTTTCAATCTTGTTTATGCTAATCTATGCATACTTATGTTATTTCACTTAATCCCCAGTAGGATTTACATAAGTTTTGAGATAGTTTTCATACACTTATTTTGGATGATGAAACCTCACCATCATCCTAAAATGGTACATTGAAACCGTGAAAATCTTTAACTTACATGTAGATATAGTCAATCGAGTGTCTTCCGCATAGCACACGCATCTCGCTAACACTTGAGTTTTCTAATAAGACATTATAAAAGTATAAAGAAAATTTGGCAACCAGTGTAGATTTCCATCTATTCAGCCATTGAAGATTAGGACATATGGGTTGTGGTTTCGAAAAGAAAAGCTTCCTCGTCTGAAAAGAAAACTGTTTAGTTCAAAGCTGAAAAAATATCATTGCGCCTACAGCGAAAGTGGATTCTGAATATGATATAAAAACGAGAAGAAATAAAATAATTTAAAAATAAGTTTTTTCGGACGAAAGTAAAGAGCAACATAGTCAATCGAGTGTCTTCCGCACAGCACTAGCATCCACGCTAACCCTTGTGTTTTCTAATAAGAAATTATAAAAGTACAAAGAAAATTTGGCAACCAATGTAGATTTCCATTTATTCAGCCATCGAAGACTAGGACATATGGGTTGCGGTTTCGAAAAGAAAAGTTTTCTTGTCTGAAAAGAAAACTGTTTAATCCAAAGCTGAAAAATGTTATTGTACCTAAAGTAAAAGCAGATTTTGAACATAATTATAAAAAGAACGCGTTTTTCTTAACTGAAAGTCAGGAGCGACATTAAAACTTAAAACGAACAGAAATTATTCCACATATGAAAGGGGCTGTCCCCTCCTCAACACTCCACTCTTTACGCTAAAGTTTGACTCTGTCACATTTCTACTTTTTAAAACAATAAAAAAAAATTAGCATAAAAAGCGGGGACAGCCCCTTCCATAGACGGAATAATTTCTGTCGTTTTAAGTTTTAATGTCGCTCCGTACTTTCAGTACAAAAAAAAAAAACTTGTTTTTTATATATTTAATTCTGAATTCTGAATTTGTTTGAATTAATAAAGGTTTTGAATTTGGCTCAATGTACATGAATAATTAAAACAAAACTTGCATACTAATTTTACTTTTTTTGAAACTAATAATAACCTTACAATAACCTACGTTTGATTTTTGTTTCAGTTGTTTAAGAATAACTCCTGAATCCCAAAGGCTATTTAATTAGAATTACAGGCTCTTTTTAAAGTTAAAAAAGAAACTTTTGCGAAAGAGCGAGCTACTGAGGAGAGGCAACCCATCTCTTGTACGTAATATTTTCTGTTCGTTTTAAGTTTTAATGTTGCTTCTTACTTTCACTTGAAAAAACTTGTTTTTTATTTAATGCTGATCGTTTTTTAAATAACGTTGGGCCCAAGTCCTTCCCCCAACTTCTTAAATACGGGTATTACAGTTCTTTCCCCTCGTGATCGTTCCAAAATCATTTAGGGATGATTTCAATTGAAAAAAGTGTCATAAACAAAAAGCCGATAAGTAAATATATCAAGCTTAGCAGTTGATTTGCACTGTAGTTGGTTGACAAATTATGAGGTTGCTGATCACAAATCTGAGGCTAACCTGTATGTCGTATATCCAATCCACTAAATACGCACTTAAAATATATTGTTTGATTTTTGCCTTGGTTGATATTTAAAGATTTCTGATCAAGCTAATATTGAAATATTAAAGTCAAAAATAAGTAATGATAAATACACAATACAATCGCATTTCAAAAATACGATTTTCAAAAACCTAGTACGCATGACCAAAGTAAGTGTGAAATGAACTCTTTAACCTGTTCCTTTTTTATTTAACTTCTGATCATTCTAAAAATAGTGCCGGAAATCCAGGCTCAATGAAAAGACCCTCCTACGTACCCCCACCCCGAATTTTTTTTTTGTACACTTCACGATAACGAATACTAGCTGTAAACAATTGGTATAGTTCATAGCTTGCAGGCCTTCCCCCCGGGGACTGTGGGGGGTCAAGTCATCCTCAAAGACATTGTTATTAGGTCTTTTGACTATGTTGAAAAGGATGGCTATTTCAAAATTCTGATGGAGCAATTTTGTTAAAAAAGGGGCGTGGGAGGGAGGCTAGCTGCCCTTCAAGATTTTTAGTCACTTAAAAATGGCACTAAAACTTTTTATTTTCGATCAAATGAGCCCTCTACAAAAAAGGAAAAAAAGAACGAAAAATCAACACACATCCGTGATCCTCCTTCTGGCAAAAAACGCAAAATTCCATACTTTTGTATATATGAGCTTGAAACCTCTGCCATTGAGTTCTCTGATATGCTGAACCTGGAGGTGGGATTTTCATTAAGATCACTAGCTGTTTTGGGGAGTTCCCCCTTTTTAAAAATTTGGTAAACTTTCCCAGACTCGTAACTTTTGATGGGTAAAATTAAACTTGATCAATTTTACATATTTTGAATAGAATCGAAAAATCGGTTCTTTTGGTGTATCTATTGTTATCAGGACTCTGTTTCTTAGAGTTTTGGTTACTATTGAGCTGCATCGCTCCTTACTTACAGTTCGTTACCATAAACTGTTTTGATATAATTATTTTGGAAGGTTAAAAAACTTACCGAAACATCGATTGGATTCGTTCGAAGCAATCAGTTAATTTGTTATATGAATAACTAATTCAAACTTAAAATGAACGGAAATTACCAAAAATGAGAGTGGGGTTTCAGTCCCCTTCTATTTCAATTAAGATTAAATTGTCACCTGGACGTTAACCAAAAGAGAAAAAAAAAGAAAATCAGAATATTAATAAATTTTCAAGAAAAAAAATTATCAACACAAATAACATTTGACAATTACTTTAGCAGTATTATTTGCAAAATAATCTTATTTCCATCACTGTTTTCTTCCTTTTAAATGGATTCCTTTTAAGTCATAGTCAACGCAATAGTGCTGACTTAATAATGAGGTTTTCGGCCAATGCTATATTTTCAGCGTCATTATGCAGCGGATGGAAAAAATCATTTGGTCACAAATTAGCGCACATATCAAGTGCCAAAGCCAATCGAGAGCAGCATGATACCCTATGTGTCCTTGGAAACCCCTGTTGTCCAATTTGATACGGTATTAAAATCCGATATAGCTAGTTTAATCAAATGGTTCGAATATTTGAAGATCTTGCCTACAGAGCTGACATGATACGTGCAATTCCAGAAGAAAGCACCCCAAATCTTATCAATCAGCCCTATTCCAATTTTTTATTGATTTTTTTTTCTGTTTTTGTGAGCTTGTCTTACAAGTTCACAATACTAGTGTGTATTAAATTCATATTATTAATAACATTCATATTATTAATAACATGAGTACATTTTTATAGATTTTCTAAGGTAAATAAAGGTTATTTAATTTTGATAATATTTACCTCTCTTCCCTGAATCATTAAATTCCATTCATCTAATTTAACTTTAGCTTCTTGTAAAGCAATGACAGATGGATAGAATTGCCATTTCTGGATGTCAAGGTGAGCTCTCAATAGTTTTTGAAGGGCTTCTGTTTCAAGACTGAAAACAATCAGAACATAAACAAAATTATTGTTGCCAAGATAATAACAACCCGGTAAAGACCAGTTCTTGTCCAGCAGCATTTCTTATTGCTGTCATTGAGCGACAGCTTTACAAAATAGGCTTTTCTTGATACTTATTATAAAAACGCTTTCCAAAAAAGTCTTTTTCATAGAAATGACCCATCTTGGAACCAAAACGATCAGAAATAAAGTCATGCAATAGTTCAAACTTATAACGAATAGGAATTCCTAAGAATGAACAAATAAAACCTAAGCAAACAGAAATTCAAATGGATTCAAATCATGGATAAAAAGCAAAGCTTTCTAAAGCAAAGCTGCGCGTATCGTGGCTGCAGACGTCTGTTAAAAGTGATTGAGTGCTTTCTTTCTGGCCGTTTCTTCCGGCTTGTCCTCGATGGATTCAATTCCAGTGAATAACCAATAAAGGCTGACAAACCCCAGGATAGTATCTTGGGACCTACGTTTTCCCCTATCTAAATAAATAACATCTGAGACACCATTACAAGCCCTCTGCATCACTTTGCTGACGAACCCATGACACACTTGGCCGTCCCAAAACCCGGAGAGTCAAGTTAAGCCTCCCTAAGCCTACAGACAGATCTTTTTTTTTAAAACAGAAAAGTGGTCTGATGCATGGATGCTTTATTACAATGCATCAAAGCAAAAAAAGCTGCTGATCTCCCCATCGAGAAGGCCATGCACACAGCCCAACTTCATCTTCAAGAAGGAAGCTATAAAGAGAGTTGAAGAGCTTCACCTCCTGGGAGTTATGGATCACATAGGGGGGAAATGGGCAAGTAAGAGGGACTTGTTGCCCCTCCCTTCCCCACATTACTTTACCCGTACAAGTAGAACAAAAAACTTCAATTCAATTATCGATTGACTGAGCCGCCTTTCAAGTTTCCATTACTACAGCTTCCATACAAAGTGTTCCAGGGAAAAATTTACAGGGGAGCCAAGTGGATATTTACTAAGGCAGCGTTTTAACGTTTACCTTTGATAATTTAATGCTGTCAATTTTCAAGAAAAAAAGCAAAAAAGAACAAGAGTTTCTCTCAAGGACTTCGCTCTATAAATTAAGAAATGATTAAGAAACAAGGTATTCAAAAGTCAGAGTCCATGAGTTTCAAGAAAGAGAAAAAAGTAGTATCATCACGACTGAAGTATTGGTTCAATAAAATTCATCACACAAGATTAGTTGAAACTTTAAAAGCCAATTTAAAACATTAAAATTTAAGGAACTAAGTAAGACAGTGGCAGAAACAACTGTGCACATTAGTTTTAATTTCACATCATCTACGATAAATGCTTAGAGGTAACACAAGTATGGACAAACTTCACAGGAATACAGTAAATAGCAGGGGCGTAGCTCCAGCATTTTATTGGACGGGGGGCAAGAGGGGCTCCACATATGGATAGACAATACGCATGGGCTATCCTTCAGGGGAAAGCAGTTGTGGTTCTGGCATCTTCAATTCGCTTATACTTGCTGTAAGTATTAAGCATTATTATTTAAGTATTACAGAAAGTAAGTAACTTACGACCACTACTTTGTTTAATAAAGATAAAATTTCAAAAACTGCAAACTGTTTAAAAATGTTAGTTCACTTATTTCAAAGTCGCACCCCTAAAATTTCTGCACCCGTGGCGAATGCTCCCTTAACCCCCTCCTCTAATATCACCTGTGGAGAAGGGGGTATTGGAAAACTTGTGAAAAAAAAAATAGAATAGCCAAGACGCATCCGTGTTTTTTCGCAATTGAAAGACGCAAGAGTCCAGGGCGCAAGAATAGGTTTGAAGATTGACGTTAGTAGGACCAAGTCGTTTAGAATTGGAATATGAGGGGGAGATGTTAGGTAACGAGAAAAACGATCAGGGGGATAGCTTCACTAGCCAATACGCATCTGTCTTTTTTCGCAATTGAAAGACGCAAGAGTCCATGGCCGAGGAATAGGTTTGAAGATTGATGTTAGCAGGACTAAGTCGTTTAGACTTTTAATATGAGGGGGAGATGTTAGGTAACGAGAAAAACGATCAAAGGGATAGCTCCACTCACTATGTAGAAAGTAGAATAGCTAGGGCATAGAGTGTTTTACTTACAGTTGAAAAAAACTCTGGAAGCGTGAGCGCTTCAAAAAGCTGAAGAAAAAAACGTAAATGTTTTCCAGGGGAATTGTCAAAGGACAATTTTTGATACTCGTTTGACAGATCGTATATCATTAAGCTTCGCAAAAAAGTGCGACTTGGTTCCATTTTCTAGAGCTATAATGAAAGAAAGGTTGAGATGAGTAGCCATGTTTCATGATAAAGAATGATAGATTGTCAAAGATTGTGCTTTTTGACCGTTTATTTGGGGCCAAACGAAAAGCAGGTCGTTCCTGAATGGGATAAGAATATATCATTAGAAAGAATTTGAAAGACACTGGGAGGAATTAGTGGGAGAGGTAAAAAAATAAGCTTCGGATAAATGCAGTAGAGGGGGAGAAGGCACAGCTATGCTTTCCTTTCACGGCTTAGTGCTGCAATGAGTTATTATTGTTAATAGTAGCAGTAGAAATTATCCTCCCTGTAGCCCCCCCCCACTTAGGCATGTCTCTTTAAAGAGAAAGCCAAATTGTTTCAAATTCAAAACATAACTATGTAGAGAGTAAGTTGTTCTAATTTTTTTGTCATCAATTACTATCAAAGGAATAAAATTTCATCTTATATTCTAAAACTAATCAAATTAAGTAGCATCAAACAGCCTTGGCTTTTTCCAGGGTCAGTACTTATTTAAAGTACTAGATTATCAGTTAATGTTGCTTATCAGAATGTGATGTACAACCATATACACTAAATTTTATTCATCACTTACCTAAAAACAGCTTTAACTTGAGTGAGAATAGGATGATAAAACTTGGACACATTGGTTTCACATATGTCACTTATGACTGGTAGCAAATCTTCTACTTTGGCTCCACTCTTAGATGATGCGATTCCTGCTAGTTTATCATAGCTGAAATTTCAGAGCTAAGGAAAACGTTGGAGGAGAACAAAAACAAAATACTGAAATAAGAAGTAGAATGACAGAATTTTGATTTTCAGATTTCG
This sequence comes from Artemia franciscana, assembly GCF_032884065.1. Lineage (NCBI taxonomy): Eukaryota > Metazoa > Arthropoda > Branchiopoda > Anostraca > Artemiidae > Artemia > Artemia franciscana. The sequence goes on along the minus strand of NC_088872.1, from coordinate 27,439,617 downwards.
AGAATGCAAATAAGCAAAAAAAAATTTCTTTTATCATAATTGAGAATACTTGGGTCTAACTTAGTTGTTTATTAGCAAAGGTCACAGTTTAAGCTGCTTTTGGTATTCAGAGTTTTAATCATGTCGGGTTATGTAAAATAGTCATAAGTGTTCATCATTTACTTTCAATTCTGGAAATAATGACAATTTCTAAAGTGACAAACTCAGTTCATTAAGATAGATTCATTGAATAATATAATTTAAACAGTAGAATTAATATACTTTTTTTCTTACTAATACCATACAGTAGTAAATAATAATAAGAGCCATAAATGAATGAGTTACATAGTTTCAATAGCGAAAAAAACTTTCAGAAAAGGAAAGAACGTTATTAAAATCCCAACAGACATTATTTTGTTTAAGGATGGAAGCTAAGAAGGTTGTACAAGAAGCCAAGAAGCCTACAACAACTACTATAGTTTTAGTTGCGGCTGTATTTCTTTCCTTTTTGGATAAATTATACGAGGTTATTTTGACACCTTTTTTCACATAGTCTTAGTTGACAGCTCTAAAATTCCCACGAGGCCTTGGGTCATAAAGGATACAATTCAAGTAGATCAACCCGAGCAGCACAAAAATGACTCAGTTGACCAGACAGGTGAGAAAGAAAAGAACCATCATTATGTAAGCCATCAATTCTTCTAAAATCATCACGCAACGTTTCATAGGTAGTCTTAAGTGTGCTCTGGAAAAAATAATAATGAAACCACAGATATGGACATCTTGAATCCTTTGGAGACGGGAGAGGGGGAAAAGAGATCATAGAATTTTTCTTACATGTATAAAAATTACAATAAATGCCCTTTTAAGCCCCAGATTTTACATTTTCTGTGTTTATGGGGAAAAGGGGAGTGGACTTACTATTCTCTCAGTTCTTTGATTGTATGTCTGAAAATATAAAAGTTATAAGTCATAAATTTTGAAATTTCTTTATGACTTTGAAATCATATACACTCTGAGGCTATGGTGGTCAGCCCTATACAGAGGGGAGGAGGTGAGAGGATCTACTAAAGAAATGCTTAACCAACTCTTTTCAGAAAATATATGCCTAAGAATTATAGGTTTTGTTTTTAACCCCACGAACTCCCCAGGAAGAACTCTCCGATGTTCCGTCCAAAGGCTCAGGCCCATCTTGCACCAATCATTTAGCTTATCAGATTTTAATTACAAAGACGCCATCTATCCTGACAATATTTTTTAAGTGCAGGTGTACATTGCAAAAACCTAGGATAGGACAAAAGGAAATTAGGACAGTGCTGCTAAGGCCTATAAGGCCAAAGAGTTCATTTTCATGTGAAGGCTTTCCAATTTTCCGACAGGGCAGTCCTTTCTACTAATTACTTTTAAAAATATTATATAAAAAGGAATTAAAAAAAGATGTATTAAAAGACTAAGATGAGCAGAAATGAACTCACAAATTGAGTCAAACCCAAAGCAAACACAAATTAATACCACTGAGTAAATGTACCAGTACTGAAATGAATAATTACATCAAATGAAGAGACGCAAAATATTGATTTAGATGAATCCTAAAATGGATAGAACTTACAATGAATAATGAAATCAAACTTAAAACAAACGGAAATTACCTCAAATAGGAGTAGAGCTACAATTCCCTAAATATAATTGGCCAGAGTATCATTTGTGCTTTACTGAAAACAAAACATATTTTCAGCATTTTTATAATTAGAACAATGAAAAACAAAAATCTCTTAAGAGTTTTATAAATTAGTATCATCATAAACACAGCAATAGCCGCAACTAAGCAATGAGCAACAAAAACCAATTGTGGGCGAAAGCTTAAAAATGTGTACTAGAAATACAAGTGTCTATTGATAAAAAATGCCATTGAAGCTGATTTAGGAACTACAATTTCAATAAAACAAATCAATAACCGTTTATTGAAAAAACAGATTATGGGAGTTCCAAAAAAGGCCCTAAGATTCATCCAAAATAGTGATGAAAAAAAGTCCACAATTGAAATCACCACCGTCAAAATCCTGCAGAAGAGAATTGCACTCTCCCACCTTGTACAACACAGAAAACCATATTTTTGATGTATCTATTTTTCCATGAATTAACTGCATCAAATCAGTGGTCAAGGAGTGTTGGGAGAGATTCATTTCAACCAAAATCATAATATCTAGTGCTTTTTACAGTAAAAAGGCTTTTTCCGCCATTTTGTATCACAAATATCAATTTTTGCCCCAAGAAGATCAAACTGCCAAAGAATGCAAATTCTGAATCAATTTTGATTTTCAAATCAATTTTGATGGACATTATTGAACATTGTCAATATTTTTGAACTTGGTTATCAAAGACCAATTACATTTAATGCATTCAGACTCTGTACTTACAAAAAGTAGAGCATTTGTAAAGTAGTTTGTTCAAAGTAAAGCATTGAAACTAAGCTTAAGAAAATCAAACAAGATTTTCTATTGATAGACATTATTGAGGCTAGACTGAAAATTCTTGATGTTTCACAGGAAAAAAAATGTTCAGAAAATGAGAAATTTGTTAATTTTCCAAAGACATAAAGTAAATGTTATGTTTTTGGACTGCAAACCAAACAGAAACTTTTCATATAAAACATAACAATAATGTTACAAACATAAGATATGTGAGAGTCCTGTCAAGGGCTGAAAATCCAATGGATGTTCCTGTAGGGCTGAATGTCACATTTATTGATGTCACAGAGGATTACTTTACGTGTGTGGTAGTACCTAAGAATTATTAGAGCAATCTTTGTTTGCTCTTCTTTTCCTAATTCTCTTATGTTAGCCTTTTTCTTAGTGTAAATGTATAAGCAGTCTACTACATAATGAGACATGTTAATAAAACAATTCTTACTTTGCAATATGCAAACTAATCCTAGAAACTTATTTTCCAGCAGGAGAACTTTTATCATCACATCTTTTGCTGTTGTACAATTTTTTTTTAAAATTGTGTAAAATAAACATAGATTTGAATGCATTTATTCATTTTCAAACAGTCTATATATGATCATTAGAGACCATCACCGTCATCTACGAAAAATACATTAATAGGCAAATATTGATAAACTAGGTTAGGTTAAGTTAGGTTAGATGGCTCTTGGGTGTTTGTTTTATGAATGATTTTCAAGACTTACGAGAATAGACATAAATATTGCAAAATATGATTGAACAAGAGCTAAGAGCTCATATGGCACTTGTAACGAGGCAAGAAGAGCTAAGAGCAAAGAGATCATATGGTATGAGCTCTAACAAAATTTTATGAATCAATAGATTGATTTAAAAGGCAAATAAGAGGCTTAATGCCGGTCAGGATTTAAAATAAAGCTCTGAGTCACGATGTCCTTCTAAATATCAAAAATCATTAAGATCTGATGACCCACTTGTATGTTATAAATACCTAATTTTTTTCTAATTCTTCCTCTCCCTTTAGCCCCCCCAAAGGGTCGAATCTGAGAAAACGACTTTATCAAGTCAATTTGTGCAGCTCCCTGAGACGCCTACCAATTTTCATCGTCCTAGCACGTCCAGAAGCACCAAACTCGCCAAATCACGGAACCCCTCCCCCAACTCCCCCAAAGAGAGCAAATCCAGTACGGTTCCGTCAATCACGTATCAAGGACATTTGCTTATTCTACCCACCAAGCTTCATCCCGATTCCTCCACTCCAAGTGTTTTCCAAGATTTTCCCCTCCAACTCCCCCCAATGTCAAAAGATCTGGCTGGGATTTGAAATAAGAGCTCTGAGACATGAATTCCTTTTAAATATCAAATTTCATTAAGATCTGATCACCTATTCGTAAAATTAAAATATCCCAATTTTCACGTATTCCAAGGATCCTGGTTTTCCCCTCCAGCTTCCCCCAGTGTCACAGGATCTGGTCTGAATTTAAAATTAGAGCTTTAAAGCCCAAGACCCTTCTAAATATCAAATTTCATTAAGATCTGGTCACCCTTACGTAAGTTACAAATACCTCAATTTTCAAAATTACCCCCCCCCCTCAACTCCACCAAAGAGAGCAGATTCGGTCCGACTATGTCAGTCACGTGTCTTAGACATGTTTTTATTCTTCCCCTCCAGTTTTATCCTGATCTCACCGCTTTAAGTATTTTCTAAGATTTCCGGTTCTCCTCAACCCCCCCCCCCCGCCAATTACGCTGGATCCGGTTGAGATTTGAAATAAGAGATCTGAGTCACAAGATCCTTCTAAATATGAAGTTTCATGAAGATCCGATCACTCCTTTGTAAGCTAAAAATACGTCATTTTTTCTAATTTTTCAGAATTAACTCACCCCATTAGATTGGATCCGTTCCAATTATGTAAATTAAGTATCTAAGACTTCTGCTTATATTTCCCACCAACTTTTATCCCGATCCCTCCAATCTAAGCGTTTTCCATGATTTTAGGTTCCCCCACCCCAAACTCCCCACAATGTCACCAGATCCGGTCGGGACTTAAAAAAAGAGCTTTGAGACACAATATCCTTCTAAATATCAACTTTCATTGAGATAAATCACCCGTTCGTAAGTTAAAAATACCTCATTTTTCTAATTTTTCAGAATTACCCCCCCCCCAACTACCCCAAAGAGAGAAAATCCGTTCGGGTTATGTCAATCATGTATCTAGGACTTGTGCTTATATTCCCCACCAAGTTTCATCCCGATCCCTCCACTCAAAGTGTTTTCCAAGTTTTAGGTTTCCCCCTCCCAACTCTCCCCCAATGTCACCAGATCTGGTCGGTATTTAAAATAAGAGCTCTGAGACACGATATCTTTCTAAATATCAAATTTCAGTGAGATCCGATCACCCATTCGTAAGTTAAAAATACCTCATTTTTTGTGATTTTTCAGAATTAACCCCCCCCCCACCAACTACCCCAAAGAGAGGGGATCCGTTCCGGTTATGTCAATCATGTATCTAGGACTTGTGCTTATTTTTCCCACCAAGTTTCATCCCGATCCCTCCACTCTAAGTATTTTCCAAGTTTTAGGTTTCCCCCTCCCAACTCTCCCCTCATGTCACCAGATCCGGTCGGTATTTAAAATAAGAGCTCTGAGACACGATCTCCTTCTAAATATCAAATTTCATTGAGATCCGATAACCCGTTCGTAAGTTAAAAATACCTCATTTTTTCCGATTTTTCAGAATTACCCCCCCCCACAACTATCCCAAAGAGAGAGGATCCGTCCCATTACGTCAATCATGTATCTAGGTCTTGTGCTTATTTTTCCCACCAAGTTTCATCCCAATCCCTCCACAATAAATGTTTTCCAAGTTTTAGGTTTCCCCCTCTCAACTTCTCCCCCCAATGTCACCAGATCTGTTCGGGATTTAAAATAAGAGCTCTGAGATACGATATCCTTCTAAATATCAAATTTCATTGAGATCCGATCACCTGTTCGTAAGTTAAAAATACGTCATTTTTTCTATTTTTTCAGAATTAACCCCCCCCCCCAACTACGATCACTCCTTCGTAAGTTAAAAATACGTCATTTTTTCTAATTTTTCAGAATTAACTCCCCCCCCCCATTAGATCAGATCCGTTCCAATTATGTAAATCAAGTATCTAAGACTTCTGCTGATTTTTCCCACCAAGTTTCATCCCAATCCCTCCAATCTAAGCGTTTTCCATGATTTGAGGTTCCCCTACCCCAAACTCCCTCCAATGTCACCAGATCCGGTCGGGAATTAAAAAAAGAGCTTTGAGACACAATATCCTTCTAAATATCAAATTTCATTGAGATCCAATCACCAGTTCATAAGTTAAAAATACTTCTATTTTTCTATTTTTCCGAATTAACAGGCCCCCTACTCCCCCCCCCAGATGATCAAATCGGGAAAACGGCTATTTCTACTTTAATCTGGTCCGGTCCCTGATACGCCTGCCAAATTTCATCGTCCTAGCTTACCTGGAAGTGCCTAAAGTAGCAAAACTGGGACCAACAGACCAACAGAATTTGCGATTGCTATATTTCACTTGGTTAATACCAAGTGCCATAAAAACTGGAAATACAGTGAAAGAAATAGAATAGAATATGGTTTATTGGATAAAATAGCACAAGCATGTCAGAACAGTTACAATGATAAAACAGATGATAGGGTGATAGTCAAAGCTAAGGCACTTGTGACCAAAGTCAAACAGTTCATGGTAACGAACTGTAGTAAGGAGCAACCCGGCTCAATAGTAACCAAAACTCTAAAGAATTGAATTTTGATATAAATAGCTACATCAAAAGAATCGCATTTTAATGCTGATTTTAAATATATAAGTTTCATCAAGTTTAGTCCTACCCATCAAAAGTTACGAGCCTGAGAAAATTTGCCTTATTTATGAAAATAGGGGGAAACACCCCCTAAAAGTCGTAGGATCTTAACGAAAATGACACCATCAGATTCAGCGTATCAGAGAACCCTACTGTAGAAGTTTCAAGCTCCTATCTACAAAAATGTGGAATTTTGTATTTTTTGCCAGAAGACAAATCACGGGTGCGTGTTTATTTGTTTGTTTTTTTTGTTGTTTTTTTTCCCCAGGGGTCATCGTATCGACCAAGTGGTCCTAGAATGTCGCAAGAGGGCTCATTCTAACGGAAATGAAAAGTTCTAGTGCCCTTTTTAAGTGACCAAAAAATTTGGAGGGCATCTAGGCCCCCTCCCACGCTCATTTTTTTCCCAAAGTCAACGGATCAAAATTTTGAGATAGCCATTTTGTTCAGCATAGTCGAAAACCATAATAACTATGTCTTTGGGGATGACTTACTCCCCCACAATCCCTGGGGGAGGGGCTGCAAGTTACAAACTTTGACCAGTGTTTACATATAGTAATGGTTATTGGGAAGTGTACAGACGTTTTCAGGGGGATTTTATTTTATTTGGGGGTGGGGCTGAGGAGAGGGGGCTATGTTGGAGGATCTTTCCTTGGAGGAATCTGTCATGGGGGAAGAAAAATTCAATGAAAAGGGCGCAGGATTCTCTAGCATTACTATAAGAAAACAATGAAAAATAAACATGAAAACGTTTTTTCAAATGAAAGGAAGAAGTAGCATTGAAACTTAAAACGAACCGAGATTATTACGCATATGAGGGGTTCTAAAAATACTTTAGCATAAAGAGCGAGGTATTTAGGAGGAGATAAATACCTTGCTCTTTATGCTAAAGTATTTTTAGTAATTTCAACTATTTATTCTACGGCCTTTCTGATTCAGGGGGTCATTCTTAAAGAATTGGGACAAAACTTACGATTTAGTGTAAAGAGCGAGGTATTAACGAGGGTACAAACCCCCTCGTATACATAATAAAAATATAAGGTTATGAAAGTTTGTTACGTAAGTTAATTCTTAAGTTACGCATATTTTTTACTAATAAAAACGTTCGTTAAAATTAAAAGTTCTAGTTGCCTTTTTAAGTAACCGAAAAATTACAGGGCAACTAGGCCTCCTTCCTCACCCCTTATTTCTCAAAATCATCTGATCAAAACTAAGAGAAAGCCATTTAGCCAAAAAAGGAATTAATATGCAAATTTCATTTTAATAATTTATGTGCGGAGAGCCAAAACCAAACATGCATTAATTCAAAAACGTTCAGAAATTAAATAAAAAAAACTCATTTTTTAGCTGAAAGTAAGGAGCGACATTAAAACTTAAAACGAACAGAAATTACTCCGTATATGAAATGGGTTGTCCCCTCCACAATCCCTCGCTCTTTATGCTAAAGTTTGACTTTTTGCCACAATTCTACTTTTTAAAACAATTAAAAGCTTTAGCGTAAAGAGCGAGGGATTGTGGAGGGGACAACCCATTTCATATACGGAGTAATTTCTGTTCGTTTTAAGTTTTAATGTCGCTCCTTACTTTCAGCTAAAAAAATTAGTTTTTTTTTATTTAATTCATGGTAAGGATGTAATGTTGTGATTCCAATGTAGTAAGTTTAAGCCTAGCCAAACCTTCACTGTATGTAGCATAGGACATCTCCAGAATAATTTTTATTGCTCTTGTTTTAATACTTTCAATTTTAGAACATTGGTCTTTGGTCAACCCAGGGTACCAGGTCAACACAGGTCAAGCATATTCAAGACAGGGTCTTATATAAGAACCATAAATTATTTTAAGGTTTAAACTGTTTACGAAGGGAGAAAGATTTAAAGAGAAAACTACCAGATCTAAATAAGTGGGAAGTGTGGGGCTTCCATTTAAGGTCATTGTCCAACTGCACACCAAGCAGCTTTACCATATTTAAACTTGGAATGCAAAGGTATTGATAGTGGGTATATTTTTCAAAAGGAGAATTGCATTAAACTATTATCAAATGAGAGGGAGCTGGAATGTAACATGGATGTTTTCTGGATGGGCTTGTTTGATGCTGTTGAAAATTTGGATTCATGTTAATTGGAGGGCTGGTGGCAACAGTGGGCTGGTTTGACAAACTTTGTTTTTTGGCTGATCAATGTTCATAGTGATAATACTCAGGAGAGAGTTTGACAGTTGACGAAAATTCTTTCCAGTATTATTAACAAGTTTTTTGAATGCATTATAACCATGATTTAAATTAATCTGGTCATAACCAAAGCAACAACCACTTCCAAACTTACTACACACTTTTTGCTGTAATAGTTGGCAGTCAGGGACCTTACATTCACCCTCAATATTAAAACTGGAGATATTTACATTTTTGCCATTTTTGCCATTTTTGCAAATATCATTCCAGGCGAATTTGCATATGCCCTTACCTGTAGTCAATTCATGACTGCTTATCTTAGTTGTCTTGACCTTTAGTTCACATTCATTAGTATTTGATTTTGTGTTATCTAGAAATGAAGATAAAGGTTCTCCTGCTGGAAAATATGTAAAGTGGGATTATTTTGGATGTTAAAGTAAGAAATGTTTTCTTAACATGACTCCTTATGTAGTTGACTGCTCATATATTTACACCTTTTTCTCTTATTTTAGATATGGTTTATATCTAGTGACAAAATCTAGAATAAAAAAAAACATATACATAAAATTAAGTTAATAATTTTAGCCAAAATGCTCAAGTCATTCAAAATAGTATGTTTTGAGCACCAGTTAAGTGGCGTTAATAGCAATCAGATGGAAGTTTCTTGTGACCACGAGTTCTTCATCCATTCTTCAAAAATCATAGGAGATTGTCCCTCTGGCAGCATTATGGTTGGAGTAAAAAAAAAGCCTTAAGTGTTTTGCTTGAAACCAATGATACTTTTGTTGTGGTTGATCTAGACCATATCATTGTTCTTACAGTTCTACTAATTATGGAAAGGAACAATCTAACAAACGTTTTGCTAAAGCATGTACAAGTATCTCAAAAATTTCTCATAAAATACAAGCATCTGGCAAAGCCATTTTGCTTTGTGGTGATTTTAACATTGACCTCATTATTCCTAGTTTACCATGGTCCCAGATATTATTATCGTCACTTCCAAAAGATCTACCTGTGGCAGTGATTAGCAAAATTTTTACTTATGTTCATAACATTTATAATTTCAGATCATGAATGTTTTAAAAAGTTTCTTGTTAGAGTATCAGAGGAAATTTTGATTAGTGATCACTCTCACCTTGAAGTGTCTGTTACTTTAAATGTGTCTTGTCATAGGTGTTGTAGCCCAAAATGGTTTCTGAGGCAGCTTTGGGATAGAATTGACGTAAACTTATATCAGTGTGTGTTAGATGATATTCTCAGTAGAATTAGAATTCCTTTTCACCTCCTGTCACAGTCTCAAAAATTTCATTTGTTGGAATTAGATATTTATTATGCTGAAATAGTTCATGCAATGAAAGTTGTGGGTTCTGTTGTGATTCCTGTTATTAGAGTACATAGAAATACACAAAAATGGGATGGTCTGCTATACCAGGGTTACATGAAGCAAAACAGAAAAATTGGTTATGGTATCATATTTGGAATCAATGTGACCAACCAAGAAATGGCCCCCTTTTCCAGATTGTTAAATCAACAAAAAAGAAATATATAAAGTTAGTGGAAACTCGGAAGAAACAACAAGTAAAACATATATCAACCAAGATTAGGAATAATCCAAAAGTACTTAATAATGAGGTTAATAAATTAAAATCTGATTTATCAGACCAAATCCTTCTAGATCAATGGTATGTAAACTTTACTTCAGTCTTCTCATCTAACCTACCATCAACTGAATTGAGTTATTGTGAATTGTTGTAGGCTATAAGCATTTTCTCAGCTGAGCCCATATAAAAAAATAGTTTGTTTTTCACCATCTTTGATTTTGACTCAAATTAGATCACTAAAATGTGAGAAGACCCTAGGTCCAGATGGTTTGTTACCAAAGCACCTTATGTATGGTTCTACAAAATTACTAGAGAATCTAATGCTATTATATAAAATAATACTAATCCATCATTATGTCCCTTCTTTGATGGGTGAAGGTAAAGTAGTTTGTATATGCAAGAAGGGCAAGGATCCTTCACATTGTCCATCATATAAACCTATAACACTTTGTTCTGTCATTAGTAAATTATTTGAAAAAATTTTACTTCCATGTTTATCAACAAAATGTGATGTGGGGGATCATCAATGTGGTTTTCAAAGTGGTGTAGGGGTTCAAAATACACACACAATAATTCTAGAAATATTGGAACACCACCATAAAATTAAAAAACAACTACTTGTGAATGGAATTGATATTTCAAAAGCATTTGATAGTATGTGCATAACCATGCTTTTTTGTCATTGTTGTGTAGTGGGGTGAACCCATTTATAGGAAAGTGTTTGGTAGGCTGGTATGGTAATTCCTCTGTAAGAATTTTTTTTGGGAGGGCAACTTTCAGACTGAATTTATTTATGTCATGGAGTTAAACAATGATCAGTTCTTAGCCCCTTTATATTTAATAATACAATAAGAACAGCTATATGGTTCCTACCCCTATATGTGATTGAAGGTATTGACATTAGCCACTTGTTGTATGCTGATGATATTTTGTTGTTCTTGGATAATTTAATATCAATGCAGAATGTAATTAATGTATTACACTCACATCTACAAGAGATATGATTAGAGATTGAACCTTCTAAAACAGAATTCCTAGTGGCAAAAAGTAAAAGTGGTATCCAGCATCATTCAATTAGGGTGGAGTCACTAAATATTCTCAATCAGAATTCATTTGATTACTTTGAGTTGCCTTTTGGTCTGTCAATTGAAGGTATGTGGGAGTTTGAAGGTATGAAGGTATTATTGTCTGTATTGGGAAAACTTAGGAAAACATATGGCCTGCTAGTCAGGGTGAAAGGTCATTCTGATAAAAACACTTGCTATAATTTACAATTCAATGTTACACCTCATATATTTTAATTGTTCTATTTTTGAAGTTTTTGAGTAAAAGTGATAAAAGTGTATCTGTGTTCACTGTGTTCTGGTTTTCTTAATATTTTCTTGGATTCCACCATGGTTCAAAAATAGGTATATTATACAAAATTGGGAATATTTGATATTACTGTTAAAATGGATCAACAGTACAACTGATTTCTTAGATAGTGTTAAGAAAATAGAATAAATTTTCCCCTTAATTGTCTCATATAATGGAAAAACAGTTTTGTTGTCACTTCTTTAATAAAATATATATTTATGTGTTATGTTTATGGGTGCTTTTTTATTAGTTATGTTGTTATTTATGGGTCATGTTTTGTGAGAGATTTTTTTTTAGTTACTTGCAAAAAAAAAACTATAACCTACTTATTTTCATTAGAAGTGTAATTTTTATATTTTTCAGTTTTCTTTTCATACTCCTCTGTGTACATCTTTTGTATATATAGAGGGCACAAGTAAATTATTATTATTATAGGAAAAATATAATATGGGCTATATATTTGGATAAGGTTAAAGAGGTTAGGTTAAAATTAAATTTGTGGCAAAAGTGATTAACCTATTATATTTGAAAAGACTGCAGTAAAAGGCTTCTAGTGGTATATTTATTCTTAGGTTTCAGCCCTATAATTCAACATCATTTGCTGGTGCTAAAGCACTGAAGGGCATGGTTTTCCTGGTATCTTAAGCAAACAAGTAAAAAAGAACTTAGACTACAATACAGCACAAATTATCATTACTAAACTTAGAATCAAAATAAATTAGGCCTAATTTAATAAAAAAACTGCCATCTATACAGAGCTGTCTTCAAGGCCTTAGAAGTAGGCACAGGGAAAGAATGAGCGAAAAAAATGTTTTCTAAGGACAAAACTTTGGTCCTGAAAATTTCTCTCACCCTAATTTGTCTATTTTAAAGATTATCCTCTAATTTCATCTAAAATTTTCATCAAATTTTCCTAACAAAATTTTTTTCTAACCTCTTTCCTTAAGAAGCCTTTTGATGACAAGAAGCTAAGGCTACAATACAATTTTTCTGAACAGGCCAGTTGAATCAACAATAAGACCATAGAATGCCATATTCCAGTTAAAACCTTGGACGGTTCTTTTTCTTTTTCAATAGCATCTTTTGCCTTGTCAAAAGCGAAACTTGATAAATTACTAAAGTAGGTTTCAAGAACCTTGTCTTTTTCTTTTGAAGTCATTGCCGTTAATGACCAGCGTTTTCACGATTTTCAAGTTTTGTAAAAACCCCATATATTATGCCGTCTTTTCATTTAATTAAATAAGGAAACAAGTTGTTTCAACTGAAAGTAATTGAGGAGGGAGCAATCACGCTTATACAAGGAGTTTTTTGTGTTAGTTTGCGTTTTAATGTTGTACCTTACTAATCCTTCTATTTTGAGTTTATGTTAATTTTCAGTCGAAAAATTTGTTCCTTTTTATTTAATCACACGAAAAGACGACATAACACATGGGGATATATGATGTTCTGTTTTCAATCTTGGTTTTTTGCCTTTTATATTAATTTTTACTGTAAATGAGCCAAGATTGATTTTAAAACTTTAGTTTTTATGAGGGAAGTAAAGAGCGAAGTTGAAAATTAAACGAAAAATGTTTTTACTTCACGCCTATACAACATATACCGATGAAACTAGTGCAAATAAACAAGCTGCTGATATGTCCCTATATTTGTAGGATTAGGAAACTAGGGGTCTACTGAAAAAACAAAACCCAAATATGGAAACAAGAATATTATTTAGGAGTCAAAAGTAAGCACGTAGCCTCACAACAACAAACTAATCTATAACACTTTTTATAGTCTTGCACGAGCTGTGATATCAGTAACTTTCAGTATACAATTAAAATTATTTTAAAAACTTAGAAATTAAAATAAATATTATTTTAATAAGCGTAAATTCATTAAACAACATACAAAAATAATGGATTGATTTAACCAGTAACCTACTATTACCTCCTATTATTAACCTACTATTAGAGTTCATAATATGAACTCTGGATCCGGTTATTTCTCTATACAACAGAGAATTTCTAGTTATGATAAAAATTCTAAAGCAAGTCTGTAATCCTAATACTATCAAGATTACTTTTTTACGAACTTTTCCACAAAATAATCATGAAATGTCTTTTTCAGATCCAAAACAACAGTCAATCATTGGATTGATCTCAATGTGCAAATGTGGTGCTATATTAAATGAAAAAAAAGGAAAAAACAGCAATCCTAAAATAATTGATTTCTTTACTGTTAAAGGTTTTCTTAAATGTTTTGCTTCACCTGTACCAAAGCTCCTAAATTGTTTTGTGTTTTCAGTAAAGCATAAGTTTTCTATTATCCCACAAACATAGGGAAATATCACAAGCTTGTTTATTTGCACTAGCTTTTATTGATAAATGTTTCATAGGCTGTGAAGTAATAATTTTTTTCGTTTTAAGTTTCAACTTCACTCTTTAGTACTCTCAGAAAAACTTTTGTTTTGAAATTAATAGTTGTACTATAACGCTTTGGATTGTTGGGTAGAGGGACAAATATTCAAATATACGGGTCACAAACCAGCATAATCTTTGGGGTTTTGTAGGACTTATGCAAATCTAAACCTCATCATGTCACAGTCTTAAGTTCAGACAAATATTAATGGACTATCCCCTTCCATGTGCCCTGAAAGTTTCAAATTAACCCTCTTAATCTTTTATAATATATCACAGATACATCCCACTGAAGACAGTGGATGTAAATCTAGCATTTTTCTTAAGAGACTCAATATACCCTGACAATTTTGCATATCCCAGATGTGCCATTTGGACAAAACTGGATGTACGTAAAGTCTTTTAGTCTAATTTAACATCTCCAAAACATATCATGAAGAGACAAAGTAAGACCCTAAGTTTTTCTTTGGATATTGCACAGATATCCTTACGACAATCTGGATACATATAGTTATTTTGATTTAGTTTTACATTCCCCTCAACTTTTCTTGAAAGTTTCAACTTGATACCCATATTCTATTCTTGAGTTATTGAATTTATGACATTTTGCCAATCTGGTTTCAACAGTAGCAGCATTAGTGGCAGCGGTGGCAGTCACACAAAGTTACAGTTACAAATAATCAAAGTCACATTTAACCTCAGTTACGTTCCTAGCAGTCACAGTAGCAGTCACAGGTAATTGCAATTAGTCATTGTCACTGTGTGAAGTATTTGCAGTCACAGCCCCAATTAGTTGTAGTCGCAGTTGTAAGTAGCTGCAGAGGCAAGTAGTTTTTACAGTAAAAGTCACATACAGTCAAAATCACAGTTTCAGGCAGTCGCTGCCGCAGTCACAAGCAACAGGAGTCGTAATCTTTAGTAGGTGCAAAGTAGTCACAAAAGCAAGCACTCGCAGTCGTAAATAGCAATAGCAATAGTGAAATTAGTAGTTGTCATATAAGTAGTAACTGTAAAAGTGATAGTAGTAGCAGTAGCAATAGAAGTAGTAATTGTAGTAAGCCATAAATGTTCAATTTACTTCCCCCAGCCGTTCCCAAGACATTACTGATATTACTAATACGCCCTTTTGACAATCTGCGCGCATACAGTGCATTTTTATTTTGTTCGACACACTTCCCATTACCTTTTTGTCCTTCCAGATACATTGCAAATATGCCTTTTGAACATGCATATTTAACTAGCATCCCCTTCAACATGCTCTGAAAGCTTCAACTTAATACCTTTATCCGTTCGAAAGTACCGCAAATACGCCCTTATGACAGATTTGAATAGACATGAAGTATGTTGGTTTAATCCAACAGTTCCAATAACATGCTCTAAAAGTTCCAACGTAACACCATCAATTGCTATCGGAATAATGTAAATACGTCCTTTTGGCATTCGAAATATAGACAGTATCTTTTGAGTTAGTTTTACATCCCCTCAGCTTTACCTGAAAAACTAAAACTTGATACCTTATTCTGTTCTTAAGACAAACCCTTTTGCTTTTGTTCAAAAATAGTAGCAGTAGTAGTAATAGTGGTAGCCATGGAATCTGTAACTGAATACTCTCATCCGTTCTTGACATATTGCTGATGCGTCCTATTGAAAACTAGCCTGCTCGTAGTTTTTTAGCAGCATGAACTTTCCCTGAAAGTGTTTATTTTATATCCTATTCCTGTCCTAATATGTTCCGTTTTTCCATTTTGACAGCCTGGAGGCATTTAAACAACTTGGATTTAGCTCAATGGAAAAAAAAAACCAGTGGTAATCATATTAGTAATCCTAAAAATCATAGCTTAATACTTAGGATATTGTTGGTACACCCCTTTAATAACCCGCATATACGCAGTTTGTTTTGATATAGTTTTAAAACAACTTTAAAATATCGCAGAAACTGCAACTTAATACTAACATTAAGGGTTTATCCTGTTTAATTAATTTGTTTTAAATTATTCTTAGCAATAGGAATAGTAGAAATGGAAATAGCAGTAACAGCAGTAGGAGCATTGGGGTAGCATTTGTTAAAACAAGTATTGCAATAGTAGTAGTAGAAGTAGTCGTAGTCACGTGGGCCGAAGTATCCCCGGCAAATCTCCCTACAGATAATTCCTTGCTGGAAAAAGACCAGATTCTAGGACAGGGGCTGGTTGGTCACTGATCACTTTCGACATAAAATCACATTCGACATTAAAGGAGAACTAGAACTCCAAATTTCCTGTAAAATGAAAATCCTCTGAGGTTTCTATGATCATGAGGGGGAGGTTTGGGGGGAAGTCCCCTTCTCCACAGAATAAATTCGATTTGTTTTAGGGTTAAGTGTTATTCTGTACTTTCATAAAAACGGCAAAGACCTGAAATAATCCCGAAAATCAAGATGGATTATTTATCAATAACCTCCACCTCCCCTTCCTTAGAAATAACTCTGTATTTATCAGAAGACTCAATAAGAGTTATGACATTTTTCATTAAAATGCACTCTTTTAGGTATCTGACCCTGTCTCAAACTACAAAACGATCAGAAAACCGTACCGTAGAATTCAAGCTTTCATTCAGACAAATTTGGAATTTATATTTCTGTCAAAAATATCACAAATGGTGGTTTTTTCACCCCAGGGATGATAGTATCAAACCAGGGGTCTTAAAAGATCGAGAGAGGGCTAATTCAAACGAAAATTTTAAGTTCAAATGCCATTTCAAGACCCCATCCCATGTCTCCCATTGCCCCCAAGACATTCGAATGAAATGTTGACACCATGACTGTCGATTTAGCGTCGAAAAGGCCAATTCCAAAATTTATACGATAAATCCTTGCAAATGAAGTACCTCTGGAAAAAAAACTACACTGAAGCCTTACGGCCCGTTACTATATGCAATGCCAGAGCATTACTTATGATCTAGTTTGTCTCGTTTGCACTTTTGCTCAAAAAACGCGGCAAACTTTTTGATTCCATTCATTTTTTTCAATGTTATTACTGAATAAATGTTATTACTTAAAAGCAGAGGCAGCGCAACAGCGTTGCTCATGTAAATAAGGAAGTGGGCAAAAATGTATCGTTTATCTATTTTTTTTTTCTCCTTCTCTTTTTTTTACCAATGTACTTCGTATTAAAGGAATTGCCATAGAAACTTCAAAAGGACCTCATTAGGTTGGAAATTGAAAGTTCTTGTGCCCTTTTAATTATTTTCAGAGATAGGAGGGCATCCGGCTCCCCTTTCACGCCCGTTATTCCCCCAAACGCATCTGTTCAAAATTTTGAGATAGCCATTTCATTCAACATAGTTGAAAGGTTTCCAAAGCCTTAAAGGTAAGGGCTGTAAGTTATGTAATTCACCCATTGTTTATATATAGCATTTATTACTGCGAAAATTTGACCTTTAGTGTTCAAAACGATTAAGAGCATAGCAGTGACGGCCCAATCTATTCGGGCAGACAGATAGGGGTGTACTGTTGAGCCACTAATCCCTCAAAACGCTATTACGCACCCCTGGGTCCTATACAATACTATAGTGGACTTGTAATGGTATAGTACACCTGTTGTTGCGTAGCGGGGCATTACGACGACGCCCATATCCCACCATTCTACAACACATATTCCGCCATTCCATGACACACATATCCCACCATTCCACGACACATACACATCCCGCCATTCCATGACAGCCAAGAGGTGTTATTTTTTTCTTCAAGATTTCTTTGGTTGTTACGTAATAGGAAATGTTTACCTGTGTGAAGCATGACGCATTCTTGCGTGACTTGTTTCATAATGGTCCGTGGGGAACCCCCGTTAGCAACTAAGGATTACAGTCTGGCGTGACTTGTTAGAGGTCAAGGCCCGCCAGTCATGTGAGGAGTCCCCGGCTATAACTGAGGACGGCACACACGTGGGATGTTATGTAATATTTCAACAGATCTTTTTTTCAGGACTTTCTTTTTGTTTTTTCTTCAAGACATTTTCTTCAAGATTTTTCCTCAGGGAAGCTTTATAACTTAAAGTTTTTTGTCTACTTTAGGAATCGAAAGAGATTTCTCCCTCCAATGGAACCGTGTGCTAGGCAACTGGACCATGAAAGCCTTCCTAATATTATGATTTGGGGAATATTGTCAAATGGAAACGTATCGAAAAATCTATGGATAATGCGTTTCCTATGTCTTGAATAACTGAAATGCGGGGGAGAAAATCGATTACTGGAAATTGGCTAAAGTTGACCTGCACCTGCTTTTTACAATGCTATTAATTTTCAAACATACCTAAACATTGCTTTGCAAGACAAAGACTTTTTATTCTACATAAAAGTTTTATGAGTAAAAAAACATTATGAAATCATGAAATCGCAGAAAAAAGCAGTTAAAACTCAACGTGATACACCATGTCAATTCAAGCCACCGTGCCACACTATGACTGGCCCTCTGTCACACCTCATCATTCCGAAGATCTTTTCCAGATATTTTCTTGTCAAAAATATGCTATCAATCCATTAGTTCGAGTTTTTGCAAGCATCCTTCACAGTGATACACCATGTCAATTCACGCCATCTTGCCACACTATGACTGACCCTCTGAAAAATCTCATCACTCCTAATGCATTTTTCAGGTATTTTCTTGTTAAAAATCATGCTTTGAATCCATTGGCTCATGTTTTTGCAAGCCAACCTCTACGTAATACACAACGTCAATTAACAGCACCGTGCCAGACTATGACTGGCCCTCTGGCAATGTCCATAGGTGAGAAAGCGATTCCATAGGTGAGAAAGACACAAAAAACATTGGAAAAAACTCACACACAGAGGCATACACACACACAAAAACAAACACAGACAGACAAAGAGACAGACGAATACGCAAGTACGATAAGAGAGACAAAAAAACACAAACAAGCCAAAACAGACATAGAAACAGGCATACACACAGTCAGACACACAAGCATGGTGAGAGAAAGAGAGAGAGAGAAAGAGAGAGAGAGAGAGAGAGAGAGAGAGAAAACACTCATAAACAGACAGAGTTAGACACACATCCAAAAAGACACACAAAGACTGACACACAGATAGGCGAACACACACTCAGAAGCGCAGACACGGTGAGAGAGACACAAAAACACACTGAGACAAAAAGACACAGACAAACACACAGATTCACACACACAAACACAAAAAGACTGATACAGAGACACGCAAACGAAAAGTGGAAGACACAGGTACATTGAGAGAGAGACAATAAACACACAAACACACAGAGTTAGATACACAAATACGCAAATATAGAGATAGAGACAGGCAAACACATATCCAGAGACACATACAGGGTGAGAGAGAGAGAGAGAGAGAGAGAGAGAGAGAGAGAGAGAGAGAGAGAGAGAGAGAGAGAGAGAGAGAGAGAGAGAGAGAGAGAGAGAGAGAGAGAGTGTGTGTGTGTGTGTGAGAGAGAGAGAGAGAAAAACACATATATAAGCACATAAAGACAGACACAGAGGCAGGCAAACAGACACAGAGGCATGGTGGGAGAAATACAAAAAAATACAAACAAAAACACAGAGTAAGACACACAAACACACACACAAAGAGAAAGACAAACAGACGCTTAAACACACAGGCACACATAGAGAGAGAGAGAGAGAGACAAAAAACGCATACAAACGCACTGAGTCAGACACACAAACACAGACACAGAGACAGGAAACAGATGCTTAGGCACAAAGATAGGGTGAAAGAGAGACAAAAAACACTCACAGACACACAGAGCTGGACACACAAACACAAAAAGAAAGACACTTGACAACTAATAATGCCACTTTCCCCAACATGGGTATCTGCAGCCAAACTATAAATAACCTGGGTACCTGAAAAAATGTGTCACATTCTGGATACCTGCAGTCGAAATGTTTTAAAAGCTATAAAAATAAAGGGATTCACATGGGTATTTCGTGTAAACTCACACCGTTTTTTAAAATTCAGCCTTTTAGGTTAAGTTAACCAAGGTTAGGTTAACCAAACCTATCATGCGTAGGTTAGGTCAACCTAACCTAGTAGCATGTAAGAGAAAGGCTGAATTCTTAGAAAATGGTGAGAGTTTACACGAAATCCCAAATGAATCTATTTTTTTCCAGCTATTAAACCAGATCACCTGTAAGTACCCAGGGTGAAACAGGTTGGTTGCAGTTACCTGGGTTAGTTATAGGTTGGTTGCAGGTACCCATGTTGTGGGAGTTAGTACTTTTCTAGTCAAGTGTCTGCCTTTTTGTGTTTGTATGTCTGACTCTGTGTATTTGTCAGTGTTTTATTGTCTCTCTCTCTTACCCTGTCTATGTGTGATGAGCATCTATTTGCCTGTCTCTGTACCTGTCTTTGTGTGTCTGACTCGTGTGTATTTTTATGTTTCTCTCTCTCTCTCTCTCTCTCTCTCTCTCTCTCTCTCTAGCTGTGCCTGTGTGTTTGGGCGTTTGTTTGTATGTCTCTTTGTCTGTCTTTGTGTGTGTGTTTTTTTGTTTGACTCTGTGTGTTTGTGTCTATTTTTTATCTCTCTCATCGTGCCTGTGTGATTGAGCGTCTGTTTGCCCGTGTCTGTCTTCAAGTGTTTGTGTGTCCGATTCTGTGTGTCTGTATGTATTTTCTCTCTCTCTCTCTCTTTCTCTATCTCTCTTTCTTTCTCTGTGTGTGCTTGTATGTCTGAGTGTCTGTTTGCCTGTCTCTCTCTGTGTGTGAGTCTTTATATGTTTGTATGTCTGACTCTCTGTGTTTGTGTGTGCTTTTACCTATTTCTCTCTCTCTCTCTGTGTTTTTGTTTCTGTTTGGCTGTTTGTCTGTCTCTACGTCTGTCTTTGCTGTTTGTATCTCTGACTCTGTGTGTTTGTTTTTTGTCTCTCTCTCTCTCTCTCTCTCTCTCTCTCTCTCTCTCTCTCTCTCTCTCTCTCTCTCTCTCTCTCTCTCCATGCCTAAAGACCTGAGCGTCTGTTTGTTTGTCTCTGTGTCTGTCTTTGTGTTTAGTGTGTTTGTATGTGTTTTTTGTCTTTCTGTCACCGTGCTCGTGTGTCTAAGTGTCTGTTTTGATGTCTCAGCGTCTGTTTTTGTGTGTTACTGTGTCTGACTCTATGTTTGTGTACGTTTCTGTCTCTCTCTCTCTCTCTCTCTCCCTCTCTCTCTCTCTCTGCATGTCTGAGCGTCAATTTTCCTGTCTCTATAGACGTTACAAGTTATTAGAATTATATAAGCAACTCCTCGTAATTTGACCGCACAACAACTCAAAACTAGAAGTAATTTATAATTTTTCTTTCTCGAACCAATAAGATAAGTTCAGAATCTTTGAGATGTTCAGCATTCCGTTTCTGGTACTCAGTGCTTTGTATTTTTTTTTCAAATAGAGAACGAGTATAAATTTTTTGGGATTAATAAGGATCAACCTAGATACTTCCTAGCAGACTACACTCTAGATGAAGAATGTAACTTTGACAGTATACCAATATTATGCAGTTCCCAATTTCTTATAAGAGGCATACAAATGGCCTCCTGTAGCTTTGCAAACTTCTTCCAAAATGGTAGCTTAGCAAAAAAAATTATGCACAATCAAAATTGTATAAGCGAATAAAATCTTGATTCACCACATTGGAAAAACATAATATTTTTATTACATCTCCCTTCAGAGAAGTAATAAGGGTCCTTTTAAAATGCGAGGAGAAAAAAAACAGAATAAGATTGCATACATAAAACAAAGCTTAATTGTAGAAGTGCCAAACGGTTGTTCCTTAATAACGGATATGTTAAAGATAAATATGGTGTATGGCGGACATATTACAATGGAGATTGTGTCTTTAAACATCACAATCATAGTAGTAGCAATTATAGGACTGATAATTCTCTCAATGGAGCACAATTTAAACTCACTAAATTACTTTTATCCTCTGGATTTAATAATTTTCTTTATAAATTACACCGCCAAACGGTATGGGGTGCCTTTTCTCTATTATATCAATAGTTGGGTCCTCTTCATTTTTTCCGCTACAGAGATTGAATCGTTGTCTCCTATTCATCAGAATTTCCCCACCGTGTGAACACCAGAGAACGAATCTAGGAGGTAAATAAGAACCAGAGTCTAAGGTATTCCAATTTATATGTCTAAGATTCTTTGCAAACACTGAACTTAAGTTCCAAGAGACACTAAGTAAGAGACACTAAGGGAACAATATTCTAATAACTTTCTATCCCTTGTTGCGAGTCCCGCCACGTTAGCAGCTTGCTATTTTAAGTTAATTCTCACTGCTGCACAGTTAACAGTAATTTAAGTTTTGGAAAAGAACGCACTGGAGTCCTTAAGAAAGGGAGATATCTTAAGATTAACCTTTTTTTTGAATTGAGTAATCTTTCAATAATGCTTTAGTTTTGACCGGCCCAGCCTTAACTAAGAGAAGGAATAACACAAAATTATTAGACCCGTCACCAATTAAAGCAAAATCTAAAAAGAAACTTGAGCTATTTAAAGGATAATTACAGCCTTCTGCTGTGATCAGAATAGACTTTAGTGAAACACCTAAATCAAAGGAATTAAATCAGAATAAATCTAAAATATACTTCGAATTATCTGAGAGACTCAAATCTCCAATAAACCAAATGTGTAACTCCTCCAAAGGGGAAGATACAGTTCTAACTAAATTTAGGGCCAAAAAGGAAACAAAAAGGATTTAATTGATGACTTAGTTCAACACAAAAGAAAGAAAGTTAAAAAAGGTTTATGATATTATCGTAACATTACATTCAAAGAAGTTGAGACCAGACTTGTGGTTGCCACAATTTAGTTAAAGAAAGGTTACTTACCAGAAGATTCCTTCCTCACTTCTTAAAGATATAAGACAATCCCTTTTTATATGTTTAATTTATTTAGCACTTAATTGTGACTTCTCTAGAGACCGCTTTTGTTCCTTCCTTTCTCTAAATTTTAACCAATCACTAGCTTTCAGTTATAATAGCAGTTTTTCTTTCTCTTAGTCAAACAGTTCGTGGTAACGAACTGTGGTAAGGAGCGACCCGGCTCAATAGTAAACGAAACTCTAAAAAACGGATGCTAAAGGATACACCAAAAGAATCGAATTTTCATGCTGATTCTAAATATATAAGTTTCATTAAATTTAGTCTTTTTGATCAAAAGTTACGAGCCTAAGAAAATTTGCCTTATTTTGGAAAATAGGGGGAAACATCCCCTAAAAGTCATAGAATCTTAACAAAAATCACACCATCGCATTCGGCGTATCAGAGAACCCTAGAGCAAAAATACTGTACTCTACTGTAGAAGTTTCAAGCTCCTATCTATAAAAACGTGGAATTTCGTATTTGTTGCCAGAAGACAAATCACGGGAGCGTGTTTATTTGTTTGTTTTTTTTTCCCAGGGATCATCGTATCGACCAAGTGGTCCTAGAGTGTCACAAGTGGGCTCATTCTAACGGAAATGAAAAGTTCTAGAGCCCTTTTTAAGTGACCAAAAAATAGGAGGGCACCTAGGCCCTTCCCACGCTCATTTTTTCCCAAAGTCAACGGATCAAAATTTTGAGATAGCCATTTTGTTCCGCATAGTCGAAAACCATGATAACTATGTCTTTGGGAATGACTTACTCCCCCACAATCCCTGGGGGAGGGGCTGCAAGTTACAAACTTTGACCAGTGTTTACATATAGTAATGGTTATTGGGAAGTGTACAGACGTTTTCAGGGGGATTTTTTTTTGTTTGGGGTGGGGTTGATGGGAGGGGGCTATGTGGGAGGATCTTTCCTTTGAGGAATATGCCATGGGGGAAGAAAAATTCAATGAAAAGGGCGCAGGATTTTCTAGCATTACTATAAAAGAAAAAAAGAATGAAAAAATAAACATGAAAACGTTTTTTCAATTGAAAGTAAGGAGTAGCATTGAAACTTAAAACGAACAGAGATTATTACGGATATGAAGGGTTCTAAAAATACTTTAGCATAAAGAGCGAGGTATTTAGGAGGAGATAAATACCTCGCTCTTTATGCTAAAGTATTTTTAGTAATTTCAACTATTTATTCTACGGCCTTTTTGATTCAGGGGTCATTTTCTTAAAAAATTGGAACAAAATTTACGATTTAGTGTAAAGAGCGATGTATAAACGAGGGTACAAATCCCCTCGTATACATAATAAAAATATAAGAATATAAAAGTTTGTTACGTGAGTTAATTCTTAAGTTACGCATATTTTTTACTAATAAAAACGTTCGTTAAAAATTAAAAGTTCTAGTTGCCTTTTTAAGTAACCGAAAAATTGGAGGGCAACTACGCCTCCTTCCCCACCCCTTATTTCTCAAAATCGTCTGATCAAAACTAAGAGAAAGCCATTTAGCCAAAAAAAAGAATTAATTTACAAATTTCATTTTAATAATTTATGTGCGAAGAGCCAAAATCAAACATGAATTAATTCAAAAACGTTCAGAAATTAAATAAAAAAAAAAATACTTTTTTTTAAAACCGAAAGTAAGAAGCGACATTAAAACTTAAAACGAACAGAAATTACTCCGTATATGAAATGGGTTGTTCCCTCCGCAATCCCTCGCTCTTTACGCTAAAGTTTGACTCTTTACCGCAATTCTAATTTTTAGAACAATTAAACGCTTTAGCGTAAAGAGCGAGGGATTGCGGAGGGGACAGCCCATTTCATATACGGAGTAATTTCTGTTCGTTTCAAGTTTTAATGTCGCTCCTTACTTTCAGTTAAAAAAAACTAGTTTTTTTTTATTTAATTTGTTTCAAAAACGCGTTGTCGCAATTGTCATTTTTGCCTATTTTTCGTCTACTAATACTGACCTGAATCAAATATCCTCTTATTTATTGGAGCTTCAAACGTTAATCAATACTTGAAACAAAGAAATGTCAACTCCATTTATGACTTGATAATTTATTACGGTCGATATGAAAGGCAAAAGTATTTTCAAGTTGAGCTATGTGAGATGGCAAGTTTATTTCTGTTTTTTGGGATTAAGGTTGGTTTCAAATAAGTTACTAAAAAAACCCATGTATTTGAATATTTTCCCCCGTACCCAATCAATCCAAAGCATTATAGTACAACTATTATTACAAAATCATTGCAAAATATTGTTCGACGATATATATATATATATATATATATATATATATATATATATATATATATATATATATATATATATATAGTAAGCAAAAATTTGGATTCTTATAGAGAAAAACCTTAATTTTAAGTATTCTTTTCTTAACCAATGAAAACGAGTAGGCTATGTAATAAAAAAAAAGAAAAAAAAGTAATTCAACAAGAGCTAAGAGCTCATATGGCACTTGTGACGAGGTCGGAAGAGGCGAGAGCCAAGAGCTCATATGGTATGAGCTCTATCAAAATTCTAGGAGTCAATAGATTGCTCTAAAAGGAAAATCGGAGGCTTAACGCCGGTCGGGATTTAAATTAAGAACTCTGAGTCACGAGGTCCTTCTAAATATCAAAATTCATTAAGATCCGATCACCCACTCGCAAGTTAAGAATACCTCAATTTTTCTAATTTTTCCTCTCCCTTCAGCACCCCAAATGTTTGAATCGGGGAAAATGACTTTATAAAGTTAATTTGTACAGCTCCCTAACACGCCTACCAATTTTCATCGTCCTAGTACGTCCAGAAGCATCAAACTCACAAAAGCACTGAGCCCCATCACCTAACTCCACCAAAGACAGTGGATCCAGTCCGGTTACGTCTGTCACGTATCTACGACATTTATAAGCATTTTCAAGATTTCTGGTTTCACCCTCCTGCTCCCCCCCCCCCAATGTCAACAGATATGGTCAATATTTGAAATAAGAGCTCTGAGACATGAATTCCTTCTAAATATCAAATTTCATTAAGATCTGGTCACCCGTTCTTAAGTTAAAATCCTCAATTTTTCTAATTTTTCCAAATTAACAACCCCCAGCTCCCCCAAAGAGAACGGATCCGTACCAATTGTCAATCTCGTATCTATAACTTGTGCTTATTCTTCCCATCAAGTTTCATCCCGATGTTTCCACTCTAAGCGTTTTCCAAGATTTCCGGTTTCCAAGATTTCTGTTTCCCCCTCCAACCCTCTATGTCCCCGAATCCAATACGAATTGAAAATGGAGTATCTGAGACACAAGATTCTTCTATATATCAAGTTTCATTGAGATCCGATCACCCATTCGTAAGATACCTCGATTTCACGTTTTCCAACAAATCCGGCTTCCCCCTCGAACTCCTTTTAATGTCATCAGATCTGGTCGGGAGGTAAAATGAGAGTTTTAAAGCACAAGATCCTTCTAGATATCAAATTTCATTAAGATCTGATCACCCGTTCGTAAGTTACAAATACCTCATTTTTTCTAATTTTTCCGAATTACTCCTCTCCCCCCCTCTCAGCTCCACCAAAGAGAGCGGATCCGGTCCGGTTGTGTCAGTCACCCATCTTGGACTTGTGCGTATTCTTTCCACTAAGTTTCATCCTGATTTCTCCACTTTAAGCGTTTTCCAAGATTTTTGGTCCCCCCCTCCCTAATAACGCTGGACCCGGTCGGGATAAAAAATAAGAGATCTAAGTTTCGAGGTCCTTCTAAATATGAAATTTCATTAAGATACGATCACTCTTTCGCAAGTTAAAAATACTTCATTTTTTCTAATTTTTCAGAATTAACCCCCCCCCCACCCAACTCCCCCAAAGAGAGAAGATCTGTTCCAGTAATGTTAATCCCGTATCTAGGACTTGTGCTTATTTTTCCCATCAAGTTTCATCCCGTTCCCTCTACTCTAAGCATTTTCCAAGATTTTAGGTCCCCCCCCAACTTCCCCTTAACCAGATAAGGTCGAGGCTTAATATAAGAGCTCTGAGACATGATATCTTTCCAAATATCAAATTTCATTAAGATCCGATCACTCCTTCGTAAGTTAAAATTACCTCATTTTTCTAATTTTTCAGAATTAATCCTCCCCCACTCCCCCAAAGAGAACAGATCCGTCCCGGTTATGTCAATCACGTATCTAGGACTTGTGCTTATTTTCCCACCAATTTTCATCCGATCCCTCCACTCTAAGCGTTTTCCAAGATTATAGGCTCCCCCCTCAATTCCCCCCAATGTCACCGGATCCAGTCGGGATTTCAAATAAGAGCTCTGAGATACGATATCCTTCCAAAATTCAAATTTCATTAAGATCCGATCACTCCTTCGTAAGTTAAAAATACCCCATTTTTCTAATTTGTTCAGAATTAACCCTCCCTCCCAACTCCCCCAAAGAGAGCGTATCTGTTCCGGTTATGTCGATCACGTAACTAAGACTTGTGCTTATTTTCCCACCAAGTTTCATCCCGATCCCTCCACTCTAAGCGTTTTCCAAGCTTTTACTTCCCCCCTCTCAATTCCCCCCAATGTCACCGGATCTGGTCGGGATTTAAAATAATAGCTCTGAGACACGATATCCTTCCAAATTTCAAATTTCATTAAGATCCGATCACTCCTTCATAAGTTAAAAATACTTCATTTTTTCTAATTTTTCAAAATTAACGCCCCCCCCAACTCCCCCAAACCGAGCAGAACCGTTCCGGTTATGTCAATAACTTATACAGAACTTCTGTTTATTTTTTCCACCAAGTTTCATCCCGATCCCTCCACTCTAAGCGTTTTCCAAGATTTTAGGTTCCCTCCTCCAACTCCCACCAATGTCACCGGATCTAGTCGGGATTTAAAATAAGAGCTCTGAGCCACGATATCCTTCCAAACATCAAATTCCATTAAGATCCCATCACCCGTTCGTAAGTTGAAAACACTTAATTTTTGCTATTTTTTCCGAATTAACCGGACCCCCACTCCCCTCCCCAGATGGTCAAATCGAGAAAAAGACTATTTCTAATTTAATTTGGTCTGCTCCCTGATACGCCTGCCATGTTTCATCGTCCCAGCTTGCCTGGAAGTGCCTGAAGTAGCAAAACCGGGACAGACAGACAGACCGACAGAATTTGCGATCGCTATATGTCACTTGGTTAATACTCAGTGCCATAAAAATTTATTTTTCAAAAAAGGAGTTCTTTAAAGAAAAGTAAAGAGCTAAATTAGTCCAATGATAGGTAGAAATAAAGTCAAATAATTGTTCAAGTGAAAGACTACCATAAATAACTAATTATAAAGGAATAAAACCGCAATCAAACAGAAATTAGAGTAAATAACCAAGTCAAACTCAAAACGAGCAGAAACTACCACAAAGAGGAGAAGGACGAACGTCCTCTGTGGCTTCTAAATACTATGACGTAATTTACACTTTACTATGCTCGAAGTAATACTTATTTCAAGCTGAATCTTTTTATTTCTCACAAGATAAAAAACAACACCTTTATAACAAGACTATTGAAAAAAAAATTAATATGCATTAACAGTTTAACATACCTATACTGGTATTTATTCCTTAAAATACTACCAGTATATATAATAACAGTAGAGGATAAATTTTGGAATTATGCCCTTCAACATTACCTGAAAGTTTCAATGTAATACCATTAGCTTTAGTGGTAATAGTACTAGTCTTCGTAGTAGAAGCAGTTGTAGAAATATGCACATTTTGTATGCCTAGTTCAACATCCCTATTAACATGTCCCGAAAGTTTCAAATTAATACCTAAGACTATTTCCCAGACGCTGCTGATATGCCAATTTTGATAAACCGCTTGAACAGAGTGTGTTTTTATTTAGTTCTACATAACCCTAAACTTTCCCAAAAAATTCTAACTTCCTAGCCATTGCCTCAGTAGCAGTAGTCATAGCAATAATAGTAATAGAAGGAGAATAAGTAGTAGCAAAATGTACCGAGTGCCTTTTGGTTAGTTTCAACAGTCGTATCAACGCGCCCTGAAAGTTTCAACCTGATGGTCTAAGTTATTCAAAAGGGATTTTTCATACATCCTGTTGGCAACTGAATGCACACATTGTGTTTTGACTTACTTTAATACCCCTAGACATTCCTTAAAAGTTTCAGCTTAATATCCAATAACTCACTAGAAGTAGTAGTCATAGCATTCATTATAGTAACAATAGTGCAAACAAGCATACAGTCGCCTTTGGTTAGTTGGAGCATCTTCAACATACCCTTGGTCAATTGAGTATCCCCCTTACCGTTCCCTTAAAATCCCAGCTTAAAACCCTCAGTTATTTCTGAGTTTTCCCCTTTTGACACCTGTATGCACATAACACGTTTTCATTTAGCTCAGTACTCCCCTCAACATTCTCTGAAAGCTTCACTTGAATGCACTCGGTCTTTTGGATCACAATAGGTCAAACATGCCCTCTTTCAGTAACAGTTGTACACACATAGTACCTTTTGGCCAGTTCAAAATCTACCACAAGAAAACCTGAAAGTCCAACTTAATAATGTAAGCCGTTCCTGAGATATTGCTGTTACTACATTTTGAAAATCTCCATGCTAATAGATCGTCTTGATTTAGTTCAACATCTGCCTAAACATTCCTTGAATAGCGCCTTTGTTTTTTTTTCAACATCCCCCTCAACACGCGCTTAAAGTTTCAGCCGAATACCATAAACAGTTCCTGAGACATTGCGTATATGTCGTCCTGACAACCAGTATGTGCATAATGTTTTTTGATTTAGTGTGATGCATCTGTATGTGACAATCGACGTGAAATGAGTCTACTCTCTACACTTGGAAAGCTATTTTTACACATTATTCTCAAACACATTCAATCCAAACTTGATTTTAAACTCAGAGATGAACATAATGGCTCCAGATCTAACAACTCGTGCACAGATCTTATATTAACCTTCCAAGTACTCACTGAAGAATCCTGTCAATGGCGATCCAAACTTTACATCATATACATTGCATTTGAAAAAGCATTCGACTCGCTCTTCAAAGAAAGTCTTTAAAAGATTCTATCTATTATGGTATCCCATCAAAGATCATCAAAATAATTTCCACTGTGCATCTGAATACGGAGGCTAGTGTTAATACATCTCAAGGCCTAATACGGCACTTCAAGATTCCATCAGGAGTTAGGTAATGCTACGTCCTATTACTATTGTTGTTCATCATAGTAACTGAATATGTATTGAGAAATACAACCGCAGAAATACCTATATGGTTTTGGCTTCGCTGATGGCATCACTATCAATACTTGACAATTGCAAGCAACGCCTACAGTGACTCCACGATGAATTCAACACCAAGGCAAAACGAGTCAGGCTCAAAATCAACGCCAACAAAACTAATGCATAGTTACTCCAGACTTCCCACTTAAGAACAAGTGTGGTAACGAGTTGGAATAAGTGGTCAAATCTTAAGTCTTGGGCAGCATAACTGAAAACTCTGGCTCATTGCAGAAAGAAGAAGCGTTCCGTGTAGGCAACACAAGTAGAATTTTCAAAAGAATTAAGGGAATCTAACGATCGAAAGAAATTAGCTTAAGCTCCCCTATAGTAATGTTCAACCAATTCTAACGTACGCATCTGAATCAAGGCACATTGATTCAGAGCAAAATTTCTGGATCCCGACATTTAAAAATACTTGATATAGAAGAATCCCAGACATACATTGGACAGATCGATTCTTTAACTTGGAGATCTAGAAAATGACCAACCCAGCTCCAACTAATTATATCATTTGCACAGAATAGTGACATCTTCACCATGCCTTAAGAATGGGGGACCATAGAGCTACCAAGGCAACTTCCCAGTAGCAACCTCCAGGACCAAGGATGAGTCATTACAAGAACACGCTACGTCCCCTATATCAATCACATCTGCACTTTCGTAACACGCATTTGAAACCCGAGTGGGGCGGCAGCAGGATACCAAGAAGACTAGATACTCCTTGTCGACAACCTCGGTGCCTGTGGAGGCACATGAAGACCTAGGATGTACTGTAAGGTAAGGTATTACAATGCTTTTTCTATAGTCAAGCTATTTTACAAGCTTTTACATTACTATCCTATTTTATTTTATCATATATATTACTTTATTTATTACTATATATTTTATCCTACATATTACTATTTTATATTATCTGTTATTTTATATATACTATCCAGATCATGAATTTATGCTAACGACTACTTTCTACAAGGAATGTGTTACAATTTTGAATGGCTTAAGTAGTAATTATAGAATAAAACATTTATTTCTCTTAAAAACATAGCAACTACAGAGTAAAACTTCAAAAAGAAATATAGTTGATGGAATTTTAACGCTTACAATAGGCACTTATGGAAATTACAACAAAGGTACATAATAAGGGAAAGTATAGTGGTAAATAAAGGAACTTAACTGGCAGTGAAACTGCCATTTAACAGTGAGACTGAAAGAAGTTCATGATAGTTTTTACTGCACAAAGAACATCATGAGCACATGGATATACTTTTTGCGTTATATATGAACACTCATATTTGCTCTGATTCGCAGTAACATCTTTACAAGTAGATTGTAAATTTGAGAGACTTTGGGATAGTTTATTCAAAGAAACTTGTAAAGTATGATCTTGAGCAGAATTATTAAGTGTTCCAAGGACGGCTAAAGCAGCACCAACAACTTTTTCTGCAGCACTGGAAAGTTCTAACACTTGGCCAGAATCGACTAATTTCTTCAGTTCTTTTACACTTGACGTAATTGCACTCGCCAGTTTTGATACTTCAGTGGCACTTGGAAGAGGCTGAGTGGAAGATTTTCTCGGTTCAAACATGCTTATTGGTCTATTTGACCGGCTTCTATGAGCAACGGCTAGAACCTCATCTATGGGCTTGGAATAAAGTAATTCAGGAGATCCTACTGCTCTTTCATTTATCTTTGGGTAAAGCGGCGGAAGTTTTTCAACCAAAATATTTTTTTTGAATGCTGACTTCTCTTTTAGAAGTGTTTCAACTGTTTCTTTTAGGTCTTTAATTTGTTGTTCAACACTTTTCCATCTTGCCTCCATTTTGACGTCCGAAGCAGCAAGTTGCTCTTGAATATGCCTCGTAGTATCAGGTGTTAAGCCTTTTGACCCAATTAATCCTGAAGAAAGAGTATCGTGGGGCTCTGAATAAAAGTGTGGAGTCATGAGATCAATTGGGAAATAATCCTCCGATGCAACCCTATCATACACATGCTCTTCTTCACAGCTTATCAAAATATCGTTACGCCTCTTAATTTCTTTCAGGGTGTCAACTAATAAAATAGCAAATTCTGTAGGATTTAATTTTGACAGTCGTCTTCTAATTTCATTTCGACTCCCAGAATATGCAATAATTGGCGTGAGATAAGCTACAGGGAATGGTAAGTCACTTTTTTCTAATGTTTGGATATTATTCCAAGCCCGCTCAATATCTCGACGATCCAGCTCATCATATAAGTCCATTACAAGCTCTTCAAATAGTTCATTTGTAAGATTTTGAATTCTCGAAACACCATTCATTGAAGAAAATGCTAAGGATGGATCTATTTTGGGTATAAGATAGTGCAGTCCTTCTTTATGGTTAGGAACCTTACCACACAAAAACTTAGATATTCTGTCGCTAACCATGTGCTGTAATTCAATTAGCCTTTCCATCATATCATTATTTCGTAATTCTTGAGCTATATCAAGAGGTGCCCGACCTTTAGAATCCAACGAATTCAAGTCAGTCCCATACAAATACAAAAGGTAGACCTGAGCAGACTGATTATTCTCAACTGCAACATGGACTGTTGAAACACCCTTTTCCAGGTGAAAGTAGTTAGGCTCTGCACCACAAATAAGAAGTCTTAAAGTTGTTTCAAAATTAGCAGTTCTTACACAACCATGCAACTGTTCAGAAAAATCATCATCTTCATTAGACGCGGCAGTGGTGCTATATTTGAAAATAAAGGCATTATGAATATGCTTCGCTCGAATAAACTCAGCTTTCACAGGATAGATTGGATCCGTTGCTACTGGCTTCTTTTTAGCGTTTTTTATATTTGCTGGGTCTAGAAGACGATGTTCCCAAATAGAGTTCGAAACACTTACAAGACAACTGAGAAGTCGTATTTCATCTTGATTAAATATTCCACTGACTGGTCTAATATAGCTGACATGTCGACCCATTTCAAGATGAACGCTGGCACAGTCATCACAAAGGAGAAGAAATTTGTTCATTGAAACCCAGCGCATTTGTTTGCTTGAACACTCTCCGCATTCTCCTTTTTTGAGGAGGGTATCCATCGAAACCTTAAACAAGGAAAAACAGTTAATGCATTAGAAGCAAAGAGATTTAATTACGAATCTGAGAGATTAATTGGATAAATGTTAATATCCCTCTAGAACTAGAGTGTCCTGTTTTACAATCTTTCAATAGCTCAATTACTGTCGGATACGAGAGGCAACAATTCAAACTTACTCTGGACTATATTTTGCAAAAATAATATAAAAAAAAACCTAAAACCGCAAATCTATGAGGATTTTTTTTTAACTGAAATAAAACTATAATGAACTATTACGATAAAACTACACACAAAATGTGTTTGTTTTAGCTTTACGATTATACCAAGATTACCGATAAAATTAGGAAATTCTTAACATTTTTTTTATTCTTTAAAAAAATACTTATTCGGTTTTATTTTTATGCTTCGACCATTTATCCGATCAGCAAGATCACCATCTTGTCCAGTTGTTAGTGATTATGTTTGTTTTTTAACAATACGTTAGTTGTGTTACAAGGGCAGAGCAGCTCCATTGCTTTTGGAGAGTTCTCTCTCGTGATCAGCGGTCTGAAATTCAAAAGCGGTAGGACAAAAATTCAAATTTTCCCCGATACTGGTATCGCGAAACAGAGAAGAAAATATCCTCTCAAATCTGCAAACTTGCAATTATTTTCTAGGTAAAAAGAATTTTTCTTACAAACTAAATAGTCATATAGTTTGTGGTTAACAAAATATAAAAAAAAAAATTACCCATACCAATAGTAAGACAGACTCCAAAAGCAGGAAAATTAATATCAATATATATATATATATATATATATATATATATATATATATATATATATATATGTATATATATTATATGTATATTATATATTATATATATATATATATATATATATATATATATATATATCTATATATAAAAATAAGTTGTCTGTCTGTCTGTGGATCTGTGGATCAGGTGACGTCATGTTTCGGCTGACGTCATGAAATTAGTTGCCGTCATTTTTGCTTTGAAGGTGACGTCATTCAAGTTATATAAGACATATGTTCGCGTAGAAATCTATTAATGTTTAAGTTTACAATGACTGATGAAGATGCTCAAAGAGTATATGCCAAAAAAGTTGCTGCTGATAGAGAAAGTCAGAAAAGAAAGCGTGCCGAGGAACTACCAGAGCAACGCGAAAGCAGACTTGCTGCTAAAAGAGAAAGTGAAAAAAGAAGGCGTGCCGAGGAATCAAAAGACCAGCAGGGAAACAGGCTTGAGGCTGATAGAGAAAGAAAGAACAGAAAGCATGCCGAGGAACTACCAGAGCAACGCAGAAGCAGACTTGCTGCTAAAAGAGAAAGTGAAAAAAGAAGGCGTGCCGAGGAATCAAAAGACCAGCAGGGAAACAGGCTTGAGGCTGATAGAGAAAGAAAGAACAGAAAGCATGCCGAGGAACTACCAGAGCAACGCAGAAGCAGACTTGCTGCTAAAAGAGAATGTGAAAAAAGAAGGCGTGCCGAGGAATTACAAGAACAGCAAGAAATCAGGCTTGCTGCTGATAGAGAAAGTAAGAAAAGAAAGCGTGCCGAGGAATCACAAGAACAGCAAGAAATCAGGCTTGCTGCTGATAGAGAAAGTAAGAAAAGAAAGCGTGCCGAGGAATTACAAGAACAGCAAGAAATCAGGCTTGCTGCTGATAGAGAAAGTAAGAAAAGAAAGCGTGCCGAGGAATCAGAGCAATCTGAAAGTTATCGCCTGGCATTCAGGTACAACCCAGTCGATGATTATAGCTTGAGTAGATGTGTTCAAATCGGGACAATGTCTAAAATTTGTCCCTATTGCAAGGCCTTGAAATTCAATGGTGAAACAATGGGAATGTGTTGCGCCTCAGGAAAAGTTAAACTTCCTCTATTGGCTGCACCACCAGAGCCATTGAAGACTTTCCTTACTGGAACTACGTCCGAATCTAAGCGTTTTTTGTCAAAAATCAGACAATACAACTCATGTTTCCAAATGACGTCGTTTGGAGCCCAAATCGAAAATCCAGATCAATTTATGTCTACTTTCAAAGTAAAAGGGCAAATTTATCATAAAGCAGGGTCCCTTCTACCATTCTCAGGCGAGAATCATAAATTTTTACAATTGTACTTCATCAGTGATAGAAATTCTGAATTGAATGCATGTTGCGAAATTTCTCCCAACGTGAATTGTTTCACCAATTTGTCGTGGATATGTATGCTAAAATTGAATCAGAACGTTTGCTATATATCCGCCTGAATCAGACCAAGCTCCGCTCTGAACAATACATTCATTTGCGAGATGCAGTTATAAATGACGGTAATACCACAAACGTTGGAAGATTAACAATTTTACCTTCGTCATATGCTGGCAGTCCCCGTCATATGCATGAATATGCTCAAGATGCTATTGCGTATGTTCGTCTCTATGGTCGTCCAGATTTATTTATTACATTTACATGTAATCAATCTTGGGACTAGATACTGCAGCTTTTACTTCAAGGACAATCGGCGGTTCATAGGCATGACATTACGGCACGTGTCTTCCGGCAAAAGTTGAAATCACTGATAAACTACCTTGTAAAACATGAAGTGTTTGGGTCAGTGCGATGCTGGATGTACTCAGTGGAATGGCAAAAACGAGGTTTGCCACACGCACATATACTAATCTGGCTACATAAAAAAATTACTTCAAACGAAATTGATGATGTGATTTCCGCTGAATATACCTGATAAAAATGTCGATAAGGGGTTACATGATATTATTGTAAAAAATATGATACATGGACCTTGCGGTGCACTGAACGAAAATTCACCATGCATGGCCAAAGGAAGGTGCACAAAGCAATATCCTCGACTTTTAGTACCCAAAACAATTACTGGCAATGATGGTTACCCACAATATAGAAGAAGATCTACAGAAGATGGCGGTAAAACAGCAATAATAAAGAAGCGTAACGGTACCACCATCGAAGTAGATAACCAGTGGGTTGTTCCATATTCCCCATTATTATCAAAAACATTTAATGCACACATAAACGTTGAATACTGTAACTCCGTAAAGGCAATCAAATACATATGTAAATACGTCAACAAAGGCAATGACATGGCAGTTTTTGGCTTGCAATCCGAAATCAAAGATTTCGATGAAATCGTAGAATATCAGGCTGGAAGATACATAAGCAGTAATGAAGCTGTTTGGCGAATTCTTTCATTTCCGATACATGAACGTAGTCCAGCTGTTGTTCACTTAGCGGTACATTTACAGAATGGTCAACGTGTTTATTTCACGGAAACCAACGTGCAACAAAGAGTCCTGAATCCACCGGATACAACATTAACAGCTTTTTTTTCGCTTTGCAAAAATGATTCCTTTGCAAAAAAACTGCTGTATACTGAAGTGCCTTCGTATTACACGTGGAATACTAAAAATAAAGTATTTGAACGTCGAAAACAGGGTAAGTCAGTCGACGGCCAACCTACCATCTTCAAAGATACCACGATAGGAAGACTCTACACCGTTCACCCCAATCAACATGAATGCCTCTTTCTACGCCTGCTTTTGGTGAATGTACCCGGTCCGACATCCTTTGAGTATTTGAGGACTGTAAATGGTACTATACATGACACTTACCGTAGTGCATGCCAAGCTCTGAATTTATTGGAGAATGACCAACACTGGGATAACTGCATCAATGACGCGTGCGAAACGTCAACCCCAAGTCAAATTCGTGCATTGTTTGGCATCATTTTAACAACTTGCTCTCCATCAGCTCCTACAGAGTTATGGGAAAAATATAAGTCAAAAATGTCCCAAGATATACTTCATCAAAAACAGTTAGAGACGTCAGACATGACTTTTGATTTTACATCAGAAATTTATAACTACACTTTAGTTGTTATAGAAGATTTGTGCGTAAGTATGGCAAACAAACCTCTTCAGGATTTGGGAATGCCTTCACCTAACCGTATCGCTGCTGTTTCGACATGTGTAGAATTGGATCGTGAACAAAGTTACAGTACGAGTGATCTATTGTCGTATGTACAAAATAACATTTCCAAGTTAACGTCGGAACAAAAAGACATTTATGATACGATAATGCATTGTGTCGATAACAACGTTGGAGAAATTTTCTTTTTGGATGCGCCAGGAGGTACTGGTAAAACGTTTGTGATAAAACTGATTCTGGCATCAATTCGATCTAAAAATGATATAGCGTTGGCAATTGCGTCGTCCGGAATAGCCGCAACATTGCTGCCTGGTGGAAGAACTGCTCATTCCGCTTTGAAATTGCCTCTGAACTTGCATTCTACAGAAACTCCCACGTGCAATATTTCCAAATCATCTGGGATGGGTAAAGTATTGCAGCAATGCAAACTTATTATTTGGGATGAGTGCACAATGGCACACAAAAAATCGCTCGAGGCTCTGGATCAATGCTTGAAAGATTTGCGAGGGAAGTCGAAACCCTTTGGCAGCACCTTAATATTGCTTGCGGGAGATTTCAGGCAAACATTACCTATAATACCTAGATCAACTCCTGCAGACGAAATGAATGCTTGCCTGAAAATTTCTAATTTATGGGCACACGTAAAAACATTAAAATTAACTACAAATATGCGTGTCCGATTGCAAAACGATGACTCTGGTCAAACATTTTCAGATCAATTGCTGGCAATGGGAAACGGAAAGCTCCCAGTAGACTCAATTTCAGGACGTATACAACTACCTGCTGATTTCTGTAATTTAGTGACGTCCAAAAATGAATTGATTGAAAAAGTATTTCCGAATATTCTAAAAAATTATAAAAATAATAAATGGCTAAGTGAAAGAGCGATTCTCGGACCCAAAAATATAGACGTCCACGAAATCAACAATATTGTTTTGACCAAGATTCAAGACCAGGCAGTCCTTTACAAGTCAGTCGACACAGTTTTGGAACCAAATGAAGCGGTTAATTATCCATCTGAATTTTTAAATTCCATAGATCTTTCAGGGTTTCCACCACACGTGCTACAACTAAAAATAGGCGTACCAATAATACTTTTAAGATATATAAACCCACCAAAGCTTTGCATTGGCACTCGACTTGCCGTAAAAAAAAACAATGGAAAACCTAATAAGAGGCCACAATCCTGACAGGGCCTTTTGAGGGTGAGGCTGTTCTTATTCCTCGCATTCCCATGATTCCAACAGATCTGCCTTTTCAATTTAAAAGATTGCAATTCCCAATTCGATTAGCATTTGCAATCACCATTAACAAAGCTCAAGGTCAATCATTAGAAAAATGTGGTATTGATCTTAATACTGATTGTTTTTCCCATGGACAATTGTACGTTGCATGTTCGAGGGTCGGTAAACCTGACAATCTATTTATATGCAGCGAGAATTGGACAGCGAAGAATGTTGTATATTCGCAAGTTTTACGCAGTTAATTTGTATTTCGGAACCAAATGAAGCGGTTAATTATCCATCTGAATTTTTAAATTCCATAGATCATTCAGGGTGTCCACCACACCTGCTACAACTAAAAATAGGCGTACCAATAATACTTTTAAGAAATATCAACCCACCAAAGCTTTGCAATGGCACGCGACTTGCCGTAAAAAAAAAACAATGGAAAACCTAATAGATGCCACAATCTTGACAGGGCCTTATGAGGGTGAGGCTGTTCTTATTCCTCGCATTCCCATGATTCCAACGGATCTGCTTTTTCAATTTAAAAGATTGCAATTCCCAATTCGATTAGCATTTGCAACCACCATCAACAAAGCTCAAGGGCAATCACTAGAAAAATGCGGTATAGATCTTAATACAGATTGCTTTACCAATGTACAATTGTATGTTGCATCTTTGAGGGTCGGTAAACCTGACAATCTATTTATACGCACAGACAATGGGACAGCAAAGACTGTTGTATATTCACAAGTTTTACGTAGTTAATTTGTATTGTATCTATCTATCTATCTATATAAAAACGAGTTGTGTGTATGCATGTTTGTTTGTTTGTAAAAAGAGCGTTTGCATATGACGTCATTATTAGTACATACGGCTTTGTATATGGACAGACAATGGGAAAGCCAAGAATGTTGTATATTCGCAATTTTTACGTAGTTTGAAACACATATATAAATCTATCTATATTCACAGGTGGGACACAGGGACACAACTACAATGGCACGTAACTAATATGGCGCGTAACGACTTACGCGCGCGGGGGGGGGGCTTGGGGGGGCACGAAGCGCCCCACCAACTAGGTGTTGGGGTGGCGCGAAGCGCCACCCCAACAGCTAGTATATATATATATATATATATATATATATATATATATATATATATATATATATATATATATATATATATATATATATATATATATATATTATATATTATATATATATATATATATATATATATATATATGTATATATATATATATATATATATATATATATATATATATATATATATATATATATATATATATATATATATATATATATATATATATATATATATATATATATATATATATATATATATATATATATATATATATATATATATATATATATATATATATATTTATATATATATATATATATATATATATATATATATATATATATATATATATATATATATATATATATATATATATATATATATATATATATATATATATATATATATATATATATATATATATATATATATATATATATATATATATATATATATATATATATATATATATATATATATATATATATATATATATATATATATATATATATATATATATATATATATATATATATATATACATAATTACTTTTAATAGTCATTTCCGGTATTCAAAACGTCCCCCCCCAAAGGAAAGGTGTCGCATCGATTCTGATGATAAATCACATCATCAAATTTAACATGTTCAAGAATCAGTGGTTTCAAGGTCCCATCTTCAAAACACAAGAAATTAAATTCTCCCCGAGAAAGCTGGTCATCGATGCTTATTTATTTTGCAGACAAGTGTTCTTCGGTGGTCAAAGAGATTCAGTAGGAAACATTAGCGCGCAACTCGAACTTTGGTACTAATATTAAGGAACAACGGAGATGTTGCTGCAGCGAAGTGCTGATTCTTCTCGTTTCGTGCTACAAAACAACTTTGGGCTAACTAGGGATAAAATATACTCGAGCAAAAACAGTTAAATAGTCAACCGACTTAGAACCATCTTAGAACTATTAACAAAAGCTCCCAAATTCGGAAGCTATGTTCCCACGCGGTGGCCCATTGGTTCCTAAACTTATTAAATAATAAAAATAAAAAAAAAGTTTTATCATATGAAAATAAAGAGCGATATCAAAACTTAAAACAAAAAAAAATATTACAAATATCAGAGGGGGCTGCTACCTCCTCAATTTCTCGCTCTTTACGCTAAAGTTTTCTAATGGCTTTAAAATATTTTTTATCCCGATTAAACTGCCCTTGTGTTTTAGCAGTCGCTCTTAAATTATTGGGACAGAAAGGTAAACTTTTGCATAAGGAGCAGGGGACTGAGGAGGAGGCAGCCCCTAACAGGGCAGTGGAACATCATATAAAGCTGTTTAGGGACTCAATTGAAAGGAAAGTGCTCTTTCATAGCCTCTTGCAAGTATTTGCAAAAGGCTATAAAAGATCTATCTAAGTTCTATGACAATGAAAATTTAGAAGTGGAAGCAAGAACCTGGTATGATGGGTGGAAAAGCAAAGACTGTGGTGAAGACGTGAAGCTCATAGACCGCTTCTCTAACACTATATTTTCCCCTGCAATTATGAGAGCCCTTGTTGACTATCTGAACATCCCGCCAACAACATGTACTGTGGAGGGATCTTTTAGCAGCCTGAGGTGAGTAAAAACGTGGCTGAGGAGCATTATGAGTGAAGAACGCCTGCCAGGTTTGTGCTTATTAAGTATTCAAAGCTGTAGACTACAA
This sequence comes from Artemia franciscana, assembly GCF_032884065.1. Taxonomy (NCBI): domain Eukaryota; kingdom Metazoa; phylum Arthropoda; class Branchiopoda; order Anostraca; family Artemiidae; genus Artemia; species Artemia franciscana. The sequence goes on along the minus strand of NC_088872.1, from coordinate 27,398,621 downwards.
GAGCTCAATTTGGAAGAGCTGGTTGTAGACAAATTTTCTAAACAGAAGCGAAATCTACAACTTGCTTTTTCTGAAATCTTTTAATTTTGGGATTTATGCAAGTTTCTTTTCATGAGTTCATTACTTTTTTTAAGATTCGGATAAATCCAAATTTAAAATCCGTTTTCTTTATTAGTTCTTGTTTTTGAGTTATCATAAGTTTTTGAATTTGTAATGATTAAAAATTCGTGGCTATGTTGCAAACTCCCGTTTCTTTCATGTTTTTCACAATAGAGAATGTCGCTAATACGGCAAATGCGATTTTTAGCGGAACCCACCACTGTTGGAAAGATTTTCTGCCACCATTGTGTTTTAGCTTTGTTTTTGTTGGTTTTGAATGCAAGGCCAATATCAAAATTTCATTTTACATTTTTAAAGGAAAAATCGTGTGTTTGTGCAATAAGGTGCTCTCTAATGGAAACAATAAAGTACATACGGATATTCAAGGATTTAAAGTATTCCCCCCCCCCTAAACTCAGCTTATCGGCACCCATAATCCAAGTCAGAATTCTGCATCCAATTCAATAAGTTCGGTATTGTTTTAACTTAACAGCAGAGGTGTTGAAACCTTGTTAAATGCCTTATAAAAATGAAGATGAACACAATCAAACTTTTGAGTTAAGTCAGCCATCCCTTGAAAATCATTAATTATTTCCATTAACTGAGTGCTAAAAGATCTTCAAAAAAGTCTCATTCGAATGGAAATCGAATTGTCAAAAGTGAAACTAATAGTCAAAAGTGACTATTAATAGTCAAAAAGTGCTTGGAGGGCAACAAGCCCCCTCCCCCAAATTCAATTCACAATTCCCAAAATACATCTAATTAAAATTTTGAGATAGCCATTTTGCTCGGCGTAGTTGAAAATTCTGGAAGTTATGTCTTTGAGAATGACGACCCCCTCCCACAGCCCTCAGCGCAAGGGTTGTAAGCTATGCCCCGAGGGCATATAAGGTTTTTATGGAGAGGTGGTCGTATAAACTCAGGAGGGGGCTTATTGGATTGGAAATCAGATATTCTAGTTCACTTTTTTTTCAGTCAGAGTGATCAGATGCACCCACTATTCCCCCCCCCTACGTTGTGTTTTCCACAAATGCATCCGATAAAAATTTTGAGATAGCCATTTGTTCAAAAATATACAAACGTCAAACACTAAGGTCTTTAAGGCGGAGAGAATCCCCCAGAGTCTGGAGGTAAGGGCTGTAAGTTATGCCTCAGGGGCAAATAAGTTTTTTTTATGGAAGGGGTGGTCGTATAAAATTTAGAAGAGGCTCATTTGATATGGAAAGTATAGTTCTAGTTCCTTTTTAAGAGTCAAACATGATGGAGAGTAGCTAGCCCCCCTCCCTGACATCCTCTTTTCCCAAAACGCGTTCAACTGAAATTGTGGGATAGCCATTTTCTTACCAATAGTCCAAAAATCATATAACAATGTCTTTAGGGTGGGCACAATCCACCAGAGCCCATTCGCATTGATTGTAAGTTATGCACGGGATATATAAGGTTTCTATGGAACGGGTAGTCGTATAAACTTTGGATCGGATGGAGCTCATAAGATTGGAAGTTTTCTGAAAGGTCGAGTAATTATGTCTTTGGGGATGTCAACAACCCCACAGTCCTCAGGACAAGGGCTGTAAGTTAGGCAATTCGTTCATTGTTTACCCCTAGTATATGTTAATGAGAAAGGTATGCATTTTTGAACTTTATTTTCCAAGAAGACGAAGGGTATTCAGGAGAAACTTTCAGAGAATGTTGAGGGGAGTCTTGGACTAAATCAAAACACATTATGCATATATGGATTGTCAAAAGGGTATACCACAGGAATACTGAGTATATTAATTTGGAAAGTTCAGAAAATAATAATGGAGATGATTAAAAAAAGGCAATAGTTGCATGCTACTAATACTACTACAACTACCGCCAGTACTACGACCACACTACACCATTTACAGTATTAAGGAGAAATTTAAACTAAATCAAAAGATGCCGTGTGCATGCACATTGACAGAAGAGCCTATCTCAAGAATTGATTAGGGTATTAAGTTGAAACTTCCAGAAAATACTTAAAAGGAAAGATCATCTCACCAAAAGGCAGTATATTCACATTACTGCTAATACTGTTGCTACTGCTACATTTACTATTACTATTACTACTTCTATTGTAACTACTTATAAGGCAAAGAGTATTGATATGAAAATTTCAAGAAGTATATAAACGTACAGGTTATCAAAAGGACATATCAGCAATGTCAGAGCAATGGCTAATTGTATTAAGTTGAAACTTCCAGGACTTGATTAGAGGGATGTTCAACTGACCAAAAGCCAATAGGTTAATACTACTGCTGCTAGTAGTACTACCACTATTCAATACTATTACTAGTAATACAAATACTACTACTGAGACTACTATTACAACTATGCCTAAGGGTATGAAGGTGAAATTTTCAAAAAAATTTTAGGGGGGGAAGATAAACTGAATCAGAACATGCCCTCTGTATGCAGGTTTTCAAAAGAGTGTGACAGAAATATCTTAGGAACAGTTTGGGATGTTATTGGAATGGTAACCATGGCTGCTGGCAGATATTGGCGAAGAAATGGAGCTGCACCACTTATTGGAGGGGAAAGCCTCGCTGGCACCAAATATTGTAATGGAATGTCTCGCGGTTACCACTACCATACCGTAAATACAGAGTATGTTAGTACCCTTTTACGGTACTAACGGGCCAAACCCTAGGCCAAGGGTGTACCCAACCTGGGTCACCACCAATATTTTGGAGGGTATTAGTAAACTATCTCTGATAGATTAGCAACTATCTCTTTGGAGTGTAAACGGGCCCCTCTGTCGATATACTAGTGACTTTATTTCTCGCGAACTCTGTTCCTACCCTGCCTGGGTTCCTGGAAAAATAATCTTACACGGCTGTAGAAAATAGCTTACTCGTATTCTTCCAAAGGTCACTTGACAAAAGAATCATGTATATAAACTCTAAAAAAAAAGACTCCCAAAGCGGGATCTCAATCTAGACTAAAAAACAAACACCACTTCCTTACAAAAGCCCTTCCTGTAGGGATAGACCTTAGACTGGCCCTGGCCAATCCACTAAAATAAAGTTCAAATCCCTGGCTTCTTTTGTATAATATTATCTTTCAATGGCCTAAAACAGGAAGACCAAAATAGAATTTCGTTCGCAAGCTTACTTATTGCAAAACAACTCAATTAAAATAAACGCCACATCTCAATTAAAACGCGAATTGCAACTTGGCAGAATTTGAAATAATCCAAGGCCGAAAATGCAAAGGCCTGTGAAAGTACAGGGAAAACAGGTAGGAATCTCAATGAACCATGAATCAATTTCTTCTGGGTCCCCTCCCCTATGATAATCAAATGAAGAATGGGTATTGATTCTAACTGAAGATGAAATTGGATACGTCGCTCGATGAGCAAGGTTTGCAGGAAAAACTGTCGATCCCCATGAAGAGTTGAAGCCGTGAATATGGTTACTAAACAAAGGTTTGTGTGAAATATAAAGTGACTGGGAGAGAGAATTCACCAAGGACTCCAGATCCGAGAAGAAAAATCTTGGTAACAGGGTTACAACTGGCCAACCAGCTTTCCGTTGAGCGAACCGTCCATCATTCATGGTCCCCCAAAGGGGCTCCTCCCCAAAAGAGATTAAATCTCCCTTAGAGTTGATAGGACTCATGTCAGATTCCTTCCCAAGCTTTTCCAATCCAATCGGAAATTCAATATCCGTCAACTTTTCCCAAACTCATTGTAGGTAGTTCAGCTCTATTTTATGATCATCTTGTTTTATTCCCAATGGGTCTTGGCCCTCTTTGTTTCTCCTAAATTTGCTTTGTAATTCCCCAAAGATTTTATTCTCCACACTCACAGGCTGAATTTGTAAATCAAATTTCTTTTTTGTGTCTCTTATTTCTCCTTACTGTCCTCCCATATCCTTGTTCCACGAAATAAATCATCTTCAACTTTCAATTGAATCACAAGTGTCCCTTTTCTTAGATCTCACTGTTCTGGTATAGTCTTGTCTTATTTCCAGTGGGTCTTGGACCTCTTTGTCCCCCCTGAGCTCTTTTCTGTTCTTGCCATTTTGTAATTATCAAAAATTTTGTTTTCCATTACTGCAGACGAATCTGCCAATTTTTTCTCTTTTTAGTATTTCTTTTTTCATCTCTACCTTTCTCGAATTTTTCCATCGCGCATATTAAATCACCGTTAAATCTGAATTGGACTCCAGTATCTTCGACTGCAGTTCTTTATTGTAATTCCTTTTAATATTTATTTTCTCTCTTTTAGTTTTCTTTTCTCTTGTCGTAGTAATAAATAAATCATCATCAAATGGGAATTGGATCCCGACATTTGGTTTTTCATATTACATCAAAATTTATCAAACTGTACGAGGAAAAGCGCGTACAATAAATGTTTTCTCATTTTTCTGTGGCACAGTGAGCGCTTCATCTTGGTATATACTTGTCGGTGTCTCACTTTCCATAAAAGTGTTCTAAAGTTCTCTACTTTCTGAAAATTTTCTCGAAAAATTATTTTCTCGCGTCTTATTCTCAATATTATGTGTGGCTAAGCCACATAATATTTTTAATATTTTTTATTTGGAATATTTTCATAATATTTTAAAATATTTCAATAATGCATATTTTTTTTTTTTTGAAAAGTAGAGTTGATAGAAAGAGTCAAACTTTAGCGTAAAGAACGGGGCGTTGAGGAGGGAACAGCCCCTTCCCTATGCGCAGTAATTTCTGTTTGTTTTAATTTTTAATGCTGCTCCTTACTTTCAGTTAGAAAAACTTGTTTTTTTATTTAATTTCTGAACGTTTTTGAATTAATGCATGTTTTGACTTTGGCTCTCCGCACATGAATAATTAAAACGAAATTTGCATATTAATTTGTTTTTTTGGCTAAATGGCTTTCTCATAGTTTTGATCGGACGGTTTTAAGAAAAAAAAGGAGCGGGAGAGTAGGCCTAGTTACCCTCCAATTTTTTGGTTACTTAAAAAGGAAACTACAACTTTTAATTTTACTATCATTTTTATTACTAAAAAAATACGTAACTTACGAAGGTACTTACGTAAGGAACTTCTAAATTCGTATTATTTTATTACGTATATGAGGGAGTTCACCCCCTCGTTAATACCTCGTTCTTTACACTGAAGCTTAAATTTTCTCCCAATTCCTTAAGAATGACCCCTGAATCACAGAGGCCGTAGAATAGATAGTTGAAATTAATAACATTACTTTAGCGTAAAGAGCGAAGTATTAAGAGGAGGTGAACCCCTCATATACGCAATAATTTATGTTCGTTTTAAGTTTTAATGCTGCTCCTTGCTTTCAGTTGAAGAAACTTTTTCATATTTATTTTTTCATTGCTCTTTAAAAAAAGCTAAGAAATCCTGCACCCTCTTTATGGAAATTCTCTTCCCCCATGACTACTTCCTCCATGGAAAGTTCCCCCTCCCCTCAACCCTCCCCCCAACCAAAAAAATCCCCCTGAAAGTGTCTGTACACTTCTCAATAAGCATTACTGTGTGTAAACACTGGTCAAAGTTTGTAAATTGCAGCCCCTCTCACAGGGACTGTGGGGGAGTAAGTCATCCCCAAAGGCATAGTTTTTAGGTTTGTTGACTATGCTGAATAAAATGGATAGCTAAGAATTTTGATCCGGTGACTTTGGGGAAAAATGAGCGTGGGAGGGGGCCTAGGTGCCCTCCAATTTTTTGGTCACTTACAAACGGCACTAGAACTTTCAATTCCCGTTAGAATGAGCCCTTTCGTGACATTCTAGGGCCACTGGATCGATACGATCACCCCTGGAGAAAAAAAAACAAAAAACAAACAAACAAACAAATTAACACGCATCGATGATCTGTCTTCTCGCAAAACATACAAAATTCCATATTTTTGTAGATAGGAGCTTGAAACTTCTACAGTAGGGTTCTCTGATATGCTGAATGTGATGGTGTGATTTATTCTATGACTTTTAAGGAGTGTTTCTCCCTATTTTCTAAAATAAGGAAAATTTTCTCAGCCTCGTAATTTTTGATGGGTAAGACTAAACTTGATGAAACTTATATATTTAAAATCAGCATTAAATTGAAATTTTTTTTGATGTAACTATTGGTATCAAAATTCCGCTTTTTAGAGTTTCGGTTGCTATTGAGCCGGGTCGCTTCTTACTACAGTTCGTTACCACCAACTGTTGTTTCCAGGGTATTGTTAGAAAATTCTAGAAATTTTTTCCTTTTTTTCGAAAAAGTCTGGTCAATACACCAAATCATCATCCTTAAAGCAAAACTTCAAACCTGAAGATTTTACGTCGGCTCTATCAGAGCATATTTAGGCCTATAATTACCCAAATGATTTTATGCTGTTTGAGAATGTTTCTTTGATTTCTAGGGACCAAGGTTTAAAGCAAATTTTCAGGGAAGCAATCGAAATTTAAAAAGTTTTATTCAAGAATAATTAAAGATATAAACAAAGATCCATGTGAATTTGGATTGAATTCAATTTATGGTAATTTACCGAGGTCAAATAAAGTAAATCTCATTTCACCGGAGAGCTTTAACCTCTGTCCACCTGATATCTATATATATATATATATATATATATATATATATATATATATATATATATATATATATATATATATATACTAGCTGTTGGGGTGGCGCTTCGCGCCACCCCAACACCTAGTTGGTGGGGGCGCTTCGCGCCCCCCCCCAAGCCCCCCCGCGCGCGTAAGTCGTTACGCGCCATTGTAGTTGTGTCCCTATGTCCCACCTGTGAATATAGATATATATATATATATATATATATATATATATATATATATATATATATATATATATATATATATATATATATCATGAAAAGAGAAATCACCAATGCTACAGCACAAACACACACACAAAAAAAAAAAAAAAAAAATAAAAAAAAAAAAAAAAAATAAATAAAAAAATAAAAAAATAAAATAAAATAAAGAGACAGAAGGAGAAAAGGAAGACTGTTTTCCTAAATTAGTGATTAATATAGACCAGCACTTGAATGAGGCCTCAACCCTACTCATCCATACAATCACATAGGTCAAACAGCATAGCCACACACAATCAACCATAAAGAATAATCCATGGACAGGCAGTCATGTCGTCAATAAGTATAAGTCGTCATTTACCGAACAATAGAAAAAATAATATAGACAAATAATTCAGAGGCAACACCCAACATAAGGGCTCATCAGGAGAATACACTGGCCTATATTGGGTTTCGCCACTCTAAATTCTCTACCCAGCACAGTGTTGTGGCTACCACAGAATATCCATGGCATCCCCGCGTCAGGTATCACCCCCAAATTACATGCCTATGAAAAAAAAAAACAGCAAATGTAAAACAACCAAGTAAAACCAAAACCAAAACAAGCTTATCCTGTTAATATCTCCCTCCCTTTAGCAACAATAGGTAAACTAAATATTATAAATTTTACCAAATCACAAATATTAACACATTGCAAAAAACCTGAATGAACTAAACAATTATAGAATTCATCTTTACCATGTGGCTAATTTTTCAAAAAATTACGCTCAATTAGAAACGCAATTCAAAATAAATGGCGCTGTGACAACATTTCTCGAACCTCCCAAATTAGTTAAAAATTTCTTTAAGTATTTCTAGATAATTCTTTTGATATTTATTTAAAAGTTCGTTATAATGAAAACTAAATTTTTTAAATTGCCAAGTTAATTTATTTGCAGAAAAACCTCTTGATATCAATTTTTGGCTTAAGATTTTACATCTATTTTTAAAATCAATATAATTACTACAAATCCTTGCATAACGAAGTAACTGTGAGAAAAACGCTGAATATGTGATATTTGAGTGCATATTACTTTCAGGGAATGGGAAACTAATCACTTCAAAATCAAAATCATCCGTTTTATTATACATTTTAAAACTTAATTTATTATTATCACAAATATTAATATTTAAATCTAAGAAATGATCTTCATGACCAGCGCTATGACTAGGCTCAAGAATAAGCTCTGATGGATATATATTTTTAGAAATATCAATGAAATCCATACAATTTAAGACCAAAATATCATCTAAATATCTTTTATTATTTGACAAAGCATGTTTTAAATTAATTGGATTATTCTTATCCATCATATATTTATATTCTAGTTGACTTAAAAACAAGTCAGCTATAAATGGGCTGGCATTCCCCCCCATGGGAATTCCCATAATTTGCTTGTACAAATCACCCCCAAATCTTATATAAGTATTGTATAAAACAAATTCCAATAACTCAAAAATCATATCCAAGCTGTAACATCTCAAGTTAACTGTAGTATTGAAGCAGTTTGTCCATATGGCTTTTTTATTATAACTGTCTATTTTTAAGAACCTTTTACTAGATAAGAGGAAAGATTTCTTTATAACAGTTTTTAAATTATCAAACACTAAATTAAGTGATAAATTAGTATACATTGTCGCAAAATCGAAAGACTCAATTCTTTTAGCTGAAACCATATATATATATATATATATATATATATATATATATATATGGTTTTAACTACGTAAAACTTGCGAATATACAACATTCTTTGCTGTCCCATTGTCTTTGCATATAAATAGATTGTCAGGTTTACCGACTCTTGAACATGCAACATATAATGGTCCATGGGAAAACAATCTGTATTCAGATCTATACCTCATGATTCTAATGATTGCCCTTGAGCTTTGTTGATGGTGATTGCTAATCGACCATTCCCTGTCCCGGTGTCCCGGTCGTCATTTACATCCCCCTGTTTCCCCCGGTGTCCCCGTTGTAGTTGTGTCCCTGTGTCCCGGTCGTCATTTATATTCCCTGTGTCCCGGTCGTCATTTGTATCCCGGTGTCCCGGTCTGTATATACATTCGTTTTTTAGTTTTGTTTTTCTCCTTTATTTTTTTCCTTTTTTTTCTTTTTTAGCTTATTTAGATTTTTAGATTTTTTAGTTTTTTTATTAGTTTTTAGTTTTTTTTTCTTTTTAGTTTTTTTGTCCCGGTCGTCATTTATATCCCCCTGTTTCCCCCGGTGTCCCCGTTGTAGTTGTGTCCCTGTGTCCCGGTCGTCATTTATATTCCCTGTGTCCCGGTCGTCATTTGTATCCCGGTGTACCGGTCTGTATATACATTCGTTTTTTAGTTTTGTTTTTCTCCTTTATTTTTTTCCTTTTTTTTTTCTTTTTTAGTTTATTTAGATTTTTAGATTTTTTAGTTTTTTTATTAGTTTTTAGTTTTTTTTTCTTTTTAGTTTTTTTGTAGTTTTTACCTTCTTTTTAGTTTTGTTAATTTTTTTTTTTACTTATGTCCTGGTCGTCATTTATACTCCCTGTGTCCCGGTGCTTTGTTGATTGCTAATCGAACATTCCTTTTGTCCTGGTCGCTTTCTCTTTGAGTTTCGTCATTTATTTTTTTCTTTTTTAGTTCTTTTAGTTTTTACCTTTTTTAGTTTTTTTTAGTTTTTTAGATGAAAATTTTTTTTAGTTTTTTCCTTTTTTTCTTTTTAGTTTTTTATTGGTTTTTACCTTTATTTTAGCTTATTTTTCAGTTTTTTCCTTTTTTTTAGTTTTTTTTTATTTTTTATTTTTTTTAGTTTTTTACCTTTTTTTAGTTTTTTTAGTTTTTTTAGTTTTTTAGCTTTTTTACTTTTTTTATTAGTTTTTAGTTTTTTTTGTAGTTTTTGCCTTTTTTTAGTTTTTTCAGTTTTTTTTTTAGTTTTTTATTGGTTTTTACCTTTATTTTAGCTTATTTTTCAGTTTTTTCCTTTTTTTTATTTTTTTTAGTTTTTAGTTTTTTTAGTTTTTTACCTTTTTTTAGTTTTTTTAGTTTTTTTAGTTTTTTAGCTTTTTTATTTTTTTTATTAGTTTTTAGTTTTTTTTGTAGTTTTTGCCTTTTTTTAGTTTTTTTAGTTTTTTAGCTTTTTTATTAGTTTTAAGTTTTTTTTGTAGTTTTTGCCTTTTTTTTAGTTTTTTTAGTTTTTTAGCTTTTTTATTTTTTTTATTAGTTTTTAGTTTTTTTTGTAGTTTTTGCCTTTTTTTAGTTTTTTCAGTTTTGACGTCACCTGATCCAGTTTTTTCAGGTGACGTCACCTGATCCATCCATCCACAGACAGACAACTTATTTTTATATATATAGATATATAGATAAATAAGTTGTCTGTGTGTCTGTCGAGTGACGTCATGTCATCATGTCATGTCGTCATGAAGTTAGTTGTCGTCATGTTTGTTATGACGATGACGTCATTAAAGGTATTTAAGACATTCGTTCATGGAAAAACGTTTAATTGTAAAATGACTGAAGAACCTACAATGGCAACAGCCGAGGAAGCTGCTCAAATAGTCTATGCCAGAAAGCGTGCCGAGGAATCACAAGAACAGCAAGAAAACAGGCTTGCAGCTGATAGAGAAAGTAAGAACAGAAAGCGTGCCGAGGAACTACTAGAGCAACGCGAAACCAGACTTGCTGCTAAAGGAGAAAGTGAAAAAAGAAGGCTTGCCGAGGAATCACAAGAACAGCAAGAAAACAGGCTTGCGGCTGATAGAGAAAGTAAGAAAAGAAAGCGTGCCGAGGAATCACAACAACAGCGTGAAATTAGGCTTGCGTCTCAAAGAGAAATCACCAAAAGAAAGCGTGCCGAGGAATCACAAGAGCAACCTGGATCAGTGCGATGCTGGATGTACTCAGTGGAATGGCAAAAACGTGGATTGCCACACGCACATATACTAATCTGGCTACATTATAATATTACTTCTAATGAAATTGATGATGTGATTTCCCTGAAATACCTGATGAAAATGTCGATAAGGGGTTATATGATATTGTTGTAAAAAATATGATGCATGGACCTTGCGGTGCACTGAACGAAAATTCACCATGCATGACCAAAGGAAGGTGCACAAAGCAATATCCTCGACTTTTAGTACCCAACATAATTACTGGCAATGATGGTTACCCACAATATAGAAGAAGATCTACTGAAGATGGCGGTAAAACAGCAATAATAAAGAAGCGTAACAGTACCACCATCGAAGTAGATAACCAGTGGATTGTTCCATATTCCCCATTATTATCAAAAACATTTAATGTACACATAAACGTTGAATACTGTAACTCCGTAAAGGCAATCAAATACATATATAAATACGTCAACAAAGGCAGTGACATGGCAGTTTTTGGCTTGCAGTCAGAAATCAAAGATATCGACGAAATCGTACAATATCAGGCTGGAAGATAGATAAGCAGTAATGAAGCTGTTTGGCGAATTCTTTCATTTCCGATACATGAACGTAGTCCAGCTGTTGTTCACTTAGCGGTACATTTACAGAATGGTCGACGTGTTTATTTTTCGGAGTCCAACGTCCAACTGTTTTCTTTTCGCTATGCAAAAATGATTCTTTTGCAAAAAACTGCTGTATACTGAAGTGCCTTCGTATTACACGTGGAATACTAAAAATAAAGTATTTGAACGTCGAAAACAGGGTAAGTCAGTCGACGGCCAGCCTACCATCTTCAAAGATACCACGATAGGAAGACTCTACACCGTTCACCCCAATCAACATGAATGCTTCTTTCTACGCCTGCTTTTGGTGAATGTAAAGGTCCGACGTCCTTTGAGTATTTGAGAACTGTAAACGGTACTATACATGACACTTACCGTAGTGCATGCCAAGCTCTGAATTTATTGGAGAATGACCAACACTGGGATAACTGCATCAATGACGCGTGCGAAACGTCAACTCCAAGTCAAATTCGTGCATTGTTTAGAATCATTCTAACAATTTGCTCTCCTTCAGCTCCTACAGAGTTATGGGGAAAATATCAATCGAAAATGTCCGAAGATATACTCCATCGAAAACGGTTAGAGACGTCAGATATGACTTTTGATTTTACATCAGAAATTTATAACTACACTTTAGTTATTATAGAAGATTTGTGCGTATGTATGGCAAACAAATCTCTTCAGGATTTGGGAATGCCTTCACCTAATCGTACCGCTGCTGTTTCGACATGTGTAGAATTGGATCGTGAACAAAGTTACAGTACGAGTGATCTATTGTCGTATGTACAAAATAACATTTCCAAGTTAACGTCGGAACAAAAAGACATTTATGATACGATAATGCATTGTGTCGATAACAACGTTGGAGAAATTTTCTTTTTGGATGCGCCAGGAGCTACTGGTAAAACGTTTGTGATAAAACTGATTCTGGCATTGCGGGAGATTTCAGGCAAACATTACCTATAATACCTAGATCAACCCCTGCAGACGAAATGAATGCTTGCCTGAAAAATTCTAATTTATGGACACACGTAAAAACATTAAAATTAACTACAAATATGCGTGTCCAATTGCAAAACGATGACTCTGGTCAAACATTTTCAGATCAATTGCTGGCAATTGGAAACGGAAAGCTCCCAGTAGACTCAATATCAGGACGTATACAACTACCTGCTGAATTCTGTAATTTAGTGACGTCCAAAAATGAATTGATTGAAAAAGTATTTCCGAATATTCTAAACAATTATAAAAATAATAAATGGCTAAGTGAAAGAGCGATTCTTGCACCCAAAAATATAGACGTCCACGAAATCAACAATATTGTTTTAACCAAGATTCGAGACCAGGCAGTCCTTTACAAGTCAGTCGACACAGTTTTGGAACCAAATGAGGCGGTTAATTATCCATCTGGATTTTTAAATTCCGTGGATCTTTCAGGGTTTCCACCATACGTGCTACAACTAAAAATAGGCATACCAATAATACTTTTAAGAAATATCAACCCACCAAAGCTTTGCAATGGCACGCGACTCGCCGTAAAAAAAAACAACAATGGAAAACGTAATAGAGACCACAATCTTGACAGGGCCTTTTGAGGGTGAGGCTGTTCTTATTCTTCGCATTCCCATGATTCCAACGGATCTGCCTTTTCAATTTAAAAGATTGCAATTCCCAATTCGATTAGCATTTGCAATCACCATCAACAAAGCTCAAGGTCAATCATTAGAAAAATGTGGTATAGATCTTAATACTGATTGTTTTTCCCATGGACAATTGTACGTTGCATGTTCCAGGGTCGGTAAACCTGACAATCTATTTATATGCAGCGACAATTGGACAGCGAAGAATGTATATTCGCAAGTCTTACGCAGTTAATTTGTATTGTATCTATCTATCTATCTATCTATATAAAAACGAGTTGTGTGTATGCATGTTTGTTTGTTTTTAAAAAGAGCGTTTGCATATGACGTCATTATAAGTACATAAGGCTTTGTATATGCACAGACAATGGGAAAGCCAAGAATGTTGTATATTCGCAAGTTTTACGTAGTTTAAAACACATATATAAATCTATCTATGTTCATAGGTGGTAAACAGGGACACAACTACAATGGCGCGTAACTAATATGGCGCGTAACGACTTACGCGCGCGGGGGGCTTGGGGGGGGGGGGGGGTTGGGCTCGAAGCGCCCCCACCAACTAGGTGTTGGGGTGGCGCGAAGCGCCACCCCAACAGCTAGTGTCAGATAAATCTATGAACCGGAACCAAAAAGGTCAAGGAGATTTGCTTCCGCTGTTGCACTGAAAAAAATAAGAGCAATAAACTATAGGTATTTAGTTTATTGGGTATAATTTTGTATTGTTTTTATTATTGTCTTTTAGTTTTACTGCTGATGCTGGACACTGTATATGTGTTCGAAATATCCAGTTAAAAATTTATATATATATATATATATATATATGTTTCACTGTCAATTAAAAGGTTTCATCCCTATTTTGCACTGTTATATTTCTACTACTACTACCACTGCTATTAAAACTAAGAAAATTAAGTTGAAAAATTTGGGATACAGAGAAACTGTATGGAACTAAATGAAAACGCTCTATGCCCACACAGGTTGTCAAGCAGATACATCAGAAATTCTTGAGGATCGGTTGATGGTATGTACTAAGTTGGAATTTTCAGCGCATGTTGAAGGGGATATTGAAGAAACCAAAGGTACTATGCGCATACTGCCACTAATGCAGCTACAACTATTGTTACTGCACAAGCTAAGGGTATTAAGGTAAAGCTTTTAAGGAATATTTTGGCGGTTGTTGAACTAAATCAAAACAAACTATGAGCATGTGGACTTTCAAAAAGATAGCAAAAAAACATCTGAAGAGCAACTTATTTTATTAATTTAGACCATAAAGGCTAAGTTGTTAGGGACTTTGACCTAGCCAGAAGGCACTATATGTACGCTTTTAATACTACCACTCTAGTCACAGTAACTAATGACGCTAAGGGTATTCAGATGAAACTTATAGGGAATGTTTAGGAGTTTCACTTAAACAAAAAAACTGTATGCATGCAAGTTTTAAAAGGAGCATATGAGCAATATCATAAGCAGCACCACTCTATAATAGCTAGAAGCCTGATCCATTCATTTTCCAAACGCTTCCAGTCAAATTTTTGAGACAGCCGTGTTGCTCAGCATAGTAGAACGGTCCAGCAACTATGTCTTTAAAGATATTAGGCATGCCCCCCCCCCCAACTATGCAATTGGCCAATTATACTTTAAAACTAAATGTTGCTTTAAAATAAATCAAAAGTAATTGTGTTTATGGTTGCCAATAAGACACCTCAGCAATATATCGGGAACGACTGAGGGTATTAAGTTGAAACTTTTAGGGATACTACTATTACTACCTCTGCTTTTACGATTTTAATACATAAAAAGAGTGTAGTTGTATACAGGTTGTCAGAGAGCATAGATAGAATCTTTTGGAAATGATAATAAGTTTTATTTTTCAGGTCAACTTCAGAGGCTATAAAATTAAATTAAAAAATACTGTCTGTGACAGGATCAAAAATTGTTAAAAAAAATTCTCCAATGTACAATTGGCAACCCACTGTGGATTCTTATAGAAAAAACTGACAAGATGTAAAATATTTTTTTCCATTAAAAAGACTATGTCGATAAAAAACGAAAAGAAATAAATTAAAACAAGAGCTAAGAGCTAATATGACAATTGTGACGAGGCCAGAAGAGCCAAAAGCTCATATGGTACCAGCTCTAGCAAAATTCCAAGAATCAATAGATTAATTTAAAAGGAAAATCAGAGGCTTAATGTCGGTCAGGATCTAAAATAAGAGCTCTCAGTCAAAAGGTCCTTCTAAATATCAAAATTCATTAAGATCCGATCACTCACTCGTAAGTTCTAAATACCTCATTTTTTTCTAATTTTTCCTCCCCCCTCAGCCCCCCAGATGGTCGAATCGGGGAAAACGACTTTATCAAGTCAATTTGTGCAGCTCCCTGACACGCCTACCAATTTTCATTGTCCTAGCACGTCCAGAAGCACCAAACTCGCCAAAGCACTGAACCTCCTAACTCCCCCAAAGAGAGTGGATCCAGTACGGTTACGCCAATCACGTATCTACGACATGTGCGTATTCTACCCACCAAGTTTCATTCCAAATTCTCCCTCTAAGCATTTTCCAAGATTTCAGGTTTCCCCCTCCAACTTCCCCCAATGTCAACAGATCAGGTCGGGATTTGAAATAAGAGCTCTGATACATGAGTTCCTTCTAAATATAAAATTTCATTAAGATCCTGTGACCCGTTCTTAAGTTAAAAATACCTCATTTTTTCTTTTTTTTTTCAAATTAACACTCTCCAGCTCCCCCAAAGAGAACAGATCCGTTCCAATTATGTCAATCACGTATCTATAACTTGTGCTTATTCTTCCCATCAAGTTTCATCTCGATCTCTCCACTCCAAGCGTTTTCCAAGATTTCTGGTTTCCAAGATTTCTATCCCTCCCCTTCCACCACCCTATGTCCCGGATCTGAATTGAAAATGGAGCATCTGAGACATAAGATCCTTCTATACATCAAGTTTCATTAAGATCCCATCACCCATTCATAAGATGAAGACACCTCAATTTTCATGTTTAAAAAGAATTCCAGTTTCCCCCTCCAACTCCCCCCAATATCACCAGATCTTAAACAAGAGCTCTAAAGTATAAGATCCCTCTAAATATCAAATTTCATTAAGTTATTAATCTGATCCCGTTCGTAAGTTAAAAATGCCTCATTTTTTCTACTTTTTTAGAATTACTCCCCCCCCCCCAACTCCACCAAAAAGAGCGGATCCGGTCTGGTTATGTCAGTCACGTATCTTGGACTTGTGCTTATTCTTCCCACCAAGTTTCATCCTTATCTCTCCGCTTTAAGCATCCTCCATGATTTCTGGTCCACCCCCCCCCCCACAAATGAAGCTGGATCCGGTCGGAATTTAACAAAAGAGATCCGAGTTACGAGAAATTTCACTAAGATCCGATCACTCCTACGTAAGTTAAAAATACCTCATTTTCTCTAATTTTTCAGAATTATCCCCCTTAACTCCCCCAAAAAGAGCAGATCCGTTCCCGTTATATCAATCGCGTATCTAGGAATTCTTTTTATTTTCCCACCAAGTTTCATCCTGATCCCTCCACTCTAAGCATTGTCCAAGATTTTATGTTCCCCCCCCCAACTCCCCCCAATGTCACCAGATCCGGTCGGGATTTAAAATGAAAGCTCTGAGACACGATATCCTTCTAAATATCAAACTTCATTTTGATCCGATCACTCGTTCGTAAGTTAAAAATACCTCATTTTTTCTAATTTTCCCAATTTAACCGTCCCCCCACTCCGCCCCCTCCCCAGATTGTCAAATCGGGGAAACAACAATTTTTCATTTAATCTGGTCTGGTTCTTGATATGCTCGCCAAATTTCATTGTCCTAGCTTACCTGGAAGTGCCTAAACTAGCAAAACCATGACAGACAGACATACTGACTGACAGAATTTGCAATTGCTATATGTCACTTGGTAGATACCACATGCCATAAAAAAACGTTTCTAGAAAACAAGATTTTCAAAGATAAGCAGAGTTCCATTAAGCCAAGAATGAGCAGAAATAAAGTCAAATAATTCTCCAAGCGCAAAACTACCACAAATCACTATCAATATATAAATGAAACTCAAAACAAACAGAAATTACAATTTGACAAGTCAAAATAAAAACGATCAAAAATTAACAAAAGTAGGGCTGATAACCCCCATGCTTTCTCAGGACCAGAACATAATTTTGCACTTTTACTGAAAACAGAAAACATGTTTAAATGTTTTTGCTTCTCTTACATTCATAAACAAAAATTGTCAAAACTTTAAGGAATAAATGTCAGTGTACACCAATTAAGCTGACAATCAATGGTCATTTGCTTTTTTGGTGTTTTAAGGCAGCCCCCCTCATACACAGAATAATTATTCTGTATATGAGGAGGCTGTCCTTTCCTCATCTTCCTTTCTTAATTCTAAACTTTGAATTTTTGTCCCAATTCTTTAAGAACGGCTCCTGAAACACAAGGGCCATTGAATTCTAATAGAAAGCTTTTTAAGACACTTCTAGAATGTCCTAGTATTTATGACCAGCCCCCCATATAACCCATTTAATAAATATGCCTCTGAAAATATAATCAGTGGAAAAATATTTGGTACATCAATATTTTTTTTTACCTCACTTGTGAAAAAAGTACAGGATATAGGCTATTTGGTTTTAATCAAGACTCTATTAGCTATGTAAGTTTTTCCCCACTATTAATGTGTTGGCTATATTCAGTGACAGTTCTGGCATCTTTGGTGCAAGATGCAAAATTTGAGTATTATTGATTAGTAGCTCCTCCCCCCTCTAAATTCCACAAATTTTTTGGACAAATTTTAGCAAATTAATAATAATTTATTTTTATTATTTTTTAATTTATTATTAAAATTATTTAATTACCATTAATCATTTTAACTATTATTATGTAATCATTTTTACTTTTTAATTTATTATTTAATTAATCATTTATCAATTATTTCCATTTCTTACCTCCACCCTCTACTTTATTTATTTATTCATTTATTAATACATCAAACAGTAAGCAATAATGCTTGTTGCTATTAATAAATTTCAAAACTACAAAATGATTACAACTGTTACTGAAAACAAAAATACATTTTAAATGTTTTCACTTCTCTTACTTCAATAAACAAAAAATTGTCAAAATTTTAAGAAATAAATATCAGTTTATGCCCATTAGCCTGACAATCCATAGTCATTTGTTTTTTTTTTAATTTTTATTTTAAGTGAAGTGCATATTATGTTCTGGTCTTGAGAAGGCATAGGGGGTATTAGCTCTACTTGGGTAGATTTTTGCTTGTTTTGAGTTTGACTTGGCTATTTATTGTAATTTTGTTTTGAGATTCACTTATTTATTAATAGTGATTTGTGGTAGTTTTATGCTTGGAATATTATTTGACTTCATTTCTACCCATTCTTAGCTTAATGGAGCTCTTTACTTTTCTTTGAAAAACTTGTTTTACAGAAAAAGTTTTTAATTAATGATTGCAGAAACATTGTTGCATCATTTCTAGCCCTCCTATAAGTACATTATGATTAATCATCCTTAACCAACAAATAATCTCTCTGAAGTTTATTCTTAATGGATCCTACATCCAGGACAGTTTTTGGCAGGCTCTTATTTTTTTCTAGATCCTCTCTAACCTATTACCCTGGAATAAGATTTCCACACCTCTCTGTCACTACATGATGGACAAATTCAAATGCTATGTTCACATTCATGGAACTGTGCTGAAACTTGCAAAACATATTAATTGAATGCAAAAGCACCCCAAATAGGCTACATCTTACTTATACCTAGAGCAATCATAAAACAATTTTGACTTAAGATTTAAGTTAATACTCACACTAACAAATAACTACACCACTATGTGATCACTTTTATTTCTAGGGACAAAAACTTAAGACTATTTAGGTCAGCTATGGGTGTAGCAATAGCAAGGTCTAAAATACATGGATTTGATCCAATCCAAAACATAGTGGCCTTGGTAAAATGCTGTTGAAGAAAACAATCATCCAGTGTTTGAACTGACATTTGCTGAAAATTCAAATTAGAACATGTTTTATCATGTGATAACCAAAGCATACTTGGAGCATTAAAATCACTAACAACCAAAACCTTTAATGCAACTTTCTTATTTCATTGAGATGATTCTGAATTTTAAAATTTGAAATTTTTTTCTATGACATTCTTTACCTCATCCAATTAGATCATACTAAACAAGACTGGTCTTGCACTGCCTTCAATATTTTGCAATATCAGTCCTTCTATTTATGTAAAAAGGTAACTGAGTAAGCTCTCCACTTTTGAAGCACTATCAACACTCTTTGAAGGGCTACAATAGGCAACTACTATAGCCTACAAAGATTTTGAGACAAACTTGAATATCTCAATTCTATACTAACTATTTAATATTCTTCATTCTTAAACTCAGAATCTACTCCTTTTTTATTGAAAGCCAAGAAAAGAAGAAATAAAGACACAGACTCCATGTCCATAGTTAGTATTATGTTTGTATATCAAAACTACTTAATTGCTGAATATAAAAAGAGGAATCACTACAATCCTTAGGTGGATCTTTAGTCATAGTAATTGTGCGAGTTTTTCAGCTTTGAACAAATACAACTACTTGTCATAGTTATATGATAAACAATCTGTATTTTTATATTTTAAAACAAGATGTTCATGTCCTGACATCAGTTTAGGTATAAAAAAAAGTCTCTTTTCATGTACTAGCAAAGGTCCATTATTCCCTGTTTTGATTTTCCAGCCAGTTTGTCCTACAGCTGTTTTCTCAGAAACCTATATTTAAGCTCATCATACATTTCTTATCAGTGAGCGTTGTATTACTTATTTCATGAGCAACATGAGAGTTTAGTATGTTTGCCTTAATGCTATCAAGCTTACTCTGGAAAAAGAAGGTATCTACATCACAATCTAGTAGGGACTTGGAGATCAATTTCACAGG
The DNA here is from genome assembly GCF_032884065.1 of Artemia franciscana. NCBI lineage: Eukaryota > Metazoa > Arthropoda > Branchiopoda > Anostraca > Artemiidae > Artemia > Artemia franciscana. The sequence continues at coordinate 27,378,609 of NC_088872.1, read as the reverse complement.
TCCATTTATTCTTCTTGTTTTTTACTAGATGCACAGAGAATACACACAGACCTTATTTTTACAGATACTGTACAGATATTATTTGTACAGATACTGTACAGATTGTACAGATACAGCTACTGTACAGATACCTAATTAGGATACTGAAGATCAATTTCATTCTCGGCTTTCTGGCTTACTGTAATACTATCCTCCAGACCAATTAATATACAGTTTTTCTGTTTTTTTATGGCACTTGGTATTAACCAAGTGACATATAACAATTGCAAATTCTGTTGGTCTGTCTGTCTGTCAGTCCTGGTTTTGCTACTTTAGGCACTTCCAGGTAAGCTAGGACAATGCAATTTGGCAGGTGTATCAGGGACCAGACCAGATTCAACTAGAAATAGTCGTTTTCCCGATTTGACTAGCTAGGGGGAGTGGGGGCCGGTTAATTCAGAAAAAATTGAAAAATTGAAGTATTTTTAACTTACAAATGGTTGATCAGATCTCAATGAAATTTGATGTTTGGAAGGATATCCTGTCTCAGAGCTCTTATTTTAAATCCCAACCAGATCTGGTGACACTGATGGGGAGTTGGGAGGGGGAAACCTAAATCTTGGAAAACACTTAAGAGTGGATGGATTGGGATGAAACTTGGTGGTAAAAATAAGCACAAGTCCTAGATACATGATTGACATAACTGGAACAGATTTGCTCTCTTTGGGGTAGTTGAGGGGGAGGGTTAATTCTGAAAAACTAGAAATAATGAGGTATTTTTAACTTATGAATGGGTGATCAGATCTCAATGAAATTTGATATTTAGAAGGATATCATGTCTCAAAGCTCTTATTTTAAATGCTGACCAGATATGTTGACATTGAGAGGAGTTTGGGGGGAGGAACCTAAAATCATGGATAACTCGTAGAGTGGAGGGATTGGGATGAAACTTGGTGGGAAAAATAAGCAGAAGTCTTAGATACATGATTGACATAATTGGAACGTATCCGCTCTATTTGGGGGGGGGGGTTAATTCTGAAAAATTAGAAAAAATTGTGTATTTTTAACTTACAAAACAGTGACCAGATCTTCATGAAACTTCATATTTAGAGGGACCTTGTAACTCAGATCTCTTATTTTAAATCTCAACCGGATCCAGCGTCATTGGGGGAGGGCAGTTGGGGGAGGGGACCTGAAATCTTAGAAAATACTTAAAGCAGAGAGATCAGGATGAAACTGGATGGGAAGAATAAAAACAAGTCTAAGATACGTGAATGACATAACTGGACCAAATCTGTTCTCTTTGGTAGAGTGGGGGGGGGGGGTACTTTGGAAAAATGAGGTATTTGTAACATACAACTGGGTGATCAGATCTTACTGAAATTTGATATTTAGAAGTATCTTATGCTTTAAAGCTCTAATTTCACATTCCAACCAGATTCTGTGACTTTGGGGGAGTTGGAGGGGGAAACCGGAATTCTTGGAAAATGTGAAAATTGGGGTATTTTTTTCTTATGAATAGGTGATCGGATCTGAATGAAACTTGATATATAGAAGGATCTTATGTTTCAGATGCTACATTTTTGACTCGACTTGGATCCAGGGACATAGAGGTTGGAGGAGGGAAACAGAAATCTTGGAAAACGCTTAGAGTGGAGAGATTGGGATGAAACTTGACGGGAAGAATAAGCACAAGTTCTAGATACGTGATTGACATAATTGGAATGGATCCGTTCTCTTTGGAGGAGCTGGGGGGATGTTAATTTGGAAAAAATAAGAAAAATTTAGGTATTTTTAACTTAAGAACAGGTGACCAGATCTTAATGAAATTTGATATTTAGAAGGAATTCATGTCTCAGAGCTCTTATTTCAAATCCCGACCAGATCTGTTGACATTGGGGGGGGGGAGTTGGAGTTGGAAATCTTGGAAAACCCTCAGAGTGAAGGAATTGGGATGAAGCTTGGTGGAAAGAATAAGCAAATGTCATAGATACATGATTGATGTAACCATATTGGATTCGTTCTCTTTGGGGGAGTTGGGGGAGTTGGGGGAGGGGTTCAGTGCTTTGGCGAGTTTGGTGCTTCTGGGTGTGCTATAACAATGAAAATTGGTAAAAGTGTCAGGGAGCTGGACAAATTGACTTGATAAAGTCATTTTCCCAGATTTGACTATCTAGGGGGCTAAAGGGAGAGGAAAAATTAGAAAAAATGAGGTATTTATAACTTACAAGTGGGTGATCAGATCTTAATGAATTTTAATATTTAGAAGGATATCATGACTCAGAGCTCTTATTTTAAATCCCAATTGGCATTAAGCCTCTGATTTTCCTTTTAAATCAATCTATTGATTCTTAGAATTTTGTTAGAGCTCATACCATATGATCTCTTGGCTCTTAGCTCTTCTGGCCTTGTCACAAGTGCCATATGAGCTCTTAGCTCCTGTTTTATTAGGTGTCCAAGTCTAAACTGAGTTACTTGGTTAGCAACCACACAAACCTGCTTGCTACAGATTTTAACCACTCTGACAGGTAGTTTTACTGATTATGTCTTTTTTATATCAGGAATAACTTGTGAGATGGCCAAAATGTCTTTATTTCTTCAGTTCTGGCTAGGAGCACTCTCTATAATTATTTTTCTATTACTTGAATTTTTTCAAAGAGGTCTGAGAAGCACTTAGAATTCAGTGTTCTTTTTTTCAAGTTCACTTGTAATTTTGTAAAGGAATTAGTGATGATTTCATTTGAAAATACCATCCTTTCTGCTGTTGTATCAAGCTGAAGTCAAGTGACAAATCATTTTATAAACAGTTTTATTCAGGGTCTGACATATCTAAATATTCAACCACTACACAATACTGAATAACTTTCACTGTTTAGGATCAAGTCACATGCTTACACTTATCAACTGGTTTTTGAGGACATTGACTGATGGTATAGATGTATCAGCAGCCCACAACACAAGGAGACATGTTAAGGAAACAATTCTTACTTCATAATATGCACAATAATCCTAGTTAATATGTTTTGCAGTAGGAGAGCCTTTATCTTCAGTTTTTTCCTTGTTTTTCTAGTTTTCCTTAGAAATTCATTAATTTCTTAGAACCTATATATTAACAGAGTGTATAACCTACCCAACTATATTCTGAATTGCCCTCTGAATCTATATATAATCTTTATTTGCATCACAAATGAACTTTACCTCCCCCCCCCCATGATGTGCAAATATATACCCTGATCTGGATATATTTAGGGGTGTGTATAAATTTCATTTGTGATGCAATTAAAGGCTTATTTAGATTCAGAATACAATGCTGGGTATATATATGCAAATTAAGAGTGTAGGAGTATACACTCTGTTAATATATAGGTTCTAAGAAATTCATGAATTTCTTTGAAAAACTAGACAAACAAGAAAAGAAATAAAGATAGTTTCTCCTGCTAAAAAATATATTAACTAAGATTACTGAGCAAGTTATGAAGTAAGAATTGTTTTCTCAACATATCTCCTTATGTGGTGGACAGCTCATACATCTATACCTGAGAAACTCTTCCTGGGAGGACCTTTGAAGAATTATATTTCTACAGCAGCAATAATAGCACATTTCAAGAAAAAATTTTCTCAAAAGGCCAACTAGGTATGACTCAAAAAGGATGAACAGGGGTTAGAGCTGAAGTTAAAATAGGTGCTTGGCTCAGAGTTTAGAATAATGTCAATAGGTTTGACCATTAAATAAATCTGCTTGAAAGTCCAGCTAAACAAAGCCAAAACAATCCAGAATCACTAAATAATTGAGTTTTGGCAGCATCTAGGATAGTTATATTTTTAAGTAGAGACTCTACAGTGAGGATTTTAATGTTTTCTTTAAGTCATTCTTCTAGCTAAGCAAAGTCAAAACAATCCAGAATCACTAAATAATTGATTTTTGGTTGCATCCAGGATAGTTATATTTTTAAGTAGAGACTATACAGTGAGGATTTCAATCTTTTCTCCAAGTCTTATATATCCAAGAACAGGGAGGCAGGGGTAGGGTACAGTTTCAGAAAATCAACAAGGATATTGGGCAAGAGACTAAATAAGGAAAAGGTTTGAGCATTAAATAAACCTGCTTGAAAGTCTAGCCAAACAAAGCCAAAAAAATCCAGAATCACTAAATAATCAAGTTTTAGCAGCATCAAGGACAGTTGAATTTTTAGTAGAGACTCTACAGTGAGGATTTCAGTGTTTTCTCAAAGTCTTTTATATCCAAGAACATGGATGGAGTGGTAGGGTACATTTTCAGAAAAGCAACAATGATATTGGGCAAGAGACTAAATAAGGAATTTAGTGGTAGGTCAATTATTTTCATTTTATTTGCACATTTCTTTTAATGTGGCCAACTATGTCATATTTACTGCATATTTATGCTCATGAAATGTATTTCAATGGCACCCCAACAGAAGTTACACCCAGGGACAAGTAGTCTACCTTGCCCTCCCCCTAGCTATGCCAGTGTCTTGAAGTTTGGTAATCCACATCATATTTCTTTAGAAATGGATGACTCATCTTATAGAACAATTATCAGTCATAAATAAATTATAGGGCAATTCGTTAATGACTATATAAAATAGTCATTAGCATACTGCATTTCTGTTTTTGCTTTTGGAGGCTACCTTGAATATCTGAATTAGTCATACAGTTTTACCTTCTGTTTCTTCTGATTTTAAAGGCTGGATAATGTAAAAACACAGATTATGTAGATGCCGTTTAATAACTAAGAGGATGCCGATGTCTTTGACCAGCCCATAAGACTTTTTTTTTAATATTAAACCATTTATATACAATTAACTAAATAAGTAAGAACCAAGATATAAGAAGGGAAGTTGCACCCCCTGGCCCCATAGTAAATTATGTCCCTTGCAACTTGGGACAAGCCATTGATTTTTTCTTTTGAAGACAATTGAGTTGTTTTCATGATGTTTAGTAGCCAGGTGCAGTCGAAAGACCAACAGCTTCCCAATTAAGGCTCCACTCCTTCGACCACCCAGCATTTGCTTCAGAATAGGGACAGAGGCAGTAGTAACTATAGCTTCAAAGAGTTTGTGCTAGTCATTGACAATTCTCGAGCAAAATTTTTGACCGCACACTCCAGCTGGGCAAAATAAAGGGTGATTGAGTCCAATTGGACCCCTTGTTTGAAAGGGCCCCACGCTGCCATAAAAATAAACAGTTTTTTGAAGCTGATAAATATTCAGGATAATACAAATATAATCCTGTAAGCGTTTTTCCTGGTGAGAACTAATTTTTCCAGGCTAAAATTAATAAAAAACTATTTAACATCAATAATGAATCTGAAATAAATTAAACAGTTCAGTATTTATGCCGAATCAAAGTGAAGACGCAAGGAAATTAGATAATCTGACAGTTTTAGTAAAATTTACAGAGCAATAACTTAGAAATATGTAAATTCATATATTAACATTAGGTGATGTAAATTTATATTCAGTAAATGTTTTTGTATTTTGCAAAAGAGAAATAATTGTCATTTATTTATGCATGCACCTACGTTTAAATTTGGGCCGGAAAAAAATGATCTAGACAGGTCACAAGTTTGAGAAAACACGTCAAGAGCCTTCGTTTCGGAAAAAAATCATATGGGTAACGTCATAATTATGAACAGATTTGAAAAGCACAAATACGTCATTTCCGCCTCATGAGTGGTTTTATCGTTTTAGTACCTTCAGCGCATGTAAAACTGCGCAAAAAACATAATTGTGTCTAAAATGCCATATATAATGAGTCTATTTACAGGAAGCATTTTAAGCAATTTTATAATACCTAGAGACCAGAAACGTTTGTCAACAATTGCTCAAAATGAACAAACTGGACCATCAAATGAGACAATATCAAGAGGACGACCTAAGAAATGAAAATTCACAATGGGGAAGAATGAACAGCCTAGACCATCAAATGTGACAGAACCAATCCAAGCAGCTTAGGGAAAGGACATTGAGCAAATATTTAAAGTAACGATAAGCGAAAATGAAAAAAAAAATTATGCGGTTAGAATATTTGAAGAAACGACAATTACAATGATTCAAAAACGAAAGTTAAGAACAAAGAAATATTCGGTGAAAAGATTAGTGGCAGCGAAAATTAAAACGAGTTAAAGAAAGTGAAGAAGAAGAAAATATGTGGCTACTGGAATAATGTCAAAAGCACTGAAAAACAAAATCTGGGAAAAAAAATATGAGGTTACAAGATAAGCGGAACGGACAATTACAACGAGGCAAAAACGAAAGTGAAGAACAAAAAAAAAATACAGTTACAACACATGCAACAACGAGGATCAGAACGAATGGAAAATGAAAGTTAAGAGCAAAGATATGTGGTTAGAAGATAAGCGACATGAAAAATCAGGGCATGTCAAACATGAAATCGAAGATCATAGAATTGTGCTGTTAGAAGACAAGTGAAAGTCTGTTAGATGACTGTGGGGGATTAAGTCATCCTAAAAGACACAGCTATTGAATTTTTCCACTATGCTGAACAAAATTGCTCAAAATTTTAATCCGGTGACTTTGGAAAAAACAATTAAGCGTGGAAGGGGACCTAGCTGCCCTCCCATTTTTGGTCACTCAAAAAATTTTAATATCCGTTTGAATGAGCCCTCTCCCAGTATCCTAGGACCACTAGGTCGATACGATCGCCCCTGAGAAAAAAAACAAATAAACAAGCATATGTGATCTTTCATCTAGCAAAAGATGTAAAATTCTACATTTTTGCAGATAGGAGCTTCACACCTCCATGTTAGGATTCTCTGATACGCAGAATATGATGGCAGGGTTATTGTTAAGATTCTATGACTTCTATGGGGTGTGTCACCCTTTTTTTGAAAATAAAATAAATTTTCTCAGGCTCGTACAAATTGATGGGTACGACTAAACTTGATGAAACTTATATATTTGTAGTCAACATGAGATCTCAACTCTTTTGATGTATTTAATGGCATCAAAATCCTGTTTTTTAGAGTTTCGGTACTATGAGCCGGGTCGCTCCTTACTTGCACTTCGTTACCACGGACTGTTTGATTATGAAACCTAACTATAATAAACATAGGTTATAGAAGCTATAATTCGTTCGAATTGTTGAATTTTAAAAGCGTACTTTAAAACTCAAAGCAAAAAAGAATATTGAAAGGTAAAAAATAATTTTTTTTACCTAATAACAAACAAAAATATGAAAATTCAGAATCAACTTTTTCCCTAAAATACTAGTCAAATCGGCCAAAACATCTCTTGAAGGGTCCAAGGGTTTATGGGTCCGAAAATCCCTTGACCCGTAATTTATAATTTGTCCTTTCTCCACCTTATAAGACTTTTTGGTCATAGGACAAAGTCTTTTAAAATTACAAGGATGAACAGAATAGGCTAATGTGGCTTCATCTTGGGGTAAAACAAATAAAACTGCATAAAGATAAAATGATAATTTATTATCCACTCCAATCAACAAAGAAAAACTTTGGAATAATACACAAAAAAAAGAAGTGAAATGAGATAAACATAGAAAACAATAATCTGGATTTCAGGATAAAAACGAAACACAGTAAAAATTAAGGAATACATAGGCCAAAACAATATATAATAGGCAGATTAAAAATTGTTAAAAAGATTCTCGATCTTACAAATAGCAAGCCAAATTATGGATTTTTATAGGCAACAAGAGCTAAGAGCTCATATGGCACTTGTGACAAGGTCGGAAGAGCAAAGAGCTTATATGGCATGAGCTCTAGCAAAATTTTAAGAATCAATAGATTGATTTAAACGGAAAATCAGACGCTTAATGTCGGCCAGGATTTAAAATAAGAGCTCTGAGAGCACGAGGAGCTTCTAAATATCAAAATTCATTAAGATCCGATCACCCACTCGTAAGTTGTAAATACCTAATTTTTTCCTCTCCCTTATCCCCCGAGCCCCCCCCAGATGGTTGAATCGGGGAAAACGACTTTAGCAGGTCAATTTGTGCACGTCCCTGACCAACCTACCCATTTTCATCGCCCTAGCACGTCCAGAAGCACCGAACTTGCCAAAGAACTGGACCTCCCTAACTACTCCAAAGAAAGCGGATCCAGTCCGGTTACGTCAATCACGTATCTACGACATTTGCTTATTCTACCCATCAAATTTCATCCCGATCTTTCCACTCTAAGCGCTTTCAAAGATTTCCAGTTCCCCCTTCCAACTCCCCCCAATGTCACCAGATATGGTCTGGATGTGAAATAAGAGCTCTGGTACATGGGTTCCTTCTAAATATCAAATTTGATTTTAGATCCGGTCACCCGTTCTAAGTTAAAAATACCTCAATTTTTCCGAATTAACACCAACCCCTCCAAAGACAGCGGATTCAGTCTGGTTATGTCAATCACGTATTTAGGACTTGTGTTTATTCTTCCCACCAAGTTTCATCCCGATCTCTCCACTCTAAGCGTTTTCTAAGATTTCCCGTTTCCCCTTCCAGCTCCCCGATATCACTGAATTCGGTCGGGATTTAAAATAAGAGCTCCGAGACACGAGATCCTTTTAAATATCAAATTTCATTAGGATCCAATCACCCACTTGTAAGCTAAAAATACTTCTTTTTTTCAATTTTTCCTCTCCCTCCAGCCCTCCAGATGGTCTAATCGAAGAAACGACTGTTATCAAATCAATTTGTGCAGGTCCCTGACAGGCCTACCGATTTTCATCGTCCTAGGACGTTCAAAAGCACCGAACTCACCAAAGAAATGGAAATCCACCCCCCAGCTCCCCCAAAGACAGCGGATCGTTTCCAACTATGTCAGTCACGTATCCAGAACTTGTGCTTATTCTTCCCATCAAGCTTTATCCCGATCTCTCCTCTCTAAGTGTTTTCCAAGATTTCCGGTTTCTAAGATTTCTGTTTCCCCCTCCAACCCCCTATGTTCTCGGATCCAATTCAAATTGAAAACAGAGCATCTGGGACGTAAAATCTTTCTACATGTCAAGTTTCACGAAGATCCGATCACTCATTCGTAAGATAAAGATACCTCGATTTTCACATTTTCCAAGATTTCCGGTTTCCCCCTCCAACTCCTCCCAATGTCACCGAATCTCATCGGGATTTAAAATAAGAGCTCTGAAATACAAGATCCTTCTAAATATCAAATTTCATTAAGATCTGATCACCCGTTCGTAAGTTACAAATACCTAATTTTTTCTAATTTTTCTGAATTACCCCCCCCCCACCAACTCCCACGAAGAGAGCAGATCCGGTTCGGTTATGTCAGTCACGTATCTTGGACCTGTGCTTATACTTCCACAAAGTTTCATTCCGATCTCTCTACTCTAAGTGTTTCCCAAGATCACCCCCCCCCAACTCCCCATAATGACACTGGATCCGGTCGGAATTTAAAATAAGAGATCTGAGTTACGAGATCCTTCTAAACATGAAATCTCATTAAGATCCGATTTCTCCTTCTTAAGTTAAAAATACCTCATTTTCTCTAATTTTTCAGAATTCACCCTCCCCCAACTCTCACAAACAGAGCGGATCCGTTTTGGTTATGCCAATCAAGTATCTAGGGCTTGTGCTTATTTTTCACACCAAGTTTCTTCCCGATCCTTCCACTGTAAGCTTTTTCCAAGAGTTTAGGTTTTCCCCTCCAACTCCCCCCAATTTCACTGGATCCGGTCGGGATTTAAAATAAGAATTTTGAGACACGATATCCTTTAAATATCAAATTTCACTAAGATCTGATTACCTGTTCATGAGTTAAAAATACCTCGTTTTTTTCTAACTTTTCCGAATTAACCGTCCCCCAAGTCCTCTCCAGATGGTCGAATCAGGGAAACGACTACTTCTAATTTAATCCGGTCTGGTCCCTGATATGTCTGCCAAATTTCATCGTCCTTGCTTATCTGGAAGTGCCTAAACTAGAAAAGCCGGGACCGACAGACCCACATAATTTGCGATCGCAATATGTCAATTGGAAAATACCAAGTGTCATAAACATTGAAAAGACATAAAATATTTTTTCTTCAATGAAAAAGACAATATAAATAAAAAAACAAACAGAAATTAATTTAAAAAACATTTTGCACAAAACAAGTTTTTCAAAGACAGTTACTCCATTAAGCTAAATATGAGCAGAAATAAAGTTAAATAATCTTCCAAGCGTAAAACCACCACAAATCACTATTAAAACTCAAAACTACCACAAATAAAACTCAAAGCGAAAAGAATTTACAATAAATAAGTGAAGATCAAAATAAACAAAAATTAATATTACTAGGGTTGACAACCCCCATGTCTTCTCAAGACCAGAATAGAATTTGCACTTTACTGAAAAAAAAAAAACAGTTTAAATGTTTTCACATTTTTTACTTAATAAATAAAAAAAAATTAACTTTAAGGAATCTATGGTTATTTGTTTTTTTTTTCTGAACAGTGCAAATTATGATCTGGTCTTAAGAAGACATGGCGGTTATCAGCACTACTCATGTTAATTTTTGCTCGTTTTGAATTTGACTCAGCTATTTATTGTAATTTCTATTCGTTTTGAGTTTCATGATGGTGATTTGTGGTATTCTTACGCTAAAAAGATTATTTTGCCGCATTTATGCTCATAAGCGCTATAATTTCTGCTAAATATGTAGAAACGTATACATTTAGGTATCTTAGCCCCCCCTCCCAAACACAAAGACAGATTCCGCCCTTCCTTCATTATTCATGACTGTATTATGAAGCAATTCAATTCAGTTAAATATTTTTTCTGCTGATTTTAAATATGGAAAATGTATTAATTTTTAAATTGCTTATCGTTGGTGTTACCACTTGAGGATTTGCATAATTTCAAAAGTGGGAATGAAACTCCCCAAAAAGGATCTTGATGGAACTTTAACAATGAAATTCAACATGCATAGGAACTCTAAAACCCTTATCTAGAAAATATGAAATACCTAAATTTCATATGAATTGAAATAACAGTCAGATCATAACAGATTTCACCTCATTAGAAGATATATATACATTAATACTGGGATAAATGTTTTTCAGAAGACTTCAAGAATAGAAGAGCTTATTAGCGTGAATTTTCTTTAATTAATAAAATTTTCAGTTATTCAAGGGATAGCTCGTTTTTGTACTTTTATTATCCGATCTATTCTTTAACAATTGCACCTCATCAATGAAGCTGACAACTTATCGAAATGGTAAATCTCATGAACAGAGTTATGTGTAAAGAACTGATGTTAAATACTTTAATCAGTTGACCAAGGTTTATTTTGCAACATTAAAAAAAAATCCATCTTCTTTCGTCCAAGATTCATTTCACTGCCATTGGTCAACTTCCTAATGACCCTAAGAAGGAAGGAAGCAGCAAAGGATAAGTTCAAATTCATTCACTAATGAGAGAATTATTAAAGTCTAGTAAGCAAATGTGATACCATGGAATGGCGAATATAACCAAAATCGCAAACTAAGATTGAAGATGACAGCACTTTTGGGTTCCCAAGCACTTTTAAATCCCCTCCCCCGCCCATCCTAAAACTTCTTCCAGTCTTACGTTCATTTGTGACATCAGAGTATCTCTCGTTCACTCTTCAGACATCCCCCGATTGTTCCCCTAGAGCCCCGAAAATAAAAAATAAAACAGTTTCTTCTTCGTTTGGTTCAAGATACCATTTTCCAAATTTCTTGCTTTGTAATGCTGAGAGTCTCAACTTCAAGAAAATAACAGAACTGGCTATTACGGCAAATCTCACAAATTCCTACCTTGCTGCCGTAACCGAAGTCCAGGCGCAACACCCTGACTCCCTGAAAGTTTTGGGCTACAAAAATATTTTGAAACTGAGGCCAACCTATCACCCGCTGGGTAAGCGTGGCGGAGGACTTCTCTTGCTGTACCGTGAGGAACTTAATCCAAAACTCACTAACCGACAAAGGTATTCTCAGTTTCGGTTCCTGGATTTCTGAAGAGCGCTGGTCTGAGGTCCTAGCTACTCCTGATGTCAGTTCTAAAGTTCAAATCTTTCAATGGAAGCTATCTGATAATTATGGAAAATCTTTTGCCGAAAAGAAAACTAAGAAGTGTTCAAATGATAAACCATACATTATTGAATCTCTAAAAGCCAAAATCAAAGAAGACATTCGTGTACTTCGTAATGGCAAAAAGATGAAGCCAACTATATAGGTAAAATGATAATAATAATAAAAAAAAACAAATTCGAAAAGCAGCTGCCACGTACTATAAAAATAATATGAAGGATATTTTTAATTATAACCCCAAGAAGTGGTATGATCTAAATAAAAAACTTTCTGGCAAGCAAATTAGTAATATTGATTTTCAGCTTGATGAGCCTAGTATTAAATTGCTAATAGTCGTTAACAAACGACTCGCCAAGATTGTCCAGGCATTACCTCCAGTTTCCGCAATGGCTCTTGAGTCTTTTCCCCATAGTCAGGATTAAAACCTTCCCCATATATCACAAAAGAATATCGAGAAGAAGATAAATAACCTAAAAAGGACAAGTATATGCCCATCAGATATTCCGATCGTACTTGTCAAAGGCTTCGCTGACAAGTTGTCCTTACCACTGGCAGACATTTTCTGCATGATCGGAGAAAGTGGATGCCACCCTGACACCTGGAAGCAGTGTTTCGTGACGCCAATTCAGAAGAAGGACGCTGTGGAGGGTTTCAATGGAGCTCGGTCAATTACACTCGCCTCAATTTTTTTTTCGAAATTATATGAAAGCTTTCTGACTGATTGGCTCGAATCGAAAATTGAAGAACTTATTGACCAAAAGCAATTTGGTAATCAACGTTGCCTTTCTACTACTCATTATCTTGTAAGCTTACTGGATAAAATATATAACAAGAGCCAATAGCTCATATGGCACTTGTGATGAAGTCGGAACCTAGAATTAAACTCGGTACTAGAGTTATCGATATCATCGTCCTAGCACTCAAGAAGCACCGGACTCGCCAAAGCACTGATAATCCCTCCAATTCTCCCAAGATGTCAGGTCCAATCCGCTTATGTCAATCACGTGCCTATAACTTGTGCTTATTTTCAAACTTGCCAAAGCACTAGAAATCCCCCAAATTCCCCAAAGAGAGCGGATCTGGTCCGGTTATATCAATCATGTATCTAGAACATGTGCTTATTTTTCTTATCAAGTTTCATCCCGATCACTCCCCTCTAAGCGTTTTCCAAGATTTCCGTTTCCCCTCTCCACCTGCTAAGTCCCCGGATTCAATCCGAATTGAAAATGGAGCATCTGAGACATGAGATCTTTCTATATATCAAGTTTCATTAAGATCCGATCGGCCACTCGTAAGAAAGCATATCTCAATTTCCCCTCCCTCCAACGCCTCTCCCCAGATGGTCGATCGGGGAAATGACTGTTATTAAGTGAATTTGTGCAGGTCCCTGACACGCCTACCAATTTTCATCGTCCTAGCACGTCCAGAAGTACCAAACTCGCCAAAGCACTAGAAATCTCCCCACCTCTAACTCCCCCAAAGAGAGTGGCTCCGGTTCAATTAGGTCAATCACGTATCTAGCACTTGTGCTTATTATCTCCACCAAGTTTCATCCCGATCTCTCCACTCTAAGTGTTTTCCAAGATTTCCGGTTTTCCCCTTTAACTCCCTAAAATGTAACCATATCTGGTCGGGATTTAAAATAAAAGCTATATAATTTCATTTAGATCCGATCACCCGTTCGTAAGTTAAAAATACCTCATTTTTTCTAATTTTTCCGGATTATGTCCCCCCAACTCCCCCAAAGAGGGCGGACCCAGTCATGTTATATTGATCACGTACTTAGAACTTGTGCAGCTTCTTCCCACCGAGTTCCATCCAGATCTCTCCGCTCTAAGCATTTTCCAAGATTTCCAGTTTCCCTCTCCAACTCCACCCAATGTCACTGGATCCGGTCAGGATTTAAAATAAAAGCTCTGGGACATGAGATCATTCTTAAGATCAAATTTCATTAAGATCCGATCAACCGTTCGTAAGTTAAAAATACCTCAATTTTTTCGAACTATTCCCCAACTCCCCAAAAGAGAGCAGATCCGGTCGGGTTTTCAATCACGTATCAAGGACCTGTGCTTATTCTGCCCACTAAGCTTCATCTCGATCTCTCCAATCTACGCGTTTTCCAAGATTTATCGTTTCCCCCTCCAACTCCCCCCAATATCACTAGATACGGTTGGAATTTAAAAGTTCCCGAACTAGCAAAAATGGGACTGACAGACAGACAGAGCGACAGACCAACGGACAGAAATTGCTATCAGTATATGTCACTTGGTAAATACCAAGTGTCATAAAAATTTGGAAAACCCTGATGCTTGGCTAAATCTACTTCTAATAGACCTCCAAAAAGCTTTTGATCTGATTAACCACAATGTTTTAGTTGAAAAACCCCTAAAAGAATTTCATGTTAACCAAGACCTTGTTAGAATAATAGCGTCTTTCCTTCCCAGTAGAATTCAAGGTGTAGAGTATAAAAATGTCTATTCAGATCCCTTCAAGTTTATTGTGGTGTGCCCCAGGGTACACTCCTTAGTCCTCTCCTGATTATTATAAATGGACTTGCTACTGAACACATTGACCGCTGCAAATTTGTCGATAACATGTCCTTACTGGAAAAATGCCGAAAAAAAATGAAGTCATCGAAATCATGGAAGAAATTTCAGGTGACGCTGCACAGGCCGACATGACTGTGAATGCCAAAAAGTCAAATATCATGACTGTCAGTTTCTTGAAGAGTACACCTTCGTTCAAGCAACAAATCCCTCCGGAGATTTGGGAGGTCCAAGTTACTAACATCACAAAGCAAGCTAATTTAGCACTTTCTACGCTTAAATTTTTCTTGCCCTGCAATCCACCTTTTAAGAATTTATACAAGTTTCATCTGCCCTTTTTTGAATATTCTTGTCCTGTTTGGCTGAACTACTTCCCAATCTTACTCAATAGTCAGTCCAGAAGCGAGCATTAAGAATTATCTTTGGTCAAGGTAAACTCCCATATCACTTTCTTCTTAAGCATTTCCAGCTCACTACCCTATCAGAGAGAAGAACCCTCCTGCGTACTCGGTTTGGCAATAAAGCCATGACAAAACCCCTTTTCCAAGATTTATTCCCCCCCTTTCAACCTTTAAGATCCCAACCTCTAAGACCCAACTCCCAGAAAGTCCCCATCTTTCAACCTCTCCCACCAATCCACGAGACATACAGGAAGAGCTTCATTCCTGCATTTGTAAACATTATTAATCAGTGAATTTGTTGCATTGACTCAGCTTTTTAGTTGATGATCAGTTTTTCTTTAGTCTGACGAGTGTCTGTCTGACACTGTGTCTGTGTTTTTCTCTTTTTTTTATTTGACAAGTTTTTATATGACTGTAATGCCTGACGTAAAGCGCAAATCCGGCGGCAAGCGCTGTGAAAATCGTTTTTAAAATAAAAGTCTCTCTCTCATTATAATATGTATTTTTTATATTCCTTGATTTTAAAACGCATCTCACTACCTTTTACAACCTTTGTGAAATAGTTCACTAGTTCACCACCAAAGAATTATAACGATTCTAGGCGTCTACCCCCCCCCCACCAGAAAGGAAATTATTCTCGAAAATTTTCTCCCCACTAAAAAACCCCCTGCTCCTGCAGAAAACCCCCCGTGAAAAAAAATCCATGTTTCATAATGAAACATACTGTCTGTAACCTATTGACAAATTGCAAAACTTAAAAAGGCATTTAAGCTTCTATAATGGGGATCTGATTGTTTTGTAGTTAGGGAGGGAGATACCCCAAAGGGTACATTTTACAGTCAAAACATCCAAGCTCTCATTAAGCCATCAAATAAATACAGAATGAATTCTAAGGGAGAGACGAGAGGAGGTAGAAATTGATGTATAATCCCCAGAGCTGTAGCCAGAATTTTTGTTAGGGGGGGGGGAACTCGTTGAAAATGCGAAATTGGTACTCTCTTATGATTTCTGGGACTATTTCTGGTATATTCTGTTATTATGAAAATATAGAGTAACACTAAACCCCAAAATGAGCAGAATTTATTCTGCGTAGGAAGGGGACTGCCCCTTCTTCGTCCACACCTCTATCTCATGGACGCAAACACTTTGGTGGGTGTACAGACAAAAAACTTACGAGTTCTAGTCCTTTCTTATAAGTCAA
Organism: Artemia franciscana; assembly: GCF_032884065.1. NCBI lineage: Eukaryota > Metazoa > Arthropoda > Branchiopoda > Anostraca > Artemiidae > Artemia > Artemia franciscana. The sequence continues at coordinate 27,362,443 of NC_088872.1, read as the reverse complement.
AAGTTATTGGAGACCAACTACCTGCGGAGGGGGGGGGGGGCAAACACAGGCCACCAATTAAATCAGACACTATTTAATTTTTTCTGACATAAATGTTCAAAAACAGCATTTTTTCAAGTGCGTACTACTGTAAAAAGTTCAATAAATTAGTTGTTTTTTAACTGCGGTTTTCTTTTTTTGTTGAAAAACAAAACAACACTGTTCTATATTAATCAATCTTGTCAGGGCTTCCTAAATATGCCAATATTTATTCACTGGTAAATTTCCAACATTATATATTGTAACATCAGAAGAGGAATTACACAATCTTCTAGTATAAGAAATATTTCTTTGATGAGTGTATCTTTTCCGTTCAACTTCACTCTGTCTATGCGGTGTAGACATCCTTAACCCACTTCGAACTAATGAAATACTAAAACTTGGCTGGCCAAACGGGGCAATTGGAATTGTGCGCCTTTTTTTTGCAGGATTATTAATTTCTATCCACATCAGGCTAGTTTCAAATAAACGCAACACGTTTTCTTTATGTATCTTTTTAAAAATTCAAAGTCTAATTATAGCTATATAGAGCTTAATAATTTCGATGATATTTACTTTATTGAAAATAGGCAAAACGGAATTCTATTCATTCTTTTAAAGATACATATCCTCAACCTGCTGATGTTCAACTTCATAATATACATAACGAATGAGAAAATTTTACTAGAAACAAACCCATCTCTAGTTCTATGCAGCTCCTACACCACGTCCAGGATAATCCTTGACTCTTGCCCCCCCCCCCCCCGAGGAAGCTAAACGGCACTCCCTACAGTTCAATTATGTATTGCATTTAAAAAGCTTTTCCCTTTTAAAGAATTAAATTTTTCCCTTTTCCCTAAAAATTAGTATACCTAGCTACACATGAAAAGGAAAACGGCAAAAATGCTGACTGCAGAAAAAATCATCAAAATGACAATTCAATAACAGTTTATATTAAGAAACATTTATTAAAGAACATTGTTATGAGCGATACTAACAACTAAACTCCGTCGCTCACAAACGGAGCAAACAAAGGACGAGTTAGTTAAGGTAGATGGCGTCTTAATTGCACTGAAATGTGCGCAAACTGCAGGTAACGGCAACACTGCTGGATTCATGAATACACGCTGGTATAAGATGGGTGAATCGGCAGCTGCTGATTTCAAAATAGAAGCCGAAGGCCTACCAAGCTGTTTTTGACTGAGCCGTAAATAGAACCAATGTTAATTCAAAATACTTCGTTCACGGGATTGCCCATTTGTAACCGAACGTCATCGCCCGATGTACTAACAGAACTAAAAAAGAAGAGAGGCTGTTATAGAGGAAAGCGAATTTGACAAAGAAGATGTTCTTGCATGTCGACATTAATTATCTTCTGATAGTTGCTTGGTCGGTAAAATGACCAAGATTATTTTCATTTTACATGAGCCTGGCGGTGTGAAAGAATTTTGACTTCTGAAAGGGTATTTTAGCAAACTTAGTGTAGAAAAACCTACAAACTGCTAGTCAATGGTCTAGCATTATTCGTCACTATTGCCGACACTTCTCATAATGTTTTCACATTACCACAGCTTGCTTTAGAAACTTAAGAAGAAATAAAGGTTTTGCATTTTACCGCTGGATACTTAGAAACCCTCAACTCCCGCAAAACGTATAGAGTTTTGTCCTGAATCCATGGAGCCAGGAAAGCGCAATTAGTTTCAAATACTGACAACAACCATAAAACCTTAATGTTTTAAATGTCTGTATAGCAACTTACAACTTTTCGAAACGGAAAAATAAACTTTCCTGCTCCCATCAGAGTATTTTTTTTATCATACAATTTATTGGAAATGTTTACTAAAAACTCCAGGAAAAAAACAGGAAAGTTCACTACTTCATGGGTATATACTGCTATTCCATACTTTTTGACTGTTTTCGCAGAACACAGAGAGCATTACTCCCAATACTATAAACCTGAAGATTGGAATAAAAAGCAGAACAATAAAAGACGGCTATGATCCAGAAATTTGACCCTTCCAAACTGAAATTAGGTTTAAAATATAAAACATAATAAATAAATTTTTAAATCCCACTACCTTTCACTCTGTAACTGAATGAAATGAAAATAAATTAATAGGTATATATATATATATTCTTTTACTTGTCATACTAAACGTAAAAAACGATCGAGAGGACATAGGAAAAATAATAGAAAAAATGAATTAGATGTACATATGCTTTCTATAGATCTATGCCAGCTACTTGATTCCAGGGGTATGATTTCTGTAATAAAATGTCTAAATAATTTATCCAAGAGGAATTTAATCAAACTTTTCTGGATTGTTAAGAATAATACAGCTCTTGATTATAATTTTAAAGTAATATGTGATACAATTTGCATTCTAACTAAAACGAAATTTATTTCAAAAAAGAAAAAGTTCGATAAGATTAGTAATAAGGATAACAAATTATATTTACCTATTAATTTTACTTGTAGGCAGATTGAAGATATTAATTTACCAGAAATTTTAAATCAGCGGCATGTGAAACAGGCCCTTCCTAGTAATTTGAATTATAATGATAGTCCAGTTTTAACTTATAAATTTTCAAAAACTATTGGGCAAATTATTTTTAATTATAATTTAATACTAAAAAGACTAGATAGTGACATAAATTGGAAACCGGTTTGTAATTGTAAGCAACTCGGCCCATTTGTAAATCCTACTTACAAACATGTTATAACAGGGGACTTGTCAATAATAAAGCAAGATGATCTTCAAATTATAATGAATAAAGGGGCTAATTTCCGTCTTTCTCATCATCTGAAACCATCGAGTGTTCTTAATGGCTTGGAAAATGATTTTGATTTATTTATTGATAAGTGGTGTAAGAAAGAGAATAAAAAAAAGAGAGTTTTCAAAGTTGGAAGAATTTAAGTATTAGTAGAATAAGAAATAAAATATATTCTGACTTAAAAAATAGTAACACTAAATCATTATTTTATAACGCGAAGATTAAACAAGCAATTGCTAATCTAAAGAATGAATTTGTAATTGTGCCAGTGGATAAAGCTAATAATAATTTTGCCATAATTTGTCAGAAGCTGTACTGTGATATCTTAAAAAGGGAGTTATGCACAACTAATGTTTACGAAAAGGTAAATATTGAGGATGAGAATTTAATTGAAAAGACTGAAGAAATACTTTTTAAAAATTTTAATATTAAAATAAATGACAATGATAAAAAGTTCCCTTTCCTATATTGGACTGTAAAATTTCATAAGAATCCCCCTAAACCACGGTTTATTGCTGGAGCAGCTAAATGTCCAACCCGCATTACTGCTACTGACCTTTCTTTAATTTTAAAGGAAATTGTAAATAAACTTAAAACCTATTGTTCTGGTATTAAAAAATTTTCGAATTGTAATCTATATTGGAGTGTTAATAATTCACTGCAGGTAATAGATTCTTTAACAATGGTTTCAGCTAAAAGAATTGAGTCTTTCGATTTTGCGACAATGTATACTAATTTATCACTTAATGTAGTGTTTGATAATTTAAAAACTGTTATCAAGAAATCTTTCCTCTTATCTAGTAAAAGGTTCTTAAAAATAGACATTTATAATAAAAAAGCTATATGGACAAATTGCTTTAATACTACAGTTAACTTGAGATGTTACAGCTTGGATATGATTTTTGAGTTATTGGAATTTGTTTTATACAATACTTATATAAGATTTGGGGGTGATTTGTACAAGCAAATTGTGGGAATTCCCATGGGGGGGAATGCCAGCCCATTTATAGCTGACTTGTTTTTAAGTCACCTAGAATATAAATATATGATGGATAAGAATAATCCAATTAATTTAAAACATGCTTTGTCAAATAATAAAAGATATTTAGATGATATTTTGGTCTTAAATTGTAAGGATTTCATTGATATTTCTAAAAATATATATCCATCAGAGCTTATTCTTGAGCCTAGTCATGGCGCTGGTCATAAAGATCATTTCTTAGATTTAAATATTAATATTTGTGATAAGAATAAATTAAGTTTTAAAATGTATAATAAAACGGATGATTTTGATTTTGAAGTGATTAGTTTCCCATTCCCTGAAAGTAATATACACTCAAATATCACATATTCAGCGTTTTTCTCACAGTTACTTCGTTATGCAAGGATTTGAAGTAATTATATTGATTTTAAAAATAGATGTAAAATCTTAAGCCAAAAATTGATATCAAGAGGTTTTTCTGCAAATAAATTAACTTGGCAATTTAAAAAATTTAGTTTTCATTATAACGAATTCTTAAATAAATATCAAAAGAATTATCTAGAAATCCTTAAAGAAATTTTCAACTAATTTCGGAGGTTCGAGAAATGTTGTCGCAGCGCCATTTATTTTGAATTGTGTTTATAATTGAGCGGATTTTCTTAAAAATTAGCCACATGGTAAAGATGAATTCCATAATTGTTTAGTTCATTCAGGTTTTTTGCAATGTGTTAATATTTGTGATTTGGTAAAATTTATAATATTTAGTTTACCTATTGTTGCTAAAGGGAGGGATATATTAACAGGATAAGCTTGTTTTGGTTTTACTTGGTTGTTTTACATTTGCTGTTTTTTTTTTTTCTTTCATAGGCATGTATTTTGGGGGTGATACCTGACGCGGGGATGCCATGGATATTCTGTGGTAGCCACAACACTGTGCTGGGTAGAGAATTTAGAGTGGCGAAACCCTATATAGGCCAGTGTATTCTCCTGATGAGCCCTTATGTTGGGTGTTGCCTCTGAATTATTTGTCTATATTATTTTTTCTATTGTTTGGTAAATGACGACTTATACTTATTGACGACATGACTGCCTGTCCATGGATTATTCTTTATGGTTGATTGTGTGTGGCTATGCTGTTTGACGTATGTGATTGTATGGATGAGTAGGGTTAAGGCCTCATTCAAGTGCTGGTCTATATTAATCACTAATTTAGGAAAACAGTCTTCCTTTTCTCCTTCTGTCTCTCTCTTTTTTTTTTGTGTTTGTGCTGTTGCATTGGTGATTTCTCTTTTCATGATATATATATATATATATATATATATATATATATATATATATATATATATATATATATATATATATATATATATATATGTATATAACACGATTAAGCAGTTTACAAAGACTAAAAAAACAAAACAGAGAAAAAAAATTCTACCAAGAGTATCTCATACCAGAAGTACCTTACAGACTTAGACAAGATTATAAACAATTTTATCTGGATCTGTGCCAAAGGAATTATCCAAGTTATGACTCAAGACCTTAGAATTTATTAATGTTTTTTATTTCAAACTCCAATTTTCAATGTTTTTATACGAATTGAATACTGTTGCTTCTTCTATCCGCAGTTCCATTACCAAGGCCCAAACATTTTTCGAAGACTTAGATTTTTTTAATGCCACTGCCATAAACAAAGAAACAAGGCACTGAGTAATTCGAAAAATTTTTCAAAATAAAAAAAAGGCTTGATGACATGTTGATAACAAAGGACAGTGTTTACAAAAAAAAATAAAAAATAACTTACCTATCATCTGCCAAGTCATCACCAGTTACAGGGAGTTTAAGATCCATTTCAAGACCTGAAAATAGACTAAAGATCAGTTCAGCCATTTCATTTGTGACCATCACATATTGCTTTCATGCAAAAATTAGCTCAAAACTTAACAGGAAGAAGACAAAACTTTAATCCGTAAATTTTAAACTTTAACCTGTAACGGAATTTTAATCCGTAACAATTTGGGATAGGAAAATTCAAATTGAGAATCACAAATAATTCGTAAAATATACACGGTGATCCTTACTGACTGAAAACTTAACTTTGTTGATTCATTTAAGGCTATGATACAGACATCAAAACATATGCTTCAAAAGGCTAAGAGGCCTTAGCTCAAAGGCTAAGAAGTCCCCAAATACCCAATTGCCCCTACCGCTATCAGGTTTTTTTTTTTTATTTAGGAGAAATGTAAGTATTTTTAACCTTGTTTGAAAAGGTGTCATGCAATGGTTTTCAAACTTTATAATTATGGGTCAAAAGTAATTCTGTAGCCCCTACAATCCATCGACCAGTTTTTGGCAGAAAGCTACGTATGCTGCATATTTGTTTAAGTCGAATCCCCCAAGAAAATCCTTAATCTATTTGCTCGAAAGACACAAGTAAATACGTGGCCTCTTTAACTCAACGCCAACTTGTAGCAAAAAAGCAGGCATCATGCATAATGCTGAACTCAGAATCATGAAACGTTTTTCAATATGTATGATTGGAGGCGAAACATGACCCTTGGTCCTTAAAAAACCTGATTTCCCGCTTTCAGCTATTTAAGGGAAATGTGGCCATGCCGCATTCAGTTTGAAGTTGAATCATATTTGGATTTTCCACTGATACCAATAAAGGGCATAGAATATACCCATGGTCCCACCAGCCCCCATCCACACTTTAAAACTTTTACTACAAAGACCGCAATGTTATATCTTGTCTATAATAGAAGTAAGCAAGTGCTTCCGATCTGCACGATCGGAGACACAAAGTAAGACCATACTCCTCCACCACACACACAGCCTGTTAGACGATAGGTAGTTAATTTTACCGTAAACACCCCAAATGACTAGAGTGTCATCTACAATTTACTTATACTCTCACATGCAGTGAACATTCTAAACGCAGAAAAAAAAAAAATAATAACGTTTGATGCAATTGAGTTTAAAACATGTGAAAGTTCTCGACACAGACTTTGCGACTCATGTAAATATAGTTAAAATTTCAACAACCTTAACTAACGGAGCTGACATTTTTTGTTAACTTTCTATTCAATGGATAGATAGTGATTTTCCGAGTAAAATTACATCAAAGTTTCGAAAATGTGACAAGTTATTGGGCTGCAGCCTAAAGACATATTTTCGTTCAGAAATAACTTATAGCTTAAGGGAGACCTCTACTTTTACGTTTTTGGTTTTCGTTAGAATTTTATAGTAGAAAACATACATTTCAATTTTATCAAACTAATATCTACTCAAAAAAAGGTAAAAGTTGCCATTAATAGAATATTGTGAAAAGACAATATCATATCATACATCAATCAACTGCTTCCAACTACTCCTTTGCGAGACTGGCATAGGTGAACTATCGGTCAATTTAAGAATTGGGGCACAACTACCAAAAACCACCTCAGACCAACTGGTGGATTTCGAAAATTCAGTAGGAAGTGGCAAAGCCTGAGGCTCTGCCACTTCCGTGGCAAAGATGCCATTCCTTTCTGGCGCTTTTAGTGGCAGAGAGCAGGCACAAAATAGCGTCCCTGTCTGCTCCCACAGCAAATACAAGAACAAACAATTAAGTATTTTTTTTTATACTAATCAACACATATTGCATGCAATTTGACAACTATATTATCCCACACAATTATTACTTCACAGAGGAATAAACTGAACTTTCCACAATATAATCGGTTTATTTATGGCTGAGTATTCGAAGTCTTGTAAGTGAAAAATCAAAGCAAATACCAATCGGTTTTTAGATTAGGCTTTTGGACTCATAAAGCTATAAATTTGAAATTAAGTCGAGAGGAGGTACAACTATCAAATACAACTATCAAAAATAAAAATAAAAAAAATAAAAAAATAACCTTAAGAAGTTAGTCGCTTTCGATGAGTCACGTTATAATTTTTGTCAAGCATTCCAATTGACAAGAAGACTTTATAAAGCTTGAGATTTGCTGCATTTTGCATTTATTGAAAAGAAATGAGTAAAAGCAAAAGAGCCTTTCATATAACATTAGCTCATTATCTAAAATTATATTTGCCCGTGGAGGAGTGTATTTAGACAAGTTTTCCCATGGCTCTAAACATTTATCTTTATGATTTATTTTTTTTTTACATAAGTTAAATTGAATAAAAGAGACATAAGAAAAAAATAGTTTATTAGAATGAATACAGAGGCTACGAAAAGAATGTTTTTCAAAGGGGCAGAAATCTCAAACTTTTTTTACAAGAGATATCGCAACTTTAGGGTTACAGTTGTTACTATTTCAGTATACCAAGTGCTCTAAGGCAGCACACCCATTAGCGAGACCAACACTATACTAATGGCAAGTAACCTAGAGTCCCTACATAGTTAAACTGTATCAACCGTCAAAATCAGTACCCTAGAGCCTGTATCAACCGGTACCCTAGAGCACCTGCATAGTTAAACTGTATCAACCGTCAAAATCTGTTGTTGTAATAAAAAAAGACAAAACCACGTCACATAGTGCCCAGTACATATGACTCTCAATTTACTTAATATCTATATGACTCTTTTATAACCACTTTATCCTTTAAATAACGAAAAATATATCTGTCAATCCATTTACTTCCTATCATTGACACATTAAGTTTAATCTAGGACACTAAATATATCACACAAGTATAAAATCAAACATGTATTATTTTTTCCGTTGATTGGTGGCAGAATATACTGCAAAACTAGGCTTTGGTTTAGTGTCTACAAATAAAAACCCTTTTTTTTCTGAGACGAAAGAATTAAAATGTTTAATTTTTTTTTGTGGAGAATAGTTTTTAGACATTAATTTGCAATGAAGCTTATAATAGACAAAATTTATCATCAAATGTTACTAAGATTAACCTTTGGATGACCTAGTCCATTTTGAAGACACAGGCGGGAAGTCTTCCTCCAACTCAAGTGGAGGATCTAAATTAAAATCTGAAATAAACTCTTCCGTCTTATCCAGGTCAAACTGCATCCATCCATCTGAATCTTCGGCAGCTATCAACACACTCTTTGGAATAATTGTATCTTCTACGATCTCTCCTAATTCTTCCTCTATTCCCGGTGACCTTGGGCGGAAATATCTACAAAACAAGCATCTATTTTAGTCTCAATAAATAGATACGAATAAAAGAAGCTTTAACGAAAACCCTTTTTTATGTATCCTAGAAGATTGAGTGATACATTTAAAAGACGAAGCAATTATCACATATTGGAACTTTTGAAAATGGAAATACATAATCAATAGATTAGTATCAAACAAAATATTCGATGTGAGATTAAACTTAGATGAGTAAATTTTTCGTGACGTAATAAGTAATATTATAATTTTATACAAATAAAAAGATATTTTTCTTTCTTATCCAGACAACCTTCTTTGAAAGTCTTAGCAATAAAACATTTGTTAAAAACAATTACACGCCAGTTAAAATTGTCTTGATTAGAATTGGAAGTCCCAGAAATAACTAAAGTTTTGCAGTAGAGTTTCTAAAGCAATATAAATGTAAACAATTTAGTGGTATTCTATCTTATTTATTTAGTTTGTTTTTACCATACTTACCACACATGAGCTCTATCTGAGAGAAATAATTCGCTTATGATAATTGCCACCCATAAGTCCGTTTTCTTGCATCGAAAGTCAATAGGATATTAAGCATGAAGTCAATCGTCAAATGAAAAAAAAAGTAAATAATAAACTTTTTTTGTATAGCTTATTTATTTAATACATCCTTGCTTACAATACTCATTTGACTATTATTATATTCGCCAATATTCTAAGCAAACTGAGCTTAGAGAAAAAAGAGTTTAGTTTTTCATTTTACTTTTATTAAAAGCTGGATCTTTTTTTGGCAACAAAATTAATAAAGAATTTTGTTTTTAAAACATAAAAATTATAATATTTATTAGAACTAATCTGAGCCCTGGAATCATGCAACACCCAACTGAAATACAATTAATTTCATATTATTTTGCTGAGATTGTTACTCACAGTATATAACCAGTTGGCAACAATCTGACGCGCATTAAAGGCTGAACAATTCAATGAAAATTAAAGTTTTAAAACCATAATGAGTACATATATTCATATAAATGTCCAGATAAATTTTGATTTTAACTTTAAGAATAGCTACGTCCAGAGTACAAATGATATCACGGACGGGTTACGGACCATACAGGACATAGCAATTCCAAGAACACAGTTATAGCTGGAGTTAAAGATACAGTGATAATAGCAAAAGAATGAGAAACTTACTGTTCGAAATTTGTCTCTTCCTCAGGCATAGGTGAATAAGGTGGCCTAAGAGAGTCGAAATGAAGTCTATCGTAAATTACACGGCCGCCACGACCGATTCTCCGTCTTGCCTTACCAGTCCAACTACTTAAAGATACCATTCCTCCTCGCGAGCGACTAGTGTCTTCTTCAAAAGAACCGAAAGGAATGGGCTGAAATCATAAAATAGTCATTTTAAGACTTACATTTGAACTAGGATTCCAGCAATATGGATATAGTAACAATTATAATAATTTTTTTAAATATCCAATATGGCTCGAACTTGTATTTCCCATTCAATATGCTCCTCATTAAAAGTCTGCGAACCTACAATGAATAAACATCAAGGGTCCGTTAAGGTAAACGGAATAATTAGCCATTTCCTTCAGAAAAGCTAATGGAAATGCTGTGAATATGAATGATGAGCGACATCGGTCAAAGTTTAATGGTTTTTTATAACCAGAATTGAATCATATTAAAAATCTTCTGTCCATATTACCAACAAAAAAACTTAGCTGATGATGTAAAACACGATAAGACCTCTGTTTTCACAGCAAAAGCTTTTGACTAATAATATCTCACAAAATAAATATTTCAACTGGCTTCCACCGTATTCTAAATTGGCACCATCAGTTAGTTGAGTGGGAACTAAAGATAGTTGAGGTAATTATTGGCATAGACAGTATTTTTTTTGGAATTATGAATTAAGTCCAACAACAACAGAATCTCTAAAAAAGAACAAAAAAAAAAAAACGCAATTTTTCTCTATTAAATATAAACATCAGGCGTAACGAGTTTTCGATGACCTTGTGTAATACTTGTTGTATATAAAATTAAGATTATCAAACACTTCAGGAATTTCTAAACAGTGCTTAAGTACCCAAAATATTAATTAAGGATTCTTAAAGTCGTTCCCCTCAGAACAAAACAAACTGAAGAGCAAGATATTATTTAAAATAACTCAAGTCAGCTCAATAGTCAACAAAGCACAATAAAATTAGATAGCACATCTAAAAAAATGATGTCCACATAACTCAACCGCCACAAAAGGAGTAATACTACTGACCATTCACTTTACCACCGTGCTACCTCACATGAGGTCAAAAAAGCTCCACACTCCTCCACTCCACGCTGTTCAGAGCTTCAACTTTTACTTTCTTCCATTAAGTTCCTATTTTGTTTAATTTTTTCATAGGACCTCTTGAGGAAACCCGTTTGAAGATGTTATAACTTACATTTGGCCCAATATGAATTGTCAAAACAGCTATTTTTGGGAACCTATTTTCCACAGAAAATACATCATTTAAACCCATCTTTCGTTATAGCACTAGAGAATGAGATCTTTTCACATTCTTCGTATAGTTTAATGTTTGATGTATGGTCGTACAAACAAGTAGCTAAAATTATCCTTAGGAAATTCCTCTGGCAAACATATAGCATATTTCCCTCAACCTTTCCCAGTTCCGAGGTTTTAGAGAAATACTTGAGTATCCTAATCTAATTTCAAAGGTTTATCTCTATATTCTTCCAAACTTTCTTAACCTACGAAACAAACAACCTGCATTTTGGATATTCAACTATTTACATCTTCACTACTGTTGTTACCTTGGTTGGTGAAGCTATCCACCCAGGCAATTAGTTCTTAAAGTCTATGAGTGTCTTAAACACATATTCAGTACCATGATCTCCCAAAGCCTTCCCCAAGACAGAGTCCATGAAAATAATGTACACTGAACCAGCTACTACTCTCCCTTGCTATTTTAACTGCAGTTAAATTATTCTCATTCATAACTATTAAGTTTAACATACTATTCAGGTATACAACACAAGGATAGGACTTTCACTAAAGTTTTCCCCCCAGAGAAATTATATGCATGTCCAAAAACCATAAATCTCAAGAATACATGGATTATATTATGTGCAAACAATCTACCCACAACAAACATTCGCTTAAAATTAAAGACAAAAATGAACAAAATCACAACTTCAAAAAGAGCCACAGGTGGGCATACAAAAGACGAAATCTCGAGAAGCCAGGATGAAGGGAAGAAGTGCAAGTGTTAAATGCAACTAAAAATACATACATGATTCTACACATAGTTCTTATTAGAGGGCAAATTTAAGGAGCTAAAAGGACCCAGGACAATAAAAACGAGGAACCTCTGAGGTAGTTTTACTGTAAGGATAACAAAACTAAGAGACAGGCTTTTGCTGGCAAAGTAGGCTGTTTTTGTTACTCAACAGTTGTAAGAAAATGTACCACATATGCTTATATATTGATAATATTCTGGTAGAGATATAAAATTTGACATGGCAAATCCCTCAAGCAATTTTTTTATTTCTGATCAAAAGTAACACTAAAAATGACTTTACCTTCATGCAATCAAATATAGAACTATTAGGACATTTGCAATTGAATAAACACCATTAGTACTAACACTGAACGACTTGTGTGTAGCTCTTTGCTTTAAGCAATAAATTTTTTTGGAGATTCCCATAAAACAAAATACAACTGCAAACTTTTGGCCCCTTGCAGTGGTGGATCCAGGGGGAGGGGGACCCTGTCCCCAATATTTTTTCTGGCGCCCTCATTCGTTGTTTTTCAAAATAAATTTGTCAATAATTGGCAACCCTCGTTACATTGCTCCCAACCCCACAAGATTCTACTTATAGGCGTCATTGTCACATTACCCCCTTCAAGAATTTACATTAGATCCACTCCTCGTCCCTTGTTTGATTTGTTGTAGTTTTGGCTCCGTTCCAAGCTTGGAGACTCTCTTTTGGCCAGGTGTTATCACCATTTTAAATGTATTCTCTTGAATGGATTACAATTACTAAGTGGGCAGGTTTTATTACTATTTAAAATATATTCTCTTGAATAAATTAAAATTACCAAAACAGTACTTTTAGTTTAAATTCAATAAAAATACTCACACCAAGGAAATCACAGTTGACAGTTCGAATAAATCGAAATTTTTGTTCCGCCTCCAAGGGGACCTCTTCTTGTACAATCAACTCTCCTGGAGGAGTCGCGACCGAAGGGCTCGTCTCAGGCTGACGTTTCCTTCTTTTATATGGTCGTTTTTTCTCCTCCTAAAAAGTCATGTATAAAATACAAATACTCTGAGGAGGAACACGAGGTGAAGGTTAGGTAGAGCAACACTACGGAAAGACAGCATTTTGGATGACATCTACAAGATAAAAATTTACTTGAGCCAAATTTATAGGCATCAGCAGGATCGTGCAATTTCAGCTACGGCAGTTTGGCTTCACGACAATTACTATTCATAGTAATTTAGTAGCTTAAATTTTAGATTCAAATTTTTATTGCGCCTCTCCTTCGCTGATTTTGTAAATGGGCCATACAAAATTTATTGCTATTATGTGTTCAGATTTAAACAGGAAATAATACTATCTATTAATTTAAACCACAGGCCGCAAGATTTATTATATGCTTAAAACTGTAAAGCAAAACCCAATTATGTGTTTCTAGTATAATATAATCTTTTTTTTCTTCTAGTACCCCGCAAAACTCAGATTGCTTGCGCCTATGGACTTGCATATTTGCTTAAAACAAGAAAATGTTGTGCTTCGGATTGATTTTATTAAAAAGTAAAGCTCCTGTTCAAATAGGCCAAAAACTTATCGTTGAGAATTTTTAAACTTTGCTAGTAAACTCTTAGCTGCGAAAGGCAAAACACATTCAATCTTTAATCTCAATTTTATTCGACTATTTATATTATATCCTCTTAGTATGTCACACTTCTTAAATTCTCTCTTTATGAAATTTGCACGATTCTGCCAATAACACCATTATCGGAAGGCAAATTAATGAAGGAACAGAAAGTATAATTAGAATACAAAAACAAGAAGAATATTTGAAATAAAAGCAACGGAATCAGGTTATTGTTTTACGATGCAATCACTGATGAGCATTAGAGACGCACACAAGTAGCTTCTGCCATAAGCAGGTCTATAGAAGTAACATGTTTTGTGGTTTTCATAATGATAAGATAACGAAAGTTGCACTTTTTAGAAAAAAAAAAGAAAAGCCGCTCATCACTTCCGGAATTCGTAATTTCCTTAAATAGTAGGGACAATTATGTTCGTTTTACAGAACTTACTCTTCATCTTGAAATTTCCTTTGATAATTAATTAGCTTCGAATGTAACTGAATCTAATACCAAGGATATCTAATTGCAAGGTGACTAATACGACTAATCTAACACGCTACCTAATTCGCGCAAGATGACTAATAAAGAAAAAACGTTCATTGAGAAGAATTATAATATCAATTTCCTGAAATTCTCACGACCTAATCCTTGGACATAATAAAACTAAATTTGGAATGTCAGTTAAAAAGCAGAGTTTAGTTTTTAAGCATCGTTCTATAAAAAATAGAACTACATAGTTCTATTAAATAGAGTATATGATAGTACTAAGTGTCAATATGGCAAACACAGAATATTACCAATAGAAAGGTCAATTAGAGTATTCGGAGTGACAAAGCGAGGGAGCCCCCCCCCCAAGAAAATCCAAAATTTTCTCAAACTTGTGTATACTTCTAATTCAAACTGTAATATTATGTTTTTTTCATCCACTCCCCGAAAAAAATTCTTGCGTAAGACTGGTAGTGGCATAAGAAAATTTGAGCACACCGTCATTTCTGAAATTTGTTCTTTTTTTTATTGCAGCATTTTATGTTTCTAATACCAGTCAAGTTTTATGTAGTTAGAAAACATAATAAAACAATGCCCAAAGTGAAAAGAGTAAATATGGCGCAAAAGGGACATTAAACATGGTAAAACTGTCCCTCATTTACAAAGCCAAATCAGTTTAGTTCAAGATGAGTAACCATTTCTGCTTAGTTCACCATGAACGAAAACATGAGCAATAAAGAGGATTAAATTAAATTTTGTAGTCGACATCTCTCTCCTTTCACGTTACCGTCCGAAAAATTATATATTATGTATTTTCCGATATTTTCATTTTTAATATCAAGAACTATCTGTTCGTGAGTAATAAGAGATAACAATAAGAAAAATCAATGCGGTCAAACGTTCCTTATTACATTTATTTTTCCTAGAACCCCTTGGATATTTCCTAGAATAGTCGACTATGTATTATTGAATCAGTACGGCATAACGCTAGAATAACATACAATTAGCAACGGAGCGGAAATAAGTAACTATTTTGGATTAGAGTTCCTTGAAGTACGTCATTTGTTGCTACTATCAGAGCTATTGTTTAATACGCTATTCATAAAATTCAAAATATGTGAAACAATTTTTAATATTCATGAGCAAATTCAAAATTAGCAAAAAAATTCGAAAAATTGCAAATCAAATGAAGAGTAAGTTGTGTTTACAAAGAGAAGTAATCCTTCTTCCCAGCAAAAGTGATGTAGGATTAGATCTACGTTGCATGGGCAACGTGAGGTGTTGCGGCAACCTTTGTTCGGCTGCGCCAAGTAAATTGTTGCGAGAGCAATACTTTGGTTTTATTTCCTCGCTTTAAAAAAAACTCTGAAGTTGTTGATCTGTATGAATCTTAAAGTAAATACTAGGTACACCAACTCACAAAAGTTACAAACCCTTCATTGCAACTAGCAAAAGTTGCGAGCCCCTCATCACTGAAGATGATTGTAGCCTAACAGCCGATTATTACTTACTGGAATCAAATTGGTTTCGCCATCAAATTCACCGGAAACAATTAATAGGTAAACCAACTAGCAAAAGTTGCGAACCCCTCATTTCTGAAGATGATTATGAGCTAACGACTGACCGTTGCTCAAAACTCCCCTACATGTCTCACAATTGGTATCGGCCTATTTTTGGTTCCAGTGTGTACCTTACTACTGAAGTTGTCAACCCTTTTAAACTTTCAAACTGGTATGCCTCTTGAAAGAACTTTTCTACCAACAAATGGATGACATATACTTTGATCAGCTCATCAAGAGCCGTCGACAAAAAATCTATCTGTCTTAGTCAAAAGTTGACTTTTTTGCCGTAAGTCAAGTTTCTAACGTCATTACTTAGAAAGGAGCAAAGGATAAACCCTAATTTCTTTAGTAATGAGAAAACTTTCAAACTTTAAGAGGCACATCTGATACCATTTCTCTACCGCAACCTCAAGTGCAAAAAAACGAATGATAAACTCAGCTGAAATCACGAACAGAAATGGGCAGAAACAATAGATTTTTGGCCCCAGGCAAGAGTTCTACGAAGCTTTCCAAAACGGAAGGTCATATTCATCAATCCGGCCTAAGGTTCAAACTTTCCGTAAAAACCAGAGATTAGAAACCCTTGCCACTTTCTAGGAAAAAGTTGAAATCTTGGTGCTAGAAAAAAAAAGAAAAAAAAAGAAAAGGAAAAAAAAGACATAACCAAAGTGTTAATTGCGTTGCTCTCGCAACACAATTAAGAGGAAAGGACTTATTATTTTGTTGATAAAATGTCATGCAGAATTATTTCTGAAATAATTTTTTATGATACAAAATTAATCGGAATTATGGCGGACGAAAAGCTTATCTGACATTTTTGGCAAGTTGAGTAAGGATGTAAAATATTAATGTTACTCTTGAAGGAAATTAAGCTTAAAACATTGTATTATATACAAGATGGTCCAAGAAATTGCACACTCAAAAAAATGACACTCGTTTCAGCGCCTTTCCTAAGGATATCGCGTGACATGCAAAGCCAACGTTCTTATGCCAATATAACGTAGATTTATAGCTTCCACAATATGCAAAACGCTTTGTGCGGAATAGCAAATTACATCGCCTGAGAGGAACTAATAAGGTACTCGAAAGTTCTTCTCAGGGCATTAATTTACCCTGATATAAAATGAGATCACACAACTAAAGTGTTCATCACTTATACAGAATCTACACTGCGCAACATATATAAGGCACCATTCAAGAAAAATCGTTTTCGAAGACTTTTACACGCAAATGGAATATTTCAGGTCCATAACTATTCTTTAGTAGGTTTTAATTTGTAAACTTATTGTTCCATTTTGTACAGGAGATTCCAAGCTTCAAATAAATTGATGCTTCTGGACCATTTCTGATTAGACCATAGCCGAAATTTCATTTCTATTGCACCGTCATCCATTCTTATTCAGATTAAATATAAAAAAAAACAAGTTTTTTTTAACTGAAAGTAAGGAGCGACATTAAAACTTAAAACGAAAAGAAATTACCGCGTATATGAAAGGGGCTGTTCCCTCCTCAACGCCTAGCTCTTTGCGCTAAAGTTTGACTCTTTCTCTTAACTCTACTTTTTAAAACAGTAAAAACTTTAGCGTAAAGAGCGGGGCGTTGAAATATTATATTTAGTCAAAGGGACGTTGACTTTAAGGGGGTGTTTCCCCCTATTTTCTAAAATATGGCAAATTTTCTCAGGCTCGTAACTTTTGATGGGTAAGACTAAACTTGGTGAAATTTATATATTTAAAATCAGCATTAAAATGGGATCCTTTGAAGTAACTATTGGTATCAAAATTCCGTTTTAAGAGTTTTGGTTACTATTTAACCGGGTCGCTCCTTACTACATTTTGTTACCACGAACTGTTTGATTCTTCTACCACGGACAGATGGAATTAAATCTGAACATCCATTGTTTAGTACCGTGATGTTATGTTAAAAATATTACCAATCTGGTTTTCCAATCTTATATTACGGGGCAGTCCATACTCACTGCAGTGTATGCATTGTGACTTATGTCACGACGAAAAATGAAGGAGCCCCCATTTTTGTGACTCCTATTGTCACGGTTAACTCAGTCATCTTTGAACTATTTGAAGATGTCCTTTACTAGAAATTTTGGATAGACATTATGATGTTGATCATCAAATTGGTTTTCGTGGGGATTTTAGTGTTAAATTCACATCTAGTTTTCATGTTGATTCTGTGTAAAGAGGAGTAAAATATGGGTCGACATCAACTTTTGCAATTTTCAACAATGCAAGCCATTCTTATACACGTACCACACTACCTTTCTTCAGTGAGCCACCTTTCAAAGCAAGTAGGCTGCCAGACTTTAAAATTTGCCTTTACCCTGTTACTATTTCTCCTCCAATTTCTCATATGTACCTTGGGCTTCCTACATCAATACGAACTATTTGTTTACTCAGTTAACGTCTTAAAGGAGAAACGGAAAGCCCTAGTCCCAGTCAGAAAATTTCTCCTAAGTTAAGGTTGAAAACCCAAGACCATATTTTTTATAATTTTTTTTTGCTCCTAATGGTTCCTCTTGGTTCTAATTTGGAAGTTATTCACTGATTCTTAATGAAAATAAGTCTGTTGACTGTTTATGTATTTCACAGATATCTTTTTCGTATTCTGATCTAGACCCAAAAAAGACTAGGTTCAAAATTTACGCAATTCAAGATTAAAAGGGTATTTCTATCGGTTTGAAAATTCCTAATACCAGTAATGACGTGACTACTGCAGATGACAACATGGGAAAAAGACAATTTTCGCAAAAGAAAGGTGGCCATCACTACGAAAATGGCAAACCCTCTCGTTTTTTTAGTTTAATTTTCAAAATTATTATACATTTATTTTCGCAATAAACTTTTACCATTAAGATGAATCGTAATAGTTATAATTCCTGAATCAGCTTCAAATGACAACTCTTTCTCATGCGACAGTCTATTTCCAAAATCCGTTTTTAACTTAATAGTTAATATGGGATAGAGTTCGTAATTTACTTGGTTTCGTCTGATGCCAAAATCGTAATATACACAGAGCTCATTACCAAATTTTCTTGAGTGGTATAATACACAACAAACAAGAGCTAAGAACTCATATGGCACTTGTGACGAGGCAAGAAGAGCTAAGAGCCAAGAGATCATTTGGTATGAGCTCTAGCAAAATTCTATGAATCAATAGATTGATTTAACAAGGAAAATCAGAGGCTTAATGCCGGCCAGGATATAAATAAGAGCTCTGAGTCACGATGTCCTTCTAAATATCAAAATTCATTAAGATCCGATCACCCACTCGTATGTTATAAATACCTAATTTTTTTTCGAATTTTTCCTTATGGTTCCGCCAATCACGTATCAAGGACATTTGCTTATTCTATCCACCAAGCTTCATCCCGATTCCTCCACTCCAAGTGTTTTCCAAGATTTCCCCCTCCAACTCACCCCCCAATGTCAAAAGATCTGGTTGGGATTTGAAATAAGAGTTCTGAGACATGAATTCCTTCTAAATATCAAATTTCACTAAGATCTGATCACCTATTCGGAAAATAAAAATACCCCAATTTTCACGTTTTCCAAGAATTCCGGGTTCCCCCTCCAACTCCCCCCAATATCAAAGGATCTGGTCGGAATTAGAGCTTTAAAGCGCAAAACCCTTCTAAATATCAAATTTCATTAAGATCTGGTCACCCTTTCGTAAGCTACAAATACATCAATTTTCAAAATTACCCCAACCCCCCAAATCCACCAAAGAGAGCAGATCCGGTCCGGTTATGTCAGTCAAGTGTCTTAGACAGGTTTTTATTCTTCCCATCCAGTTTCATCCTGATCTCACCGCTTTAAGTATTTTCTAAGATTTCCGGTTCCCTCCACTGCCCCCCCCCCCAATTACGCTGGATCCGGTTGAGATTTAAAATAAGAGATCTGAATCACGAGGTCCTTCTAAATATGAAGTTTCATGAAGATCCGATCACTCCATCGTAGGTTAAAAATAGGTCATTTTTTTCTAATTTTTCAGAATTAACCCCCCCCCCTCCGTTCCAATTATGTAAATAACGTATCTAAGACTGCTGCTTATTTTTCCCACCAAGTTTCATCCCGATCCCTCCAATTTAAGCGTTTTCCATGATTTTAGGTTCCCCTACCCCAAACTCCCCCCAATTTCACCAGATCCGGTCGAGACTTAAAAAAAGATCTTTGAGACAAGATATCCTTCTAAATATCAAATTTCTTTGAGATCCAATCACCCGTTCGTAAGTTAAAAATACCTCATTTTTTCTAATTTTTCAGAATTACCCCCCCCCCAACTACTCCAAAGAGAGCGGATCCGTTCCGGTTATGTCAATCATGTATCTAGGACTTGTGCTTATTTTTCCCACCAAGTTTCATCCCGATCCCTCCACTCCAAGTGTTTTCCAAGTTTTAGGTTTCCCCCTCCCAACTCCTCCCCCCAATGTCACCAGATCTGTTCGGGATTTAAAATAAGAACTCTGAGACACGATATCCTTCTAGATATCAAATTTCATTGAGATCCGATCACTCGTTCGTAAGTTGAAAATACCTCATTTTTTCTAATTTTTCAGAATTAACCCCCCCCCCCCCGACTACCCCAAAGAGAGAGGATCCGTTCCGGTTATGTCAATCATGTATCTAGGACTTGTGCTTATTTTTCCCACCAAGTTTCATCGCGATCCCTCCACTCCAAGTGTTTTCCAAGTTTTAGGTTTCCCCCTCCCCACCCCACCCCCCCTGTCACCAGATCCAATCGGGATTTAAAATAACAGCTCTGAGACACGATATCCTTCCAAACATCAAATTTCATTAATATCTGATCAACCGTTCGTAAGTTAAAAATACTTCAAGTTTTCCGAATTAACGGGCCCCCACTCCCCCCTCCCCCAGATGGTCAAATCGGGAAAACGACTATTTCTAATTTAATCTGGTCCGGTCCCTGATATGCATGCCAAATTTTATCGTCCTAGATTACCTGGAAGTGCCTAAAGTAGCAAAATCGGGACCGGCAACCGACAGAATTTGCGATTGCTATATGTCACTTGGTTAATACCAAGTGCCATAAAAACAAAACAAAAAACTAACGATTTTAACAGCTTCCTTCTCATTAAGTAACGTTTTCGAATGATAAATTTATTGTCAATATCCTACCATAAGAAGACACTGTTGTATAGGCTACCAAGTTCGGTATCGATGATGTTGAACGGCTTCAGTCTTAAAAATACACAAAGCTTTCTGATTAAAACCTTATTTAAAAGAAACTGGCATACAGATCTTTAAGCCCCTAAACAGGCTATTGATACTTATAACTTTTACACTCAGGAGGGCAGTATATCCAAGAATTTTTCATAGCAACTAGGGTGTCTAACTGGATTGTGTGGCCAATGCGTATTGGCCCAATGTATTTTCTCTTAAGCGTAATAGTAAGCATGCCTTGATTAGAATTGATAATTTGCTTCAAGTAAAGACTCTTTTAATTCAAACAAGTTCAGATCTTGAATACAGTAGCAAGATTTTACAATCAAGGATTTAGATTTTTTTGTTTTTAAAAACTAGCTTACCATTTAACATTCTAGTAAACATAAAGCTAGATAAGGAATAGACAATGTTTTGAAACACAAACAAGCAAAAAGAAATTTTACAAAACCTCCTAAATTGATACTTATTTTACCTCTGGTTGGGCAATTAATCACATAATGCACCAAGAAAAACGTATCAAGGGTCTGACCTTTACCCAAGAGGCAGGTGAGATCGCAGTTCCATTTGCTGAGGTAAGTGGCTGAAATGAAGTCCGAGATACTTTTTGACTGGCAATTTTGGCTGCCTCTGACAGTAAAACCCCGCTGAAGTCTTCCATTTCAAATCTAAAAAAAAAAAAAAACCATAGTGAATTATATACGAACAAAGAAGCACCTCCCAAAGATACAAATGACAAATATATTATTACAGATTTTATTTAGAGTACGGCTCTTATGAGGTTTAATAGAAGGAGCAGAAATAAAACAGTAATACCTATGCAAATAGTATGACTTGGCACTCAAACAATTGATAAGGTATGCGATTTAAACGATGTATGTTTAAAAAATGTAAAGGGGGAGGAAAAGGAGTACTTGGATAGACCCTGTGAGGGATCAGGAATGCCCTCCGCCCCTAAAGAGCATTTTTTTTACAGAGCTTTTTCCACAATGTCAAATTTTCGACGGTGAATCGGGAACAAAAATTTAATATGTCAAGTTGCCCTACTTTTGAATAAATAACAGACGACTTCATCAGAGCTTCCAATATCCCTAAATTTTTTGGGGTTTCCCGAATTTCAGCAAAACAAAATTTGATTCTTCAAAATCTTCCTGAAAATTAACACTCGCAAATGCATAAACATGAAGAGGAAATACAAATTGTTAGCGTTTTTTAAGGTTAATCTTTGTAGAGATTCCATAGGAGTCAGTTTATCAACGGTAATGGAGCTGGGATTAGCATAAAAACAAAATCAATAAGCGGAAAAAAAAAATTGAAAAGACTATTTTAACACCCAAGAAATATTTCAAAAAGTCACAGCCTTTATTCGAGTTATAAATTTATTTTATATAAGACGAGTTTGTTATGGTTGCCGAGTGTACAGTGCTAGTTTGTAGTTGAATATTTCAACATATTTCTTTACTAACAAGAATATTGGTTTTCAAAGGCTAATTCAATTTATTGTTTTGTTTGTCTTGAACATAAAGTAAGTCAAAAAAGGACAAACAAGCTTAAAAGAATAATTCTATAGCTTAATGGTCAACTTGGCTTCAATCTAATAACTATTAAAAAGAAAATTCTTGACGTTAAAGTTAATAGAGTGCTCCCTAACTCTAAATGGAATTCGGATATTAACTTGTATATCAATATTAAATATACTAAACTTGAGGTAAAGAACCACTTATTAATTTAAAAACTGCACTTGATCCAATCCTGATGAACGTACTAAAGATACCAAGTCTACGGGTAGAAGCTTCTGCTAATTACCGAAGGCTCTAAGCGACGACAAGTTTGTCTAGCATTTTTCTTTTGTTCAAAATTGTGACAATTTACAAAAGCCTAAATACAACAATGTTTATTTTAGAAGGCTGAGGAAAGAGAATGCCTGTAGAAACAGACAGTAAAAACAGAGGCAACTTGCATGACAAAATTTTGCATTTACATCTTAATTTACCAGTTTTATTTATAACCTCTGGACCTTTCGAGGACCTAGACAAGGACTATATTTGGTTTCCACCTATACTCATTTTATGCGAGCGCTCTGATGGATAATAAATACTGATTTTAAGTTATTAAACTGCATTATTGAAATGGTGGTCTATATACAGGATTTTTATTGCTGATGGAGATTAAAAAACAGAAATAATTTGGCTGAAACAAGTTGGAGGAGCAATTGATTTACTTGTTTGACGGAAAAGCAAACAAATGGCTCAGAATAGATTGCCTTTGAAAGTAGGAAACTTTCTGATTTTTATTTTTACTGTGATAAGAAAAATCAGGATTTTCCAAAAGGATACCATGCATAAAATCAAAAAGATCTCCTGAACGTTACATTATTTCATTGTCAAATGATCTTAAAGGGCTAGCATTTGTTTTTTTCATCAAATAAATACGTCTCTTGTTTTTCTATGTGGGTGGTCTTTAACGCGTTAATAAGCAAGCAGCAATTGTTGGAAAATGAACGATATTGAATGTATTGCTTTCAATTAGATATTGAAAGAAGATAAGAAGAATTTGGAGATTACGCTCTTTTAATCAAAACCTTGTAAAGCATAACAAGCATGGTTAATTGATCCAAACTTCAGTGTTTTAAAAGATATACTATTGTAAAAAGAACAGAAAGGTGGCGTTTCTTCTAAACTTTATTTTTTAAATCGTCTGTAACCTGGACCTTTAAATTCTTGCTTGTCTTGGATCCTACATGCATATGTAAGCGCTCGGCTAGATTTGTGACGAGAGAATGATTCATCTAATCTACACATGCAGGTACGGTACTGTCGAAAACGTTTACCTTCTTTCGAAGATATCAATTCCAAGCTTGAGAAAGTCCTTCTTGGCCTCTTCCCGTTTTTTCAGCATGGCTAACAAGTCCAACGCTCTGCCCAGGTCCCTCCGTAGCTTCACAATTCTTTGATAACTAACCTGTAAATTAAAAAAGAACATATTTTACATTATTTAAAAACTTATTTTACTGTCAAATAGACAAAAAGTCATTCGTTTACTTATTAACCAAAAAACTTCTTAAAAAATTAAGAAGTTAATTAAAACTTAAAATGAACAGGAGTTATCATATATAAGAAGAGGGCTGCCCCCTATCAATACACTCCCCCCCAATTCTTCCCGATTAAGTTTAATAGTTCTACACCGAAGACATTTACGAGTGCAACAAATGTGATTTTCAGACATTTTAACTTAATATTATATATTTTTTTTGTTCTATTCCGAGGAGTCGGTACTTCAGTGCATTGCATTCTTTTTCGCTACTTATATGGAAATGAAAACTGAAGTTTTTGTTGGCACAACAGAAACCCCTCCCCTCCCAATTAAAATGTTTTGCTTTTAGAACTTAAGTAACACATTTTTTTAACGAAGTGCAAGTTAAATTGAAGAACAAAGAAAAGAGGAGGGATTTTACAGCAGTCCCTTAACGAGAAGAGGACACCAGGAAATCAAAGGGCTCATGCAATCCCACACCCGAAGTAAAATCTCGAGATTTTTATCATTTTCACAATATTTTCTATATTTTCACGCGATTTGCCTTTTTTAGAGGGGTGATCATATTGTTGAAACTTTGTGTGGGCCCCGAACCCTAAATAGCCCCCGGCCCTAAATATGCTGCGTAGACAGATTTCGCATGTTTCATGTTTTAAGATCTGTCTTTAGATTCACGGAAAAAAAATGTATTTGTTTTTATTAAAGACTGGCGTACCCCAAAGCAACATCTGGGACCTACACTTTCATTCTCTACATAAATGACATGGAAGGCAACCTTGCGAACCCTCTGCATCACATTGCCTATGACACCATGACACATGGAGTCATTTCAAAACATGAAGATCCATTCTAAGCCTCCTTGCCCCTACGGATAGATCTTTTGGAAACTTAAAAATGGGTCTAATGCCTGGACGGTCATTTTCGATTCACTGAAAACCTAGGAGCTGATGATCTCCCGATCGAAATCCTGCGCAAGAAAGCTAGGGATGTCCCTTCACTGCAAAAATATTTTACAGCTCAACTTGATCCTCCTACTTTACAAGTCTTGAATTAGAATCATCGCCGAACATGGATACGTACTGTATGTTGGTGTTCTGAGAATGTTCTTGCCACCACTCTAAAACATCTTGAGTAGGTCTAATAGAGCAGGTTCAGTCGTTCCCCAAGATCATCTCCAGTCTGCTTGTGAAAGGTTGTATACAACGTTAACGGCTTTTTTTCAAAAGTACATAAATTAACATCCTTCCCTTATGCTTTCTCGTTTTTCCCTGCCTCACCCTCCGCCATGTCCAGCGACAAGACAGAGACAAAGGCGTACAGCTTGATCCAATTATCTTGAGGTTGGCACGTCTAGAACAGAGTATTTGAAGAACAGCTTCATTCGACATTGCCATTCGATTTTGAATGATTTTACTGTGTGATCCATAAAACTTTCTCTGTCATTCTTTCAAAAGAAGGTTCAACAATCATCAAAAAACTTGAAAAAAAAAACAAGCGACAAACCAGATATTTAATAATACCTGGCGCTACGAATTTAAGAATGATAACAAAAAAAAACAAAAAACAAAAAAAAACAGATACTCTATGTTTAAGTGTAGGGTATTCTTTCATTGGCTAGAGAAAGTTTTCACCCAGTCTGACTTGTCCCTTATAATTACCCCCCAAGATTGATCCAAAATACCTTCCATGATATTTTCTAAAATATTGACCAAAAAATGAACTATTTCAGCTTCAACCTTTCACATCAATATATCGAGGCCTGTTATTATGAAATAGGAGGCGGGGTGCTATTTGACCACTTAATATAGATGTCGGCCTTTGCATTATCAATACTTCCACTTGATAAATTACTTGGTCCATAACACAATCATATTTAGACAAAATTAGGCCTTCCTAAATTATCAAAAATATTTGAACCATTACCTCCAAGAGCTACATTGCATTGGAAGGCTGAAATCTGACCAGATTAATCAATTCAAACAGGTTGTGAAAACATGTGGACAGAGATCTGTCAGATTCCAATGACCAAAACGGTGTATTGACAGTGCCTGATTAGGCTTGATATTTTCCAGCGAGTGTGAATGGGAGGGCAAAACTAAATTATTACAGATACTTTTCAACTATATTTTACAAAAAGAATGGTATAATTTCCGTATTCGATCCTACAAATGAAACTAGCGCATGAAGATCCATAGATCTTGATGCACTATTAGACCACCCCTCAAACCCTGTAAATGTAACTAGTGTATTAAAGTCCATAGAGATCTTTCTCGCTTGCTTATCCATTTTTGAAAATAAGTGCGAGATGTACTCTTTCGTTCCATGCACCATGCTCTGAAATGGTCGCAAAAACCTCTTACTGATCCCATCTTTCTATCATCACCACACTTTTCCAAAGAAAATTAGAAAACTGTGACTAAATGACTCTTTATTTTAACAGTATTCCCTTTAATCAGGAATTTAGATTTAGAAGTAAAGCAAAGTAATTGAAAGCGAATTTATTGATTACGGTGGATTATGCCAACCTGTAGAACCCAAGAACATCATTAAACAAACATGCCATTTATCATCAACACCTAAACTTTTTCTTATGATTAAGTGGGCTAAGAAAGAAAAGACTTACTTCATCATTCTTTCTATTTCGACGGGTAGTCATTCTTTCCACTCGCCTTCGGAATGCCACATAGGGATTGTTATTTGATCCAGCTCCTTTGTCAGTCTTAATTTGAGGTATAAAAGATTGTTGCTAAAAACAAAACAGAAATCTCTATAGTTGGATGATTCAGTATGCCTAGTCTACAAAAGAATAGATGATTTAAATAATGGAAAGGCCTTTTTTTTTCTTTATTTTAAAAACAGTCTTATATTTCAAATGAGCCATTCTAACTGACGTAAAAAAAGAAAATACACTAAAATGAGGAGTGGACTCAAGTTGGAGTAACTTTATACCAAGATAGTGTTTTTCATTATTATATTATTTTCTTTTAAAAACGCATCAGAATTATGAGTTAGACCCTAATTATCCCTAATGTAATTATCTTTAGCCTTAGCATTATTTTTGAGTGGGGGTAATTGGGCTTTGTGGCCCGAGTCTCGAATAAGTTTGGTGCGACTCCCCCCCCCCATATTAATATTGATAATGACGATTGTTTTTTGTGGATGCCCAATAAATTTATTTGTTTACTTTTTTTCAAATAATCAAGTTAATGGTAATTAACGTTGGACTGATTAGCAAAATAACACCAAATGGATTCGAATTATATAAGATGCAATAAGCAATGAGTTGCTAGGGGAGCACAAAACTTATCATCTTACAAATTAACCATCAAACAATAACATAAAGCGGATATAATCAACATCAAGAAAATTACGGATAAATGAATGATAATAATAAAACATAGCTACTACATATATTTTTACAAGTTGAAACAAGGCACTTGTGACGAGGTCAGAAGAGCCAAGAACCCATATGCCATGAGCTCTAGCAAAATTCTAAGAATCAATAGATTGATTTAAAAGGAAAATCAGAGCCTTAATACCGGTCAGGATTTAAAATAAGAGCTTTGAGACACGAGATACTTCTAAATATCAAGATTCATTAAGATCCGATAACCCATTCGTACGTTAAAAATACATCATTTTTTCTAATTTTTCCTCTCCCTTTAGCCCCCAGATGGTCGAATCTGGGAACTTTATCAAGTCAGTTTGTGCAGGTCTGTGACCCGCCTACATAATTTTATCGTCCAAGCACGTCCAGAAGCACGAACTCGCCAAAGCGCTGGACCCCCCCAACTCCCCCAAATAGAACGGATCCAGTCTAATTACGTTAATCACGTATCTACGACATTCGCCTATTCTACCCATCGACTTTCATCCCGATCTCTCCACTCTATGCATTTTCCAAGATTTCCGGTTTCCTAGATTTCTGTTTCTCCTCTGTGTTTTCGGATCCGATTCCAATTGAAAATGGAGCATCTGAGACATAATATCTTTCTATATATCAAGTTTCATTAAGATCCAATCACCCATTCTTAAGATAAAGATACCTCAATTTTCACGTTTACCAAGATTTCCGGTTTCCCCCTCTAACTCCCCCCAATATCACCAGATCTGGTCGGGATTTTAAATCAGTGGAGCACAAGACCCTTCTAGATATCAAATTTCATTAAGATCTGATCAGCCGTTCGTAAATTAAAATACCTCATTTTTTATATTTTTTCGAATTAAACCCCCCCCCCCTCAACTCCCCCAAATAGAACCAATACGGTCTGGTTATTCTAATCACGTATCTATGACTTGTGCTCATTCTTCCCACGAAGTATCATCACGATCTCTCCACTCGAATCATTTTCAAAGATTTCCCGTTTCTTCCTCCAACTCCCCCCAATTTCACCGGAACCGGTCAGGATTTAAAATAAGAGCTCTGTGACACGAGATCCTTCAAAAATCAAATCCCATTAGGATCCAATTAAAATTGGAAATTCGTAAGTTTAAAATACCTCATTTTTTCAAATTTTTCTTAATTACCGAATTTTGGCTCCCCCCAACTCCCCCAAAGAGAGTGGATCCGGTCCGCTTATGTGAATCATGTACCTCGGACTTGTGCTTATTCTTCCCGCCAAGTTTCATCCCGATCTCTGAGTTTTCCAAGATGTTCAGTCCCCCCCGACTCCCCCAATAACGCTAGATCCGGTCGGGATTTAGTATCATGGATCTGAGTTACGAGGTCCTTCTAAATATCAAATTTCATTAAGATCCAATCACTCATTCGTAATTTAAAAATTCCTTATATTTTCCAATTTTTCCGAATAAACCCCTCCCCCCAACCCCAAAGAGAGCAGATCCGTTCCGGTTATGTCAATCACGTATCTAGGACTTGTGCTTATTTGTCCTACCAAGTTTCGTCCCGACCCCTCCACTCTAAGCGTTTTTCCAGATTTCAGGTTTCCCCCTCCAACTCTCCCCAAATAAGAGCTTTGAGACACGATATCCTTCAAAATATCAAATTTCACTAAGATCCGATCACCCATTCGTAAGTTAAAAATACCCAAATTAACTGTCCCCCACTCCCCCAGATGGTCGAATCGGGGAAGCAAATTTGCCATTAAACACAACAGAAATTGGACCAGTCTTGGTACCTTTGTAAATCAAGCAAAAAAAAAAACAACAGTTTCAAGCCTGATGATAAACTTACTCTTCAGGTCAAAAAACAGAGAGATATGAAAAGAAAAAAAGAAGTCAAAACTACACAAAACATAGAATATAACAAATTCTGATGATCAAATATTAAAGACTTTAGTTTTTATTTTGAATAATCTAGTTGTTATTTTAGAATAGAAAAAAAGGAAAAGAATGTATTTACCGTTGTTATCCTTTTTTGCAGCCAATAATCATAGACAGCAGTGACAATGCTGACGTCTACTCCTTTAAGAATTGACTTAGCATCATTTAATGTTATTGCAGTTGTACCACAGGACCTTTCAAATTTGTCTATGATGTCTTCAAACTATAGAAAAGGTAGTGAATTTTAACTTAAATTCTATCTCTACAAGTTGTTGCTACGCAAAAAAAGAGGGGGGGGTTTGGAGTGTTTTTCTATAGCTTTATGAGTTCAAATATGATAATATGCACCTTAGATGTGATTATGTTCGTCAATTTTGGGACTAAGTATAAACAAGTCCTTTCTGAGATGATGTCAAGCAGATTATTCCATGGTACAGAGAAAAATAAATATTGCAGATATTAAATTTTTCTTACTCTTGAGAGACCAAAAAAGCTAATAAATTTTGGCTTAAATCCTATTGTTGCTAAGCAAAAAAAAAGAGAAAAAGGAGGATATTTTGGGAGTATTTTCCTAAAGCTTCGGAAGTCCAATTATGATAACTATGATCCATAAATCTATTACTTTTGGAGACTGAAGATAAGCAAGTTCTTTTAGAAAGCAGCTCAGTCACATAAATTGCACAATGCATAATAAACAGCTATTTCCGATTTTGAATTTTCCGTACCCTTTAACCAATAGAAATTCATTCTCTGAAAATTTCATTCTCTGTAATATTTCAAATGACATCACAAAACAACGCTGAATAGCTAATGGAATAAACTTATTTGTTTCCTATATCATTTTCAAACTAGACGCAAAAATAAGCAATCTGAGGCGAGAAAAAAAAATCATTTGGTGTTTCAAAAAATTCCGAATTTTGAATCGAATAAAAAAGCAAAGGTTTTAAAAAGCAAAACAAATATGTAGCTTGTTGCTAAAACTCCTAATCTCTTATTTATTTTTTTTTTTGGGGGGGGGGGGGGGCTTTTTTGTGTTTTATACTATAATCAAAACGTGGAAATATTGGAAAGCAGTAAATTACACAAATACAAATTATTCTGTAGAAGTTATGAACCTTCATTTCGTTATACCTATATATTGTTGACAAATACCCCCTCCCCCAACCCTAAAAGAGTATTTGTAATGGAGAAGCTCCAGAAGAATACCGGCACGAGTAGAGACAGCATTTCCAGAAGTTTTTTTTTTAGAGTCAGCACATTCTACCTGATATTGTGAACTAGCCAACTATATTGAAAATTTCAAATGTAAAATTGCTCCTTTCAACCATAATTGTGGTGTTGATTTTTAAAAGCAAAAAATAATAAACTTTGTATCTATATACTGAGCAAAGCTGCTCAAAGGATGCAGAGCATAAATGTTCTTGACCAAATTAACACTTCCACTGGTCCAGATTACGAGACTAGAAGGATATTTTAAGTATACAGCACCAAACTCAGAAATTCTGACATTAAAATAAATCAAGAACAATACCCAATAAAGAAAAATATAAATAAATAATAAGATCCAACAAAAGCCAAATTCTGCTGTAGCATGTTTTTGGTCTTTTATCAGTGCCAATCCAGTCCAACCAACAGGCACAAAATGTTGATTGACAAATCGAGGACTGAAATACATTTAGTCATTTAGGGCACTGATCCTACGTAGTTTACGTAGAACCCTTTACGTAGAACCATTGAGAACCCTTTAGGTTCTCAATGGTTCTGAAGACAATCAAGTACTTTCATACTAAAACCAAGAAAAAAAGAGAAAAAAGAAATTTAGTAATTTCGATTCTGAATGGCTCATACATAATTCATTATAATAAAACAAATAAAGCATACAATCAAGATATATCAAGAACTCACTGACTAAAATTTTGCTATGGTTTGAACAACTTCCAATAATTTCAACTCCTCTCTTGCTATATCATCTTATACAAAGCAAAAAATGTAGTTTTCACCCTTTTTGATAAAGAATCAGAAACAGTCATATTTATTTCCTAAGCCATATTCTCGACAACGACTTTTCAGTGCCTTGAACCAAATAACTCAAATTAACAAAGTAAAACAGTTCGTGGTAACGAACAGACAGTTAGTAAAGAGTGACCCGGCTCAATAATAACTGAAACTCTAAAAAACGAAATTTTGATACCAATAATTACATAAAAAAATGTGTTTTCATGCTGATTTTAAATACCTAAGTTTCATCAAGTTTAGTTTTACCCATCAAAAGTTACGAGCCTGAGAAAATTTGCCTTATTTTAGAAAATAGGGGGAAACACCCTCTAAAAGTCATAGAATATTAACAAAAATCACACCATCAGATTCAACATATCAAAGAACCCTACTGTAGAAGTTTCAAGCTCCTATCTACAAAAATGTGAAATTTTGTATTTTTGTCAGAAGACAGATCATGGATGTGTGTTTATTTATTTTATGTTTTTTTCAGGGGTGGTTGTAGCAACCTAGTGGTCCTAGAATGTCGTGAGAGGGCTCATTCTAACGAAAATTAAAAGTTTTAGTGCCTTTTTTAAGTGACCAAAAATTGGAGGGCCCCTAGACTTCCTCCCACGCTCATTTTTTTCACAAATTCACCAGGTCCAAATTTTGAGATAGCCATTTTGTTCAGTATAGTCGACAAACCTAATAATTAGGTCTTTGGGATGACTTAATCCCCCACAGTCCCCAGGGGAGGGGCTGCCAGTTACAATCTTTGACAACTGTTCACATATAGTAATGGTTATTTGGAAGTGTTCAGATATTTTCAGTTTTTTTTTTCACGTCGGTGGTGGGAAGGGGATGGTTCGGGGGGGGGGGGGTTACGAGTGAGGATCTTTCCTTGGAGGAATTTATCATGAGGGAAGAGATTTCCCAAGAAGGGGGTGCAGAATTTTCAAGCATAATTTAGGTTTGAATTTTTTTTAACTAAAACTGTACCTATGGAAATATTAAAAACTGAAGTCTAATTCTCTAGATTGATTACACCCTTGTTTTGGTACAGGGATTTTAAAAACATTTAAGTAAAAATCTCATGACACGTAAATCAGAATTTTAGTGTCACTATTTGTCCTTGGGCTGAAACAGAATTAACACAACCTATCTATTGCTGAAATAGTAATTTAGTGCAACATTAAAAAAAAGTTCCCAAACGAACAATGGAATGAACAATAAATTAAAAGCTGCCCTTGTACAGTGTGTGGGACTAGAAAAAATTATTCTTCAAACATTTACGTATTGAAGAGTATACATAAAAAAATGTCCAAATCATAATGAGAGCAAAGGCAGCCTCTGGTTTCCCTTGCTCAGGAAATTTACAGGATATTGATTTTTTTTTTTTTTTTTTTTTTTTTTTTTTTTTTTTACTCAGGCACAAAGAAATGGGTACATAGACCGGGAGTAGGCCTCATGATGAATAAGGAAGGTGTTAGGTCCTATTTAGGCTGAGAAAGTATTAAAAATAGAATGTTAATGGTTCATTTTATGACTAAAAAGTGCTTAGTAACAGTCATAGTAGTATATGCATTTGAAGAACCGACTGACAGAGATAGTAGTGACTCATATGAATTTTAGTTCGTTACAAGAACTAACAGACAGGATTCCAGGTAGAGATAGGGTGTTTTTATTGTGAGATTTTAACGCCCGGGTCAGTAAAAATATTATAGATGGCATCCTAGCATAGGTAAAATTGGTGTAGGAAAAGAAAACAGTAATGGATGCAGGTTGTTGCAATTTTGTAGGAATAACAATCTAGTTATAACCAATGCAGTATTTGGTTACAAAATGGCTAATAAATCAACATCATATACACATGCTGGTAAGACAGCTAACCTTATTGATTATGTTATAGTAAACCAAAGACTGGCAGGATCAATACAAGATATTAGGGTATATAGCAGTGCTGTTATTGATGTTACAAACAAAGATCATCATCAAGCAGTGTCTAGGGTTGAAG
The DNA here is from genome assembly GCF_032884065.1 of Artemia franciscana. Lineage (NCBI taxonomy): Eukaryota > Metazoa > Arthropoda > Branchiopoda > Anostraca > Artemiidae > Artemia > Artemia franciscana. Next base: position 27,329,130 of record NC_088872.1, on the reverse strand, counting down.
CTGAAATTTTGGAAGGGTAACTACCTCCTGGGAAGTTATGATGTTAGTGGACTCCAGGATGAGAATTTGAGAGAAACTTTTCAGGAACAGTTGAATACTATACTGAAGGGTTTGAAATTTGACAATGTAGAAGGTGACTGAAACAATTTTAGGGAAATGATTGGTGAAATTGCTGGATAGGGTCTTAGGAAAGAAAATTCGAAACAGCTAGGAATATTAGTGAAAATGCTTTATGTTTAATAGAAAGGAGAAGGAGCCTGTACAAGAATTAAGAGTGATGGATCATATAAGAATAAGAGGAATGTGAAGATAGCAGAAAAAAGCATAAAAACATGAACTAAGGAGGTGTGGAGGTCATAGGTAAAACTTTCGGGAACCTGGAAGATGTATCAAGGCAGCATAATAGTAAAATAGTAAAACATAAAACATAATAGATAAACATAAACATAAAACATAATGGTAAAACATTGTACTGGCATGTTAATAAACTGAGATTGAATGATTAATCAGGATTTGTACCAGTTAAAGATAGGAACAGGGCACAATTAATGACAAGAAAAGAGTTAAAGAGAGATGGGCAGAACATTTTGAGAATGTGTTAAACTAGGAAAATGAAAAAAAATCGTGACATTTTGGATGTGAAAGAAGATTTATTTTGTGAGGAAGAATCAGTGACAGGAGGCTTTGAACAGATCGGGATGGAGGAGCATGTGTATCTGTGTTGGCCTCAGGCGACTTGGTGCTGCGGTGAGATAGTAGTAAAAGTAGCACAAATGAATTCTTAATATACTTTAACGTGGAGCTGCCAGAGGCCCTTTCCATCAAGACGAACACTTAAAACCAAAGCATTTACATTTCAACATATATTAATATACAGTTTTAATGGGTAATTTTTCGTCATCAATGAGCATATATACCTTACACATGTGAAAAGATAAAGATGGAAAGAAAACAAAGCTACCTGCAATGGTGTTATTTTTAATTTTCCTTCCTGTTGAGATAACCATTCTTCATCAGATGAATCAATATCATATTCAGGAATATCACCTTGCATGGTAAACGCTAAAAGAAAAAGAAAAAGCAATAGAGAATATTCCATTAAATACCATGATCCAGCAATACATACTATATTACAAGAGAAAGAGCAAGGGATAAAGAAGAAGGGAAGGAGCAATGAACGGAGAGAGTGAGAGACAGAATGAGAGAGAGAAAAGATATCTAACCAAGTAAAAACTTAAGGTCCACTTAGCCCCTAGCCCTCTCTAGGTTTTAATCCAATCCCGTTCGCAAGATATTCCACACACACTATATTAACAACCTAGGTACGTGTCTTTTAATTTACCTCGCAAATTCATCGTGAAACAAGAGCTAAGAGCTCATGTGACGAGGCAAGAAGAGCTAAGAGCCAAGAGCTCATATGGTATTTCGCACTTAGTTGTGATAAACTTGTCTGACTGCTTTTGCCCGGATACAACGGTTGCTATGCCATGTCGTAGACTTATGTGAATAATATCGTGATAATTGCTTAAATTAATTGTTACAATATAATCTTGTATACAAAGGAGTGAGTTCTGCGTTCGAGCTAGTTCTTGAGGAATCCTGATGTGGGTGTTAGCCCTGCTCTTTTAACGGTTTATGCAAATTGCACGCTGTAAACTAGCGTGGGTAAAAAATAAGTTTTTGCAAAGGAAGGTGACTTATATTATTTTGATAAAGTCAGAATGGGAAAGAAAGCCAGACCCAAACGCAACCGGACAGAAGCTGAGTTATCGGATCCGGTTATGAATTCTACTAGTAATTCGGATACGAGTGTCAATGCGGATTGCAAGAAAACGAATGCAGAGAATATCATTAAAATTTTGGAAATGATCCAATCTAAAAATGTGAACATGGAAACCCTAAAGCAGAGTGTACTTGAAATTCAGAACGATTTGGATACAGTTAAAAGTCGTGTTATGGTGCTAGAAAATAAAAGTAGTGCAACGGACAACGAAATTGCAACAGTGAAATCGGAATTTCTAGCTCTGCAAAGTATTGTAAAAGCCCAGTCACAGCTGACTAAGAAATGCAATGAGGAAATGAATGTGGTTGTGTCCCAGTCTCTTGTTGATGAAAATCGGGACAAGTTGGATAATTTGCTGTTTTGGGGCCTTAATGATGTACCCTTGAATGAGGCTGCATCTCGGGTTTCCGAGGTGATTGTAGCTGGTTTGTCACTCTCAACTGACAAGTTGCCACCATTCACTGTGGTGGACAGTGTCCAGGCACGTTTCTTGACTCTAAGTAATGCGAAAAAATTAAAAGGGAAAGAGTTCGGTGTTTATAAGTCTGTTTTTATTAGTGATGATGTCTCACCGCGTGTGCGGGTTTTGCGTAAAGAATTACTTGGGTTACGTAAGCGTTTGGCGGATAAAGGTGAAGAATGCTGTATACCTCCTACCCTACCACCCAGCATCTCTGTTAAAAAGGACAACCATGTTATTAAAGTGCCTTGGTACAATGCTAAGACTTTGTTGGATTCTTTTTTTTGCTGTTGTTAAAATTAGTGAGTGTTTATTTTTTATTGAAAAAATCAATTAAAAAAAAAAATAATAATAATAAAAAAATAAATAAAAAATAAAACTTGCTATTTTGTCGCGACAATTATGGTTGTATGATTGTGGGAATTAGTAGCCGTTGTATTTGGTAACTTGTATATGGATTCGTTACGGGCAAACCAAATACGGCCTGTTTCTTTTTGGTTTGCTTTTTTCCGAGATGGAAAGTGTCATTCTTTTGTTGTTTGTTACATTCTATTTTGTTCTTGTTTATTTGTTTTTCTTCTTCTTTTTTTGTTGTGGAGATGAGACCATATTACTTTGTTGTAAAACTGTATGAATATGGTTGATGGTGATCGTGGCACCCCGGGCAACAGCCGTCTTAAAAATTTGGAAGCTTCATTTGTGGATTTTGGTAGTATATTTACGGAGCAGCTCCACCGGAATTATGATATTGGGATTGCTGGTGAATATGTTTCTTGTAATTCAAAGTACCTATTTAAAGATGGTTTGAGGTCCGGGGATAGTGGTGGTGATTCTGAAGACCTCAGACTTTTCCATCTTAACTGCCAGGGTGTGAATTCATCCCGAGATATGTGAACTTTCCATTTTTCAGGTTATTGGTCTCACAGAAGCATGGCTAAATGAGCACAACTCTGCTCTCTTGGATATTCCAGGGTATAAATTTTATCATAGGAATCGTCAATTTCGTCAACATGGAGGTATTGGAGCTTATATACGGAGCGATATCGAGGTTTTGGTAAGAAGTGATCTAGTGCTGTTTCACGAAATGTTATTTGAGCCACTTATCCTTCAGCTCAGGCTTAAGCCAAAAGATGTTTATGTTGTTGTACTATATAGACCACCATCTGGGTCTATACCGGCCTTTTTGGATATTTTGGAGTAATAGTTGGATAAACTACCTACTGGTTCGCACCCATTCTTCATGCTTGGAGACTTTAATATTGACCTTAATGATATGAATTCGAATACTCCTACGGACTTCCTACAGCTTTCCATGTCATATAGTTTATTTCCCACTATTAATATTTGTACGCGTGTTACCACTTTAACGGCACAGCTACTTGATAATATTTTTTCTAATTCTAAATTTTCAGATCCAGGGGTTATTGTTACTGATGTTTCTGACCATTTTGGGATTTCGGCAAGTTTTAAAGCTTGTTTCCCGAGGCAGCAAGGCCCTAGACTGAAAATGAGTATGTTACCTGTGCTCAACCAGGGTAACTTAGAAAAGTTTAAAGAAGAGATTTCTAATGTTGATAGGAATAAAAAAAGTTGAAAATCAAGATGATATAAATATAAGTTTTCAGAGATTTTATGATAAATTGATCTCTATTTTGAGTAAAACTTGTGTAATGAATCGGACAAGGTCAAGGAAAAAGATGCCCAAAAAGCCGTGGTTGTCACCTAGTCTTCTGCGGTGCATAAATAAGAAAGACCAGTTATACAGGGATTCAATAAGGAATGAAAATGATCCAGTTTGCACAAGAGTTTATAAAAATAATAGAAATGCTCTTAATAAACTTTTGAGAAACGCGAAGAAAAAATATTTTGAGTGTAAATTTAAAGATGCTTGTGGTAACCCAGCTAAAACTTGGACAATTATTAGTGTTATAAGTGTTATAGTGTTATATCTTCAACAGATCCGGTTCTGCCTGATGAAGTTACTACAAGTGATGGGTTAAAATCGAATGAGCCTGATGTAATTTGTAATGCTCTTTCGGAACATTTTGCAACTTTGGGGCTCGATTTTCTCGTACTACAGTAGCTTCTGATAATGATCCTCCGCATGAGACTTTTATGGGTACTTCTGTCGATGTATCAATGTATCTAAGACCTGTCACTCATGATGAAGTTCGTAAGATTATCTTTGAGATGAAAGGTTCTTCGGCTGGGAGTGATTCCATTAACCTTCTTGTTTTAAAAGCCGCGTTTCCAAGCATTTCACATACATTAACGTCCCTTATTAATGCTTGTTTTAAGCAAGAGAAGTTCCCCAATTGTCTTAAAATTGCAAAAATAACTCCTGTGTTTAAGGGTGGTAACAAGAATGATTTGGGGAATTATAGACCAATTTCATTATTGCCTGTTGTTTCACGAGTTTTAGAAAAATGTATTAATATTAGAACTTATGAGCATTTGGAGCGTCATAGACTTCTACATCCAAATCAGTTTGGTTTCAGGAAGGGCAGAACAACAGAAATGGCGATTTCATTTATTACTACTATAATTAATGATGCTCTTGATAAAAAGCTTAAGGTAGCTGGTGTATTTTTACACTTAATTAAGGCGTTTGACACTGTTGACCATCGAATATTATCAAAAAAATGTGAATTTTATGGATTAAGGGGTGCTACATTGCTTTGCAGTTATCTTCAAAATAGATAGCAGTATGTCAATTTACAAGGATTTTTGTCTAATAAAAATGTTGTTAATAGAGGGGGGGGTCCCCAAGGATCCGTACTGGGTCCGACTCTGTTTTTGATTTTTATTAATGATCTACCGCAAGTTGTGAAAGCTCTGCCCAGAAATGACGACTTTGTTGACAATGGTCCGAGTAAGACCCAGCTTACTATGCCCTTATTTGCTGATGATACAACCTTGGTGTGTGTTGCCCTTGCAGAACAACTGCTCATGTCAACGATAAATGCCGCAATGAACAGGATATGTACATGGCTTAAAATAAACCACCTTGACCTGAATATAGATAAGTCAAATTTTGTTCTCTCGATCTCCGAATTTTTACCCTTGGTTTACGGAAATGATTTCGGAGCGGGGAATTATTAAACGAACAAGATTCACCAAATACCTCGGAATCAATATTGATGAAACCCTATCATTCAAAGATCATGTGAAGTCAGTTTCGAAAATATTGTCACGTAACTTAGGTATCATGCGCAAATTAAAACATATTTTTCCCCCAAATGTTCTACGATTGTTATATTTTTCCCTGATTCACCCTTACATTTTGTATTGCTCGTCGATTTGGCTGGGTACTTTCCCTTCGATAGTTCCTCCAATCCGTGTGATCCAGAATAATGCTATCCGAGTTTTTTGTGGTGTTGGGAACCAGGAGTCTTGAGTTTTGAGGTCTGTGTATAGAGATTTAAATATAATGCCTGCAGCTGGATTACGTGATTTTTATACGTTGATTTTTATATATAAGTACTACAGTGATAGCCTTCCTGATTGTTTTACAGGAATATTTAGTGAGAGGTCTGATGTTCACCACCACATTACTCGGATACGAGGTAATACTGAGGTTCCTCGATAAGTTTCAAGTACGTCTTCTTTTTCACTTATTTACAGAGCTTCAAAACTTTGGAATAAACTGAGTATAGATATCAAGGAAATAGGTAGCCTTGGCCAGTTTAAGTCTGATTTACATGTGGAGTTGCTCGGTAGGTATGCTTTTGAAACAGATTAACTAAAATAAATTTTACATAGGTTATTCATTTGTAATATTTATGTATTTTTTTTGTTTGTTTTTGTTGTTGTCTTGGGGTCACGCAAGGTAGTGTATTGTTTATGTTTGTTTTTTTTGTGTTGATTTCGGTATATGGTCTCATTCTCCATATTTTCTTATTCTCCATATTGTCTCTTTATTTTCTTTGAATTTAGCAGAGCCTCGCAAGCTTCGCTTATATTGTGCTATTGATTAAGAAATGTTTATTGTGTTGCAAGAGCAACACTTTGGTTTTGTCGTGGTTTTTTTTTTTTTTTTTGTTCCTAGCACCCCGATTTCAGCTTATTCCTAGAAAGTGGTAAGGGTCTAACCTCTGCGGGTTTTTACGGAAAGCGTGGACCTTAGGCCGGATTGATGAATATGAGTTTACATTTTGGAAAGCTTCGTAGAACTCTTGCCTGGGGCCAAAAAGGATGGTTTTTGCTTGTCCTTGAGCCAGAGCCTATAGTGTGTGAAGTGAGAAGAGGAGTTGTATAGCTTATGTCAGACAGGACTATCTGAAGTTATGCAGCAAAGCTTTCGTTTCATCAAACCATGTTTCTGCTTTCGAGTGGAAAGCTCCGTTCTAGCAGGCAAGCAGGCAGGCACCAGTTTCAAATTGAAGATGGACTAAAATCTATAAGTGTTAAATATATGCGACAGTTACCCTGCCCCACAGCCAATATATCTTCTTTGAGTGATAAATAGTAAAATTTAGAGAAGCAAAAAAGCGGCATTTTCCCACGGGTCCGTAAGTGCTGCCATCTATTGTTTCTACCCATTTCTGTTCGTGATTTCAGCTGAGTTTATCATTCGGTTTTTCGCACTTGGGATTGCGGTAGAGAAATGGTTTCAGATGTGCCTCTTAAACTTTAAAAGTTCTCTCATTGCTAAAGAAATTAGAGTTTATCCTTTGCTCCTTTCTAAGTGATGACGTTAGAAAGTTGGCCTACGGCAAAAAAGTCAACTTTTGAACTAAGACAGATAGATTTTTTTTTTTCGACGGCAGTCGATAGCTTTTGATGAGCTGATCAAAGTATATGTCATCCATTTTTTTTGTACAAAAATTCCTTCATGAGATATACCAGTTTGAAAGTTTAAAGGGGTTGACAACTTCAGTAGTAAGGTACACACTGAAACCAAAAATAGGCCGATACCAATTGTGAGACATATAGGGGAGTTATAAGCAACAGTCGGCTGTTAGCTCATAATCATCCTCGGCAATGAGGGGTTCGCAACTCTTACTAGTTGGTGTACCTATTTTTTGTTTCCGTTGTATTTGATGGTACGACCAATTTGGTTCCAATGGTAAGACATGTAGGGGACTTGTAAGTAATAATCGGCTGTAAGGCTACAATCATCTTTAGCAATGAGGAGTTTGCAACTTTTGCGAGTTGGTGTACCTTGTATGTATTTTAGCATCCTTACAGATTAACAACTTCAGCGTTTAGTCGCAGCGAGTAAACAAAACCAAAGTGTTGGTCTCGCAACACTTTACTCGGCGAAGCCGAGCAAAGGTTGCCGCAACACCTCACGTTGCCCATGCAACGTAGATCTAGTTTCTACTAAAATTGTTCTACTGCTACTACTACTACTACTAACAAAATTCAGAACCAATAGATTGATTTAAAAGGAAAATCAGAGGCTTAATGCCGGTCGGGATTTAAAATAAGAGCTCTGAGTCACGATGTCATTCTAAATATCAAAATTCACTAAGATCCGATCACCCACTCGTAAGGTATAAATACCTCATTTTTCCTCTCCCTTTAGCCCCCCAGATGGTCGAATCTGGGAAAACGACTTTATCAAGTCAATTTGTACAGCTCCCTGACACGCCCACCAATTTTCATCGTCTTACCACGTCCAGAAGCACCAAACTCGCCAAAGCACAGAACCCCTCCCCCAAAGAGAGCGAATCCAGTACGGTTACGGCAATCACATATCTACGAAATATACTTATTCTATCCACCAACCTTCATCCCGATTCCTCCACTCTAAGCGTTTTTCAAGATTTCTGACTTCCCCCTCCAACTCCCCTCAATGTCAACAGATCTGGTCGGGATTTGAAATAAGAGCTCTGAGACATGAATCCCTTCTAAATATCAAATTTCATTAAGATCCGGTCACCCGTTCTTAAGCTAAAAATACCTCAATTTTTCTAATTCATCCAAATTAACACCACCACCACCCCAGCTCCTCCAAAGAGAATGGATCCCTTCCAATTATGTCAATCACGTATCTAGAATTTGCGCTTATTCTTCCCATCAAGTTTCATCACGATCTCTCCACTATTAGCGTTTTCCAAGATTTCTATTTCCCTCCTTCAACCCCAATGTCCCCGGATCCAATTCGAGCCGAAAATGGAGCATCTGAGACATAAGATCCTTCTATATATCAAGTTTCATTAAGATCCGATCACATATTCTTAAGATAAAAATACCCCAATTTCCACGTTTTCTAAGAATTCCGGTTTCCCTCTCCAACTCCCCCCCCCCAATGTCACAGGATTAGTCGAAATTTAAAATAAGAGCTTTAAAGCACAAGATCCTTCTAAATATCAAATTTCATTAAGATCTGCTCATCCATTTGTATGCTACAACACCTCATTTATCAGAATTACCCCCCCAACTCCACCAAAGAGAGCGGATTCAGTCCGGTTATGTCAGTCACGTATCTTAGACTTGTTTTATTCTTCCCATCCAGTTCCATCCTGATCTCTCCGCTTAAAGTATTTTCTAAGATTCCCCCCCCAACTGCTCCCCAATGACGCTGGATTCGGTTGACATTTAAAATAAGAGATATGAGTTACGAGGTCCTTCTAAATATGAAGTTTCATGAAAATACGATCACTCCTTCGTAAGTTAAAAATACGTGATTTTTTCAGAATTAACCCCCCACCCCCATAGATTGGATCCGCTCCAATTATGTCAATCACGTATCTAAGACTTCTGCTTATTTTTCCCACCAAGTGTCATCCCAATCTCTCTGCTCTAAGAGTTTTCCATGATTTTAGGTTCCCCCCAAACTCACTCCAATGTCACCAGATCCGGCCGGGATTTAAGATAATAGCTTTGAGACGCGATATCCTTCTAAATATCAAATATCATTGAGATCCGATCACCCGTTCGTAAGCTAAAAATACCACATTTTCATAATTTTTCAGAATTAACCCCACCCCCCCGCTACTCCAAAGAGAGCGGATCCGTTCCGGTTATGTCAATCATGTATCTAGGACTTGTGCTTATTTTTCCCACCAAGTTTCATCCCGATCCCTCCACTCCAAGTGTTTAAATATACTCCACTCCGTTCGTAAGTTAAAAATACTTCATTTTTCTATTTTTTCCGAATTAATCGCCCCCCTCCCCCCCCCAGATGGTCAAATCGGGAAAATGACTATTTCTAATTTAATTTGGTCCGGTCCCTGATACGCCTGCCTCGTCCTAGCCTACCTGGAAGTGCCTAAAGTAGCAAAACCGGGACCAACAGACACATCGACAGAATTTGCGATTGCTACTATATCACTTGGTTAATAGCAAGTGCCATAAAAATTAAGTACCAGGGGCTCAATAACACAAAACTTTTATGCTGATGGCTGACAGAACTCTCTTAAAATTAAATTAATTTCTTGGCTGTTTTAAGACTTACACGGCGCAAGAAATTCTCAGGTCAGCCAGAGACATGTCATTTATGAGCCAGTTTATGGGTGTCATGGATCAGTAAGTCCTTTGGTCATGGATAATCACCAAGCAAATCCTTCTGGTCAGGGCTATATGAAAATACTAGCCCAGTGACCCCCAAGAGACTCAAAGAGTATCATAGCACCTTTCTCAATGAACAATACACTTTAGAAAAGCCACTGAGCAACTAGAATAGCACGCATTCTGAGCACCAATTCTATTGAGATATTGTAGGCCTACTTGTATTATTTTTCAAGCAAAAGCATTATTGCCAGAGCTAGGCAGAGCGAAGAATTTTAATAATTAGGGACTGGAGGAGGTATAGAATTTATCTTATAGGAAATGTATGAACAAAAAATGGGGCCCTTTTCGGGCCCCATTTTTGGATGAACCAATCTTTTTTTTTTCGAGGGGAGGGGCCATGGCCAATCGACTCGGGAAATAATTTTCAAGCCGATTGGAAAGAAAGTTTCATGGTCCTGTTTTTGGTGTGCATCACCCCAAAATGAAATTTGTACAATTATAGGGTTTCCTTGGGCCCAAGGCTTATGATTGCATGTTTTAAACCGGCCAAACACAAAAAAATCAGCGTATTTTTTGTCCCCCACCCACCCCAATACCCAACATTTTTGGTGAAATAGTAACATTTATCGGTGACTAGTCAATTCGGTAAAATACACACTTTTGTTCCTTTTTCCGACGAGTCATTTGTTTTTTTTATTCATTGTAATCCCTTTGACCCATGGGCTTTCGGATAAGTTGGCCCATAAAAAATGAATTTCTTTTCCCTTTTCGGAGGAGCCTTTTTTTGTCTCAGTTTATTTCTATACTAGGGAACCCACGTCGCAAGAACATCAGAATTTAATTTTCAAACCCGACCCAGCAGTTAAAATTTATAAATCAACCAAAAAACAAAACAAAAACAAACAAATACCCACCAAACACACCGACTGTTTTGAAAAACAAAAACACCCCCCCCCCCTTGCAGGGAAAAAAAGCAAACAAAACAAGCAAAAGACAAAAGCAAAAAAGGAGAAATAAAACACACACACTATCATTCGACAATTGACTATTCACTGAAAACGGATTCGAGATCCGCTTTTGGCCATTTACGGGCCTAACTTTTTAGGGAGAGCAGGCATGTACCCAAAATTATTATACTGGGCCCCTTTGTCCCAAAAACTTACGAAGCTTCAAACCATCATCCCCTTCTCCCTCGGCAAAAATTTAGAAGTTGACCCGGGGACTATGGGGGAGGGGGAGCATGTCATCCCCAAAGGCATAATTATTGAACCTTTCAATCATGCTGAATAAAATGTATACGCCAAAATTTTGCTCAGATGTGTCTGGAGAAACAACAGCGTGTGAGAGAAAGCTGGTTGCCCTTCAATCTTTTTGGTCACTTAAAAAAAGCACTAGGACATTTGCAACATGAAGGTAAGTTATTTTTCCATCGACCAAGAATTGTAGAACTTCCATTTAAACAAAGCACATGTCAAAAGGAAACAAGATTTGACCATACAGGCGATACACTGTATTGGATTATAGAGGGGACATGGAAAAAACATTGTGGCTTGGTTTCTGACGTAACAAATCAAAAAACAAGAGCTGAGAGCTCATATGGCACTTGTCACGAGCTAAGAGCCAAAAGATCATATGGTATGAGCTCTAATAAATTTCTATGAATCAATAGATTGATTTAAAAAGTAAACTAATGCCGGTCAGGGTTTAAAATAAGAGCTCTGAGTCACGATGTCCTTCTAAATATAAAAATTCATTAAGATCCGATCACCGACTCGCAAGTTATAAATACCAATTTTTTTCTAATTTTTCCTCTCCCTTTAGCCCCCCAGATGGTCGAATCTGGGAAAACGACTTTATCAAGTCAAATTGTGCAGCTCCCTGACATGCCTAACAATTTTCATCATCCTAGCACGTCCAGAAGCACCAAATTCACCATATCACTGAACCCCTCCCCCCAACTCCCCCAAAGAGAGCGAATCTAGTAAGATTCTGTCAATCACGTATCAAGGACATTTGTTTATTCTATCCACCAAGCTTCATCCCGATTCCTCCACTCCAAGTGTTTTTCCAAGATTTCCACCTCCAAACCCCCTCCAATGTCAAAAGATCTGGTCAGGATTTGAAATAAGAGCTCTGAGACATGAATTTCTTCTAAAAATCCAATTTCATTAAGATCCGATAATCTATTCGTAAGATAAAAATACCCCAATTTTCACGTTTTCCAAGAATTCCGGTTTCCCCCTCCAACTCCCCCCAATGTCACATGATCTAGTCGGAATTTAAAATTAGAACTTTAAAGCACAAGATCCTTCTAAATATCAAATTTCATTAAGATCTGGTCACCCTTTCGTAAGTTACAAATACCTCGATTTTCAAAATTACCCCCCACCCCCCAATTCCACCAAAGAGAGCATATCCGGTCCGGTTATGCCAATCACGTATCTTAGATAGGTTCTTATTCTTTCCATCCAGTTTCATCATGATCTCTCCGCTTTAAGTATTTTCTAAGATTTCCGGTCCCCCCAACTGCCCACCCCCCAATTACGCTTGGTCCGGTTAAGATTTAGAATAAGAGATCTGAGTTACGAGGTCCTTCTAAATATGAAGTTTCATGAAGATCCGATCACTCCTTCGTAGGTTAAAAATACGTCATTTTTTTCTTATTTTTCAGAATCAACCCCCCCCCCCCCAATAGAGCGGATCCGTTCCAATTATGTATATCACGTATGTAAGACTTCTGCTTGTTTTTCCCACCAAGTTTCATCCCGATCCCTCCAATAAAGCGTTTTCCATGATTTTAGGTTCCCCCACCCCAAACTTCCCCCAATGTCACCAGATCCGGTCAGGATTTAAAATAAGAGCTTTGAGACACGACATCCTTCTAAATATCAAATTTCATTGAGATCCGATCACCCGTTCGTAAGGTAAAAATACCTCATTTTTTTCTAATTTTTCAGAATTAACCCCTCCCCTAACTACCCCAAAGAAAGCAGATCCGTCCCGGTTATGTCAATGATGTATCTATGACTTTTGATTATTTTTCCCACCAAGTTTCATCCCGATCCCTCCACTCTAAGTGTTTTCCAAGTTTTGGGTTTTCCCCTCCCAATTCCCCTCCCCAATGTCACCAGATCCGGTCGGTATTTAAAATAACAGCTCTAAGACACGATATCCTTCTAAACATCAAATTGAATTGAGATCCGATCACCCGTTCGTAAGTAAAAAATACCTCATTTTTTCTAATTTTTCAGAATTACCCCCTCCCCCAACTACCCCAAAGAGAGCGGATCCGTTCCGATTATGTCAATCATGTATCTGGAACTCGTGCTTATTATTCCCATCAAGTTTCATCCCGGTCCCTCCACTCTAAGTGTTTTCCAAGATTTTAGGTTTCCACCCTCCAACTCCCCCCAATGTCATCAGATCCGGTTGGGATTTTAAATAAGAGCTCTGAGACACAATATCATTCGAAACATTAAATTTCATTAAGATCCCATCACCCACTCATAAGTTAAAAATTCTTCATTTTTTCGAAATTAACCGGCCCCCCACTCCCTCACCCCCCAGATGGTCAAATCGGGAAAACGACTATTTCTAATTTAATATGGTCCGGTCCTTGATAAGCTTGCCGAATTTCATCGTCCTAGCTTACCTGGAAGTGCCTAAAGTAGCAAAACCGGGACCGACAGAATTTGCGATTGCTATATGTCACTTGGTTAATACCAAGTGCCATAAAAACGGCACCAGTCCTTTAAATTTCACAGCCAATCGAAATAAAAGCAATTTAGGCCTTTTTGGGCACCATTTTTAGAGAGGAAACAGTGACATTATGATCTACCTGGCCAAGGAACTTTCGGCATTAAATTTACATTTATTCAGGGAAAAAGTTTATTGGCCCCTTTTCGCGATTAAATAAAAAAAAAACTAATTTTTTTAGCTGAAAGTAAGGAGCGATATTAAAACTTAAAACGAACAGAAATTACTCCGTATATGAAATGGGTTTTCCCTCCGCAATCCCTCGCTCTTTGCGCTAGTTTTTAATTGTTTTAAAAAGTAGAATTGTGGCAGAGTCAAACTTTAGCGTAAAGAGCGAGGGATTGCGGAGGGGACAATCCATTTCATATACGGAGTAATTTCTGTTCGTTTTAAGTTTTAATGTCGCTCCTTACTTTCAGCTAAAAAAATAAGTTTTTTTTTATTTAATTTCTGAACGTTTTTGAATTAATGCATGTTTGGTTTTGGCTCTCCGCACATAAATTATTAAAATGAAATTTGTATATTAATTCTTTTTTTTTTGGCTAAATGGCTTTCTCTTAGTTTTGATCAGACGATTTAGAGAAATAAGGGGTGGAGAAGGAGGTCTAGTTGCCCTCCAATTTTTCGGTTACTTAAAAAGGCAACTAGAACTTTTAATTTTTGACGAACGTTTAAATTAGTAAAAAATATACGTAACTTAAGAATTAACTTACGTAACAAACTTTCATAATCTTATATTTTTATTATGTATACGAGGGGGTTTGTACCCTCGTTAATACATCGCTCTTTAAACTAAATCGTAAGTTTTGTCCCAATTCTTTAAGAATGACACCTGAATCAGAAAGGCCGTAGAATAAATAGTTGAAATTACTAAAAATACTTTAGCATTAAGAGCGAGGTATTTATCTCCTCCTAAATACCTCGCTCTTTATGCTAAAGTATTTTTAGAACCCCTCATATGCGTAATAATCTCTGTTCGTTTTAGTTTCAATGCTACTCCTTCCTTTCATTTGAACAAACGTTTTCATGTTTATTTTTCATTGTTTTCTTATAGTAATGCTAGAAAATCCTGCGCCCTTTTCATTGAATTTTTCTTCCCCCATGACAGATTCCTCCAAGGAAAGACCCTCCAACATAGCCCCCTCCCCTCAGCCCCGCTCCCAAAACAAAATAAAATCCCCCTGAAAACGTCTCTACACTTCCAAATAACCATTACTATATGCAAACACTGGTCAAAGTTAGTAACTTGCAGCCCCTCCCCCAGGGATTGTGGGGGAGTAAGTCATTCCCAAAGACATAGTTATAATGGTTTTCGACTATGCTGAATAAAATGGCTATCTCAAAATTTTGATCCGTTGACTTTGGGAAAAAAATGAGCGTGGGAGGGGGCCTAGGTGCCTTCCAATTTTTTTGGTCACTTAAAAGGGGCACTAGAACTTTTCATTTCCGTCAGAATGAGCCCTCTTGCGACATTCTAGGACCACTTGGTCGATACGATGACCCCTGGAAAAAAACAAAAACAAACAAAAAACAAACAAACACGCACCCGTGATTCGTCTTCTGGCAAAAAATACAAAATTCCACATTTTTGTAGATAGGAGCTTGAAACTTCTACAGTAGGGTTCTATGATACGCTGAATCTGATGGTGTCATTTTCGTTAAGATTCTACGACTTTTAGGGGGTGTTTCCCCCTATTTTCTTAAATAATGCAAATTTTCTCAGGCTCGTAACTTTTGATGGGTAAGACTAAACTTGATGAAACTTATATATTTAAAATCAGCATTAAAATGCGATTCTTTTGATGCAGCTATTGATATCAAAATTCAATTTTTCAGAGTTTTGGTTACTATTGAGCCGGGTCGCTCCTTACTACAGTTCGTTACCACGAACTGTTTGAAACCAATGTTTCTTCAGCATGGGATTCCTACTGGCCTGAGGAGTTCCGCTTTTTGGACACAATTTTGAGGGATACCTCTGCCGAAAAACTTAAATTTTCGGTGTGTGTTCGGGTCCCCTTGACCCAAGGACTTTTAGATATAAGGTTCAAGCCAGTCAAAGAAATATTTTCTGGCACCAGTTTTAGGTAATTCTTGCCTCCAGCATAAACTTATTTTACGCATATGCTCATGAGCTTAAGGCTGTAATTTTCAAGCCATCTGGGAATAAAGTTAGTTGCCCTTTCTTGGGGGGGGGGGGAAATATTTCCACCTTCTCCCTTTCCTTGTGCATTTTGGTCCTCTTGGTCCCATGACTCGAGGATAATAGTTTTAAGCAGAACATCAAAACGTGTTGCCCTTTTTGGGACCTTTTTTGGAGAGTCCGTGCCCCAAATGCATTTTTGGTACATTAGGTTCCTTCTGGCCCAAGGATCTAAGACCAGAAGTTTGCATCTCATTAGGGAAAAAAATTGGTCGGACTTCAGCCCCCTAAGTACCTCCCTCCTCATAACAAAACAAGTGTTCCTCTAGGTACAGGCCACACAAACCCTGAAAGCTCCGAGCCAATTGGGAGATCACAGATCAAGCATCTCTACCTGTAAAATCCATCTGTAAGCAGCTAGAATTTGCCAGATTTACGGCCTTTACCCAAGGGACTGGGACTGATGAAGGGTCATTTAATCTCTGCAGCCATACTTATGGGGATATGTGCCCTAAATCACTATCGACCTTTGAAAAGGGTACTAGAACTTTATATTGCCAGTCAAAGAAACCCTCATCTAAGTTTCTACAATAAACCGTTCCATTCAAATTGGTCAGGAAAAAAAGTAATATGTGGGTGGCACGATTCTTTACCATTACCTTTTGGCAGGAGGGTCGCATCAACCCGGGGGCATGCTTATTATAAGTTCAGAATATTTGGAACAAAATGGCTACCTTAAGTTTTGATTCAATACCAAGGGTAGTAAGAGGTTTGCCAAAGGTAAAAAGTCCTAGAGGAGGCTGGTTGCCCTCCAATCTCTTTTGGACCTCAAGAGGGCAACGGGACTTTCGATTTCACACCGACAGAGCCCCCTCCCAAGTTTCTACCATCACGCCTTATTTGCAAAGTGGTCAGAGGAAAATAGACAAAAAATACCAGGGAGGTGCATGGCTCTTACTAGTGCAACGCCAGTTCGTTGCCTGTGATAATGGAAGAAGACGCGTCTATATTCAACACAGGATGAAGGGTATCACTTAAGACTCGTAAAACTTTTGTTCACCAGTTACTTGACTTTGAATGTGTTAGATCATTCCAGGCCAACAGACTAAAAGCCATGGGATATACACGTCTTTTAGTCTGTATAAAACTTAGCAATAATTTTGAATGTATTCTGAGGTTACACCCATGAACAACATATATTTTTCCAGTATTTCAAAAAGTTGAATTTGATCAAAATTGCTTTAAAAAATCATCTTAGTACAAAAATTTTTAGTTTCCAAAAGTAATTTTGTTGCACACCATATTGATGCTTTTTAAAAATAAATTTCAATTTGGTACAGAATTTGAGTCTATCTTAATTAGGATCTGGGATGTTCTTTTTTGATGATATTAATGTGTACCAAAACAGACGTTTTTTTCTAAACTTTGCTAATTTCTAACTTAAAAGATACATGAGAGCTGAAGCTTTGTAAACGAACTAGTTGTATAGCCAAGAATAAGTTCGTAAATTTCACGATGTTCTGAGAACATGAGGCAGTAAAAACAGATTCAGTGTGTTGATATCGTGTGGATAAAATAAACTTGTTTTTTGTTTAATTTAAGAAAAAGGTTGGAAGCACTACCCAAAAGCTACTTGATGAAAACTACAACGGAGTTTCTGAGTTGCATTGCCTGCATTATAGGTGCCCAAGGGGTGGTTGTTCACCTTTCGTTTTTTTTTGCAAACACAGTCCAAATATAAATGAAAGATTACATTCATGTGCATCCCAGCCCAGACATGAAAGCAATGGGGAAAATGTCCTCTGAGAACAAAATTCTTTCAAACGAACCATCTTCAAAATTTGTGAAATAGCCTGAAAATTGATTCTCATTATTTCAGCCTTCCAATCCCTGTCAAAAAAGGGATGTGCCCTTTTTAGAGTAGATCTCCATTCTTGAAGCATTTTTGCACTAAAACTGTACTACAGCTTCTGATAACGACCTGTTTAAACATAAACTTTGTTTGTGGTAACAAGCTGGTTATGAAGAGATAGCTGTGCCAGTAGAACCAAACATTAAAAAAAGGTTTCTTACTACAATATTATTTAAAGAATATATTTTTTCATGCTGATCCCAAATATAACAGTGAGAAAAAGATATTTACCAAGGTGCTTTATCATCACTGACTCTTAAATAACAACAGGATCATCAAGTCTCAAAGCCATTGAAAACGTGTTTTATTTTCCATCGGATTGATTCGTCTAAAAGAGATTATTAATTTGAGTAGATGTGTTTATGATATAAAGTTTATGATTTAAGTGTTTTCAAACAGTTCTTGGTAACGAACTGTAGTAAGGATGCGTGTCAATTTGTTTGTTTGTTTTTTTTTTTTTTTTTTTTTTTTTCCAGGGGTGATCGTATCGACCAAGTGGTCCTAGAATGTTGCGAAAGGCCTCATTCTAACGGAAATGAAACACCATCAGATGATCCTTATTGACCTTACTTATTATTATTATTATTGTTATTATTATTATCAGAGAACCTTATAGTAGAAGTTTCAAGCCCGTATCTACAAAAATGTGGAATTTCGCTTTTTTTTGCCAGAAGACAAATCACGGATGCATGTTTATTTGTTTTTTTTTTGTTTTTTTGTTTTCCCAGGGGTGATCGTACCGACTCAGTGGTCCTAGAATGTCGCGGAAGGGCTCATTCTAACGGAAATTAAAAGTTCTAGTGCCCGTTATAAGTGACCAAAAAATTGGAGGGCACCTAGGCCCCCTTCCACGCTAATTATTTTCCCAAAGTCAACGGATCAAAATCCTGAGATAGCCATTTTATTCAGCGTAGTCGAAAACCATAATAACTATGTCTTTGGGAATGACTTACTCCCCCACAGTCCCCGTGGGAGGGGCTACAAGTCAAACTTTGATCAGTGCTTACATATAGTAATTGTTATTGGGAAGTGCACAGACGTTTTCAGGGGGATTTTTTGGTTGGGGGAGGGGTTGAGAAGAGGGGTATATGTTGGGGGAACTTTCCATCGAGGAATATGTCATGGGGGAAGAAAATTTCCATGAAGGGAGCGCAAGATTTTCTAGCATTATTAAAAACAAAAACAATGAAAAAAATATGAAAAGTTTTTTCAACTGGAAGTAAGGAGCAGTATTAAAAATTAAAACGAACAGAAATTATTACGCATATGAGGGGCTAACCTCCTCCTAATACCTCGTTCTTTACGCTAAAGTATTTTTAGCAATTTCAACTATTTATTCTACGGCTTTTGTGATTCAGGGGTCATTCTTAATGAATTGGAACAAAATTTAAGCTTTAGTGTAAAGAGCGAGGTACTGACGAGGGGGTGAACTCCCTCATATATGTAATAAAAACATGAGAATACAAAAGTTCGTTACGTAAGCTAATTTATAAGTTATGTGCATCTTTTACTAATAAAAACATTCGTAAAAAATTAAAAGTTCGAGTTGCTATTTAAGTAACCAAATCATCGGAGGGCAATTAGGCTTCCTCCCCCGCTCCTTTTGTCTCAAAATAATTCGATCAAAACTATGAGAAAGCCATTTAGCCAAAAAAAAAAAAAATGCAAATTTCGTTTTAATTATTCCTCTGCGGAGAGACAAGTTTTTTTAGCTGAAAGTAAGGAGCGACATTAAAACTTAAAATGTACAGAAATTACTTCGTATATGAAAGGGACTGCTTCCTCATCAACGCCCCGCTCTTTACGCTAAAATTTTTTATTGTTTTAAAAAGAAGAGTTGAGAGAAAGAGTCAAACTTTAGCGTAAAGAGCGGGGCGTTGATGAGGAAGCAGCACTTTCATCTAGGATGCTTAAATCATCAGCATAATTTAAGACCAGGAGAGTTTTTCCTACCCATTTGATTCCGTGGTCTCTTATTGCCTTTCCTGTGCTTCTTAAGACAAAATCCATCAAAATGGTCAATATAATGGGGGATGGAACACAGTCTTGCTTAACTCCTGATTTAACGCGAAACCAGCTGCTAACTTCATTTCCTGTCTTAACCGCAGCAGTGTTTTCTTGCATATACCACTAATCACTTTAGCTATTTGTACGGTATACCATGCAAGGATAAAACCTTTGCTAATGGTCCTATCAATAAAATCCAACGCTTGCTCATAATCTATAAAACTGAGTACCAAAGGAGTTTGATAACTCAGGTACATTTCAATTATTAACCTAAGAGTATAAATTTGGTCTACACATCCTCTACCTTTTCTAAAACCGCACTGTTCTTCAATAAAAACTTATGTCTATGGCATCTCAAAGTCTAAAAAGTAACTTATTACAAAGTAATTTATTACCTGCAGAGACTAGACTGCCCTAATTACAAGTAGGGGCACCATTCACTCAGACTTTTCTCTTTATATTGTGAGTTTGAGTTTTTGTGAAACTACACCAAGAAAAAGAGTTCACCTAGTATATTTGCTTTATAAAATAAAGCATAATCATCCAAAATAAACCATTGTCTTCACAATAAGATACAAGCTTTTGGGTCAGTAAGCTTTAAGGCTGTTTGGATCACAGCCCGTAGCCCAACCCTTTTCACAGCTTTCCCCAGGGGGGGGGGAGGATTTTCACTGAATTTCCTATCTTTTGGGATCGCAGCAACGTGATGAAGAGTGCAATTCACGCTAAAGTTTTTTTTTTTTATTGTTTTAAAAAGTAGAGCTGTGACAAAGAGTCAAACTTGTAAAGAGCGGGGCATTGAGGAGGAGGGAGTCCCTTTCATATATGGAATAATTTCTGTTCGTTTTAAGCTTTAATATCGCCCTTACTTTCAGGTAAAACAAAAACTCCAACTTTTTTGGTTACTTAAAAAGGCCACAATAACTTTTAATTTTATTTACGAACGTTTTTATTAGTAATAAATATACGTAACTTACGAATTAACTCACGTAACGAACTTCTATATTCGTATATTTTTATTACATATATGATGGGGTACGCCCCTCGTTAATACATCGGTCTTTACACTAAAGTTTGAATTGTGTTCCAATTCTTTAAGAATGACCCATGAATCGCAAAGGCCGTTTAATTATAAGTAGCTCTTTTGAAAATACTAAAAATGCTTTGGCGTAAAGAGCGAGGTATTGAGAAGAGGACGAACCCCCTTATATACGTAATAATTTGTCTTCGTTTAAGTTTTAATGTTGCCCCTTACTTCCAGTCGAAAAAACTTGTTTTTTTATTTATTTGATTTCTCATTTTTTTTTAATAATGCTGGAAAATCCAGCGATCCCTTCATGGAAATTCTCTTTCCCCATGGAAAGATCTTCCCACGTAACCGCAGACCCCCCCCCCCCACCACCACCACCACCACCACCAGAAAAACCCTCTAAAAACGTCAGTAAACTCGAAGTTTGGCAAACTTCATAACTTGCAGCCCTTCCCTTGGGGACAATAAGGGATTAAGTCGTCCAGGTTTACCTGGACGACTTAATCGTCCTGTTTACCAGGAAAACACAAGGCAAATTAGATCCAAAACAGATTTCAGATTGTGCACTAGGAAAGAACCTCAAGTTCTGTCAAACAATTTTAGCTCAACACCGGAGAGTGGACGGATTTAGAGAGACCTAAAACAGACAAATTAAAGGAACAATTTGAAATAATAAAGAACTTGTCAAATCTTGATTTTTTGTGGGGAGTGAGAGGGCTGAAGGCAAATTTTGGCTGATCCATGCCTATACCTATGTGTGCATGTAATGCAGGTTCAAGAATATTACATGCTAAACACTCTATCAGGACAAATTCCCAACCTTACAGCTCCTAAATCACAACTTTAAGAGGGTTGAGGATTCGCATCTTTTGTAAGCTCCCCTATATTTGCACTAAAAAAAACTGATCCAACTAGTCATAAACAAAACTGATCCAACTAGTCATAAACAAAATTTTATCGATGTTGAAAATACAACACGATCTAAAATAACATTAAATAACTTCGTTTTTTGTATTGATAAGTTTTCAAGCATTTAAAAGCTTATAAACAATAAGACAAATAAATCACTAGAATAGATTTTAAGTCATGAGACAAATAAAATAAAGAGGATTACTTACGTTGCATATGAATAAGTTGCCTTGACATTTTGACTTTGTCTGGGTAGCATCTTTTATATCTATCTTTATCCTGAACATTGAAAACTTCAGGGACTGGAATGGCTTGGCCAGCTGCTAAGGCTCGTTGTAAATGGTGTTCCTGATTTGAAAAAAATGAAATGCTTAAGCAAACTTCACATTTTTTTTTTTTTTTAACAAGCTGGCCTAAGTAATGACGTCTATGGGTCTAGCTGCAAAATGGGGGGTGGGGGTAGACCTGCCAACTGAAACTGAAATCTATACAAAAAGGAATAATTTCCTTCTAAAGGAAGATAATTAGAAACTTCCAATGCAGATTTCCTCATTTCCCTATACAAATCCTGGCTTTAGGCTTCCCAATCCTTCCCTGAAAGTAAACCAAAGGACTCTGGAAATTGAAAAAAAATAAAAAAAAATAAAAATGTGATCTAACCTCCAATATCACACTTATATCTATGTCAAAACTTTGCAAAGATATTACATATAGACAAAAAAAATCGTCACAGCTCTTAACTTACCTCTAAACCCCCTGTGTCAAATGTGGTCACACCTACACGACCTTTGCTGCTGGATGACAGGTCACGAAAACAGAACAACAATACCCTACGTGTCAGCTTAAGCAATGGTGATTATTTTATAAACAAGCCTCTAGATCTTTAAAGAAGAAGCAGATATTGCTGGGTTAGTGGAGATTCTACCAAAATTTACTACAATTCCTGTTACCAAAAGTTTGTTGCAAATATCTGGATTTCAGTTCTTCACTAATCTGGCAGAGAAACTACAGAAGAAGAGTTGGTGTCTATGTCAGAGAAGGTTTCCTGGTTAGTCTTATTAACCATCTAATTTTATGTTTGTCCTGGGTGAAAGCTTATGGCTTGATACTACTCTTTGAGAAGAAAAAACGTAATCTGAGACATAAGATCCTTCTACATATCACGTTTCATCAAGATCCAATCACCTATTTGTAAGATAAAAAAACCTCAATTTTCACATTTTCCAAGAATTCTGGTTTCCCCCTCCAGCTCCCCCTGATGTCACAGGATCTGGTCGGAATTTAAAATAAGAGCTTTAAAGCACAAGATCCTTCTAATCTCAAATTTCATTAAAATCTGATCACCCATTTGTAAGTAGCAAATACCTCATTTTTCCAAATTACCCTGCCAACTCCACCAAGAGAGCAGATCCAGTCCAGTTACGTCAGTCATGCATCTTCGACAGGTTTTTGTTCTTCCCATCCAGCTTCATCCTGATCTCTCCTCTTGAAGTATTTTCTAAGATTTCTGGTTCCCCCACTCCTTCATAAGTTAAAAACACATCATTTTTTTCTAGTTTTTCTGAATTAAAAAAATAGAGCAGATCCGTTCCAATTATGTCAATCATGTATCTAAGACTTCTTCTTATTTTTCCCACTAAGTTTCATCCCAATCCCTTCAATCTAAGTGTTTTCCATTATTTAGCCCCCCCCCCCACAACTCCCCCTGTTATCACCAGATCCAGTCAGAATTTAAAATAAGAGTTTTGAGACACAATATCCTTCTAAATATCAAATTTCATTAAGATCTGATCACCCATTTGTTAAAAATACCTCATCTTTTCTAATGTTTCAGAATTAACCCCCTCCCCCAAATACCCCAAAGAGAGCAGATCAGTTCCGGTTATGTCAATCATGTATCTAGGACTCATGCTTATTTTTCCCACCAAGTTTCATCCCAATCCCTTTACTCTAAGTGTTTTCCAAGATTTTAGGTTTCCCCCTCCCAACTCCTTCCCCAATGTCACCAGATCTGGTTGGGATTTAAAATAATAGCTCTGAGACACAATATCCTTCCAAAAATCACATTTCATTAAGATCTGATCAACCATTCATAAGTTAAAAATACTTCATTTTTCTATTTTTTCTGAAATAACTGGCCCCCACTTCCCCCCAGATGGTCAAATTGGGAAAACGACTATTTCTAGTTTAATCTGGTCTGGTCCCTGATATGTCTGCCAAATTTCATTGTCCTAGCTTACCTGGAAGTGCCTAAAGTAGCAAAACCAGGACCCAAAGACCAACAGACCAACAGAATTTGTGATTGCTATAGGTCTCTTAGTTAATACCAAGTGCCATAGAAATTAGTGGAGTTTTTCTATCTTTTAATTAAAATACCAAAAGCTATATTTAATTAAAATCCAAAGAAAAGTTATTTTTCAAAATCTCAGAGGCAGGGACAAAATAACCTAGGGAGACATGTGCCTGCTCCTCCCCCCCTATTTGATGCCACTGTAAGATTTACACAATGGGGTGCAGCTCAATATGTCCCTAGTGACAGGAAGGTTTGAACCATAGTTCCATAGTTCCCAGTTGTAGCTTCATCCAATCATAGTGTCACAACACAATACTTCAAACAAAATACTTCAAGATTAAATACTCATCATGAAAATTCATAAAACTTGATGAACTAAATTACAATACAAAAGAGAACCATTCCATTAAATTGAAATAAAAAGCATGCCATTAAGATTGCCACTGTCAAAACATCTGACTGAAGAATTTCAGTGAAGGTTTCCATATCTATTACATTCTACTTAAGGATTTCGATAAAGGTTTCTAAATCTACTAAATACTACTGTCATTATACATCCATGCACTTCTCCTATCCCCCCTTCCATAATGAGAACCAATATAGCCCAGGGATTTACATTCAGTTAAAAGAAACAGTAAAATTCTGTAAAAGGGACTATTTCTCATCTTGGAAAGAAGTTGAGTTAAGTGAACAAAACTTTTAGGCATGTCTCCAAAGCCTGGACTAAGCTTTGAAAACATGTTTTTAAACATCTACCCCTAGCCTTTCCCCTACCAAAGGACAGCAGTGTATGGTGAACTTGGACAAACTTTGGGTTGTAAAAGCAAATTTTTTCTAAATCCTCAATTCTAAAGCTTTAAAGAATTTGGAAAAATTTGTTTAAAATAAAATAAAAAATCCTAAGAACTTTTAATTCTACTCAAATCATGTATTATTTTTTCTAAACATTGAAAAAAATGCAAATAGACTCAAACCAAAATAAATGAAAAATCATATTTCCAAGGTTAATACAGGAATGACCTGTCTTCTCTGCAATTTTTATTCCTTAAAAATATTCCAGAGTAAAAAAAGTAAAACTCTAGATGAGGGGCTATTGTTTATGTTTAAAAGCAGTTGAGTTAGACAAATAAACTTTTAGGACTAGATCCAAAGCCCAAAGGATATCCTGGAAAGATCTTTCAAAGTATCTATTTCTAACCAATAAAGGGCACTGACATTTGAAGGAAATGAAAAACCAAAACTTAAGGAAACACTTTTGTCAAAACTTAGATAGGTATAATTCTGTCTTAGCAGCCCCAGAAACAAAGAAAGAGCAGAAATAATAGATTAAAACCTTTCTAGGTATATTTTAGACTTTGGACTTGTTTATAAAAGTTTCATTTAGGCTACCTAGCTCACTTACTTCCTAAGATAGAAAATATCCTAGCTTCTAGAACTCTACCAAAATAGAGACAAGGAGCTTGAAAACACCTCAGTAGAGAAGAATTTAGGCTGTTGATTCATTCCTGAAACTTTTATTGACTTAAACCAACTATTTGCCATGATGGTAGAAAGCTTCAGGTAAAATTCAACCTGAAGGTCTTATTGCTATTTTGGAAAGTAATTGTGCTAGGCGAATGAAGGTTTCAGGGGCCAAAACATTCCTAAAGAAAATCTTATACAGCTATCATCTCTATCCTTCCCTAGTTTCTAGTCCCTAGAATATAACATAAAAAAACTAGGTTTTTTTAACTGAAAGTAAGGAGCAACATTAAAACTTAAAACGAACAGAAATTACTCCGTATATGAAATGGATTGTCCCCTCCGCGTCCCACGCTCTTTATGCTAAAGTTTTTAATTGTTTTAAAAAGCAGAATTGTGGCAAAGAGTCAAACTTTAGCGTAAAGAGCGAGGGATTGCGGAGGGAACAATCCATTTCATATACGGAGTAATTTCTGTTCGTTTTAAGTTTTAATGTCGCTCCTTACTTTCAGTTAAAAAAACCTAGTTTTTTTATGTAATTTCTGAACGTTTTTGAATTAATGCATGTTTGATTTTGACTCTCCACACGTAAACTATTCAAACGAAATTTGCATATTAATTCCTTTTTTGGCTAAATGGCTTTCTCTTAGTTTTGATCATACGATTTTGAGAAATATGGGATGGGGAAGGAGGCTAACTATTAATTTTAATTTTAACGAATTTTTTTATTAGCAACAAATATATGTAACTTTAGAATTAACTTACGTAACAAACTTTTATATTCTTTAATTATTATTATGTATATGAGGGGGTTTGTACCCTCGTTAATACCTCGTTCTTTACACTAAATCGCAAGTTTTGTCCCAATTCTTTAAGAATGACCCCTGAATCAGAAAGGCCATAGAATAAATAGTTGAAATTACTAAAAATACTTTAGCATAAAGAGCAAGGTATTTATCTCCTCCTAAATACCTCGCTCTTTATGCTAAAGTATTTTTAGAACCCCTCATATGCGTAATAATCTCTGTTCGTTTTAAGTTTCAATGCTACTTCTTCCTTTCATTTGAAAAAACGTTTTCATGTTTATTTTTCATTGTTTTCTTATAGTAATACTAGAGAATCCTGCGCCCTTTTCATTGAATTTTTCTTCCCCCATGACAGATTCCTCCAAGGAAAGATCCTCCAACATAGCCCCCTCTCCTCAGCCCTACCCCCAAACAAAATAAAATCCCCCTGAAAACGTCTGTACACTTCCCAATAACCATTACTATATGTAAACACTGGTCAAAGTTTGTAACTTGCAGCCCCTCCCCCAGGGATTCTGGGGGAGTAAGTCATCCCCAAAGACATAGTTATTATGGTTTTCGACTATGCTGAACAAAATGGCTATCTCAAAATTTTGATCCGTTGACTTTGGGAAAAAAATTAGCATGGGAGGGGGCCTAGATGCCCTCCAATTTTTTTGGTCACTTAAAAAGGGCACTAGAACTTTTCATTTCCGTTAGAATGAGCCCTCTTGCGACATTCTAGGACCACTTGGTCGATACAATGACCCCTGGAAAAAAAACAGAAAAAAACAAACAAATAAACACGCACCCGTGATTTGTCTTCTGGCAAAAAATACAAAATTCCACATTTTTGTAGATAGGAGCTTGAAACTTCTACAGTAGGGTTCTCTGATACGCTGAATCTGATGGTGTCATTTTCACTAAGATCCTACGACTTTTAGGGGGTGTTTCCTCCTATTTTCCTAAATAAGGCAAATTTTCTCAGGCTCGTAACTTTTGATGGGTAAGACTAAACTTGATGAAACTTATATATTTAAAATCAGCATTAAAATGCGATTCTTTTGATGTAGCTATTGATATCAAAATTCAATTTTTTAGAGTTTTGGTTACTATTGAGCTGGGTCACTCCTTACTACAGTTCGTTACCACAAACTGCTTGATAACATAGACTATATGACAGGAGCTGGTTAGTTTAAACTCAAAAGTGAAAGTGTAGAATCTTGGATATTAACATGAATGGATGCATGAGTTTTTTACTTATCTTTTGACTTCCTACTATACAAAAATTACTAGTGATAACTGGAATTGGTATTTAAAACATAATTTGTACAACCCCAACTTGTCCCTCAGCTTGAAAATCCTGCCTACTTTATGCATTTTTAGTTTGCCCCATGATGGAGGGTCAACCAGAAATGAATGCCCTTCTAGAATTAGGATTTTTAAGTGCTAAAGTTTAGAAACTATGCTGCCTTGCAGCTTAGTTTCCACTTTAGACAGCTTGTGACAAAACTAAACAATTACCATTATTTATTTTGAAAAAAAGGCACTGAGAGGTATGTTCACTTTATAGGCAAGTCAATTACATGAGCAGCAAAATATTTACCCATTTTTTTAGTCTAACCCCTTTCCAAGATAGCCAAAAGAAAAATTTTAGCCAGAAAAGACCTAAGTATAGTGGAACTGGTAGAAATTTTTGAACTAGAACTGGTAAAATTCTAGTTTAGTGGCTTCTTGCTATCTTGGAAAGGGGTAAGGTTAGGAAAATGAAACTTTCAGGGATGGGTCTACAGGCTAAAGTATGTCCTGGGAAGGAATATTAAAGTACCTAACTCTACTCCCTCTCTCTCTCTCTCTAGAGGGTCCTGACCTTTAAAATATGTGTGTTATAAAAGTGAAAACTTGAAAAATAGATCTTTGGCTTTAATGAAGTACAACAGATTTGTTTTGAGCTTTACAATTTTGCTCAATCCTAATTTATAAGGTTTTAAAGATATACAATGACATTTCCTGAATTAAAAAAAATGATATGGCTCAGAATTTGGTAAAATTCTAGTTAACTACTAAAATAACAAGAATTGTATTTTCAGAACTAAAGGCAGAAAAAAAGCAACTTGTATATGAAAATTAAGGTAAGATTTTGTTTTGTCAAAATTTCAGTAGGTAGAGGGACCTGTCATGTAGGTGAATTTTAGGGCCCTCTAGAGGGAGAAGGAGTAGAGGTGGGTACTTTGAAATACCTTCCTGGGATATACTTTAGCCTTTAGACCCATCCCTGAAAGTTTCATTTTCCTAACTTAACCCCTTTCTGAGATGGCCAAAAGTCACTAAACTAGAATTTTACCCTAGAACTTAATAGCCTGCTACAAAACAAATGATTTTTTTCTTGCATTTATATTTCCAAGAAAAACAACATTAACACAGTAGCTCACAGCTTAAAGAAATTCCATTTTCATATCCTATTCAGCGAAGTTTTTCTGAAAACTTGCTATTTACGCATTAACAACAAGTATTTATTTACGCCCCTCCTTCATTAAGGTCATTGGTGTTCAGTCACATTTCAAATATTCAAATTTTTTGCCTTGACATGTAAACAAACATGGCGGATGTCCGCCATGATTAATTAGAAAAAAATAATTCTGAACTTACAGATTCTTCTTCCTTTTCCATTCCAGTAGGCATTTTAGGAACTATTCTATTTATATGTGAAATATCTACTTCTTTGGAATGGTAGATAGCCAAGGGCTTTGAGCTGTCCAATGTTTTGGCACGAAAAGACAGCTTGCTCATCTTGGACTGGAAAAGAAAGACCAACAAAAACACCAGTAACTCTTAAAATCGAGAACCCTCGTAGGGTATATGTATTAATTTATGTTCACAAGTCACTCTTTCATATTCTAAGCATAAAATGTGCCTTATTTGACAGCCACTTAGCTTAATAATCACAAAAATATTTTCCAATATTTTTCATTTTTCAATAGTTGCAATACAGAAAATGGCGGAGAACTGTTAATATTCTATTCCACATTTTGCCAAACTGGGCGGGGCTTTAACGATGACGCTTGCGCAATGGATTCTCTGAATAGGTGGCAGGTATGTATAGTACAGCTGCTAGAACCTCTGGCGTATGTAAAAACGTAGAAAAGTTATGATTTTCTAGATGTGTAACTTGTTTGAGAAAGGATGGGGCTTCATATAAGGACCAAGACTCAGAACAAAATTCACTAACTAACCAAAGAAAAGATCGTGTTGCGTTCCTGTGTTAATTACTTCATTACTCGCCCTCCAATATTTGGGAAATTGTGCAGTTTTTCAGATTTTTGAGGGGCATATGATGGGGAGATTTAAAGCCCCCGGTCCTAGTTTCAATTGGTTTTAGTTAATTCTTACAAAATAAAACTTTTTAGTTTTATTTTCAGTGAACCGTTTTACAAATTTCAGAAATTGACGTTTATATTTTGTAAAAAAAAATTCAAGGTTTATAATTTTTTCTATGCAAGCTGAACACAACTAGAACTTTCGGTTTCTTTCTTTTAAGCTGCTAGGGAGTTTTTTCCGCACAAAAGTGATGTGTAACTGTCGAGTTTGGGAGACACAAGACTTTTCGGAGTAGTTTACCAGCATTACTTTTTTTTTTTAGGCACAGTTTTCTTACTAATATATTTCAGAGAATTATGCTGGAGGGGACATTTGACCAAATATTCACAACAAAATCTATATTTTTTACAATTTAACCCATAATTTCTTATATTTTTTAAATATAATCTGCTCATTTCCTACCACTGAAACTCATTAGGCCAGAGTTAATCACCATAGCCCATTGAGTAAGCGCAAATGTTGTCTCTATTAAACAAAGTTTAAACATCAAAATAAATTTCTTTTTTAAAGAAAGCTTGCATACCATAGATTATTTGAAGATAGCCCAAAATATTAAGATATTGTTAGATTAATCTAATAGATAAGCCTGCGACAAGTCTAAGGCTTTTTCCTATGTTGAATAAAATAAACAAATAGTACAAGGATTTTCTAACTGTAAAAAAACAAATTATAGCTTATTAGGCTCTCAAGCACAATGAGCAAATACTTGCACAATAAGCAAATAATGGCAATAAGTTTCAATAGGTTCTTTCTCTTTATAACATATAACAATATGTATTGTAGGCTATATAACAATAGCCTACATTCATATTCTTTCCAGAACATAAAGTTGTGGATCAGCATGATAAATGCCAGAGAGCTTTCCAGGAGGGGAGAGACAAGTGCTGCCAAGAACTTTTTATCAACATTTGAATGGAAATATTGGGTTTTATGCTCATGTTATATATTAAACATATATACAGCAACGAGTGATAAGTAAAGATTGACTCCTGCTTACAGTAAGGAAAACTTCAAAAGAAGTTAGGATAGCCTCAACTAAGTTATAAACTTTTTGTAATAATTATGAGGATGTACAATTCGGCAAGTTCAAAGTTACGAGAGTGTGAAAATATTCAAGCATAAATTACAGCATTGTAATGTGCAAATTTTTAGGGAAATCTGCTCCACAATAAAAAAAGGGGCCCTCAAACCTGACATCCGATTCAAGCATAAAGTACATCATTGGAATTTATATCGTTGAATACCCTTAATAGGAGGATTCATTTTGATTGCAGCTATTTCTGCAACCTAGTAAAGAGCGTTAATAGCAACCGGAAGTTCAAAAAGGAATCTTGAAAAAAAAAATTTATCAAGTTAGGAAGAGTCATTCTTTGAAGCTGATAAAACATTGTAACTTTCTATCGGCTAGTCTTAATAGTTTAAGTTTACTGCGAAAACGAATTTGTGTCAATTCTGAAAAAAAACCTGGAACCCCTCGAAAATGGTGTCTTTGTTGTGTTTCTGTCAATTTGTGCCATTAATTATAAGTTTTTATCCAAAGAGGGTCAAAATAACAAAGAGTGTAATTTCTAAGAAAGCCACTTATTTGACATAGTTTAAAACCATAAACGATTAGTTTCGGCAAACCTCATCTTGGCAAACCAATAATTTTCAATAGACCAAAGTCGAATTTTCGCTGACAAGGTATTATAATACATATTTCTCTTGAAAAGTTGCTTCTCTGGGGTTTTATGCCGTATTTGAGTGACTCCGTTACCTGATTCCCTGAAATGCAGTCACATTCTTTAAAATGCTGTCATAAACTCGTTTTTCGAAGATTCCTTGCATTATATATTGCACAAGAATGTTCACTTTTATCACAAATTGAGAGGTGCAAAATTATGCTTAAAATTTAAATATTTCAAATAGGACAACATTTCATAAATAGTTGAATTTTTATCTGGAACTCCGCGAAAATACCGGCAATAATATCCCTTTCGCTTTCTGTGTGAAAAATTGTAGGTTTTTTAAGGAAACTTTAAAAGAACTGCAAAATAGAGCATTTAATGCCCTATCTTAACAGAAACTCATGTTGACTTATTCAGTTTCTTCACCTTAGCTAGACAAATATCATTTGTAAGGTTTATTTTACTAAAAATGAAGAATAATTAACATAAAAAACAAGGTTTTTTAATGGAAATAAAGAAGGAATTTTAACCTTAAAATGAACAAAAATTGTTGCTTCACAGATTATGCAACATATATCTGAACAAGAGCTAAGAGCTCACATGGCACTTGTGACGAGGCCAGAAGAGCTAAGAGCCAAGACCTCATATGGTATGAGCTCTAACAAAATTCTAAGACTCGATAGGTTGATTTAAATGGAAAATCAGAGGCTTAATGCCGGTCGGGATTTAAAATAAGAGCTCTGAGTCACGATGTCCTTCTAAATATCAAAATTCATTGCGATCGGATCATCCACTCGTAAGTTATAAATACCTAATTTTTTCTAATTTCTTCTCTCCCTTTAGCCCCCAGATGGTCGAATCTGGGAAAACGACTTTATCAAGTCAATTTGTGCAGCTCCCTGACACGCCTACCAATTTTCATCTTCCTAGCACGTCCAGAAGCGCCAAAATCACCAAAGCACTGAAACCCTCCCCCCAACTCCCCCAAAGAGAGCGAATCCAGTACGGTTACTTCAATCACGTATCTACGACATTTGCCTATTCTATCCACCAAGCTTCATCCGGATTCCTCAACTTTAAGCGTTTTCCAAGATTTCTGTTTCCCTCCTCCAACCCCCTTTGTCCCCGGATCCAATTCGAGTTGAAAATGGAGCATCTGAGACATAAGATTCTTCTTTTACACACAAAAAACTCAGCTTTTAGGTAAATTCTGAGTGTCTTTGTTGCTGAATGAGTTTCAAAAGTTTAGCGAAAGCACTTTTGACTACAACAAAATCAGGTAGTTAATAAATTCCTAGTGTTTAACTTGCTGGCTGAGTACCAAAAAAATCATAAAAGTACTTTTGACTGCAATAAAACTGAGATACTTGGTAAATTCCGAGTTTTTTAATTGGTTACTGGGTATAAAAAAATTAATAAAAAATAGTTTTGCATGCAACAAACTCAGGCAGTTGTAAATTCTGATTTTGTTAGTTGCTGACTATCAAAAATTTAATAAAAACATTTTTTACTACAATAAACTCAGTTAGTTGATAAGTTCCGAGTGTTTTACTTGTTTTATGACTACCAAAAAATTAATAAAAGTGCTTTTGACAACATTAAACTCGACTAATTGGCCAATTCCAAGTTTTTTCATAAGTGACTGATTATGAAAAATTAATAAAAAAGGACTTTTGAGTAGAGCAAACTCAACCAGTAGGTAAACTCCGAATGTCTTTTCATAAATAAAACAAACTCAGCTAATATGTAAATTCAGAGTGTTTTAGTTGCTGGCTGAGTAGCAAAAATTCAATAAAAGCACTTTTGACTACAATAAACTCAAGCAGTTGATAGATTCCGAGTGTTTCACTTGCTGGCTGAGCACCAAAAAATTAATAAAAGCATATTTGACTACAACAAACTCAACTACATGGTAAATTCCAAGTCTTTCAATTGGCGACAGAGTATCGAAAAATTAATAAACAAGCACTTTTGAATAGAAAAAACTCAGCCAGTAGGTAAATTCATTGTGTTTTAGTTGCTGACTGAGCATCATAAATTAAATAAATGTACTTTTGACTACAATAAACTGAGGGAGTTGATAATTTCCGAGTGTTATATTTGCTGACTGAGTACCAAAAAATTTATCAAAGCACTTTTGAATGCACCAAACTCAGCTATCTGGCAAATTTAGAGTCTTCTAATCGGTAACTGAGTTATCAAAATATTAATAAAAAAGTAGCTTTGTCTACAACAAAGTCAGCTAGTAGGTCAATTTCGAGTGTCTTAATTGCTGACTAAGCATAAAAAATTAATAAAAAGGACTTTTGAATACAATAAACTCTGGTAGTTGATAAACTATGAGTGTTTTACTTGCTAGCTGAATACCAAAATTAACAAAAGTACTTTTGACTACAACAAATTCAGTTACCTGGTAAATTCTGAGTCTTTTGATTGGTCACTGAATATAAAAAAATTAATACAAAAAACTTTGGCATACAACAAACTCAGCTAGTATGTAAATTCCGAGTGCCTTAGTTGCTGATTGAGTATAGAAAACTTAATCAAAGCATTTTAAACTATAATAAACTCAGATAGTTGATAAATTACAAGTGTCTTAGTTGCTGGCTGAGTACTAAAAAAAATAATAGAATCACTTTTGAATAAAACTAACTCAGTTACTTGGTACATTCCAAGTCCTTTAATTGGTGATTGAGTGGTTGTTATGGATGAGTACAAAAAATTAAATAAAAGCACGTTTAACTAACATAAACTGAGGGAGATGATAACTTCCGAGTGAATTAGCTGCGGGTAGAATTGTTGGTCAATTCCAAGTTTTTTGATTCGTGACTGAGCATAAAAAAATGAATAAAGAAGCATTTTTGCATAGAAAAAACTCAGCTCTTAGGTGAATTCTGAGTGTCTTAGTTGGTGATTGAGCATCAAAAATTTAATAAAAGCTCTTGTGACTACAATAAACTAAGGAAATTGATAAGTTCCGAATGATTCTCTTGCTGGCTGAATACTAAAAAATTAATAAAAGCACTTTTGACTAATACAAACTGAGCTACTGGGTAAACTCTTAGTCTTTTAATTGGTAACTGAGCATCAAACAATCTAATAATAGCACTTTTGCACACAACAAAACTCAGCTAGTAGGTAAACTTCGAGTGTTTCATTTGCTAACTCGAAATTAAAAATTTAACGAAAGCACTTCTGACTAAAATAAACTCAGGTACATGACTAATTCCGAGTGTTTTACTTGCTGGCTGAGTACCAAGAAAAAGCACTTTTGACTAAAACTAACTCAGTTGCTTGGTAAATTCCAAGTTTTTAATTGGTACCTGAGCATCAAAAATTAATAAAAAAAGCCCTTTTGAATAGAACTAACTCAGCCAGTATGGAATTTTCCAGTGTCTTACTTTCTGTCTGAATAGCAAAAATTTAAAAAAGCACTTTTGACTACAATAATCTGAGAGAATTGATAAATTCCGAGTGATTTAGTTACTGGCAGAGTACCAAAAAAATTAATAAAAGTACTTTCGTCTGCAACAAACTCTCAACTACTTGGTAAATTCCAAGTCATTTAATTGGTGGCTGAGTATAAAAAAATGAATGAAAAAACACTTTTGCATAGAGCATACTCAGCTCTTAGGTAAATTCCTAGAGTTTTAGTTGCTAACTGAGTATCAAAAATTTAATAAAAGCACACGTGGCTACAATAAACTGAGGGAATTGATAAGTTCCACGTGTTTTACTTGCTGGTTGAATGCTAAAAAATAAATAAAAGCAGTTTTAACTACTAAAAACTCAGCTGCTTGTTAAATTCCTATTTTTTTAATTGATGACTGTATAAAAAATTTAATAATAGCACTTTCTTATACAGCAAACTCAGCTAGTAGGTAAATTCCGAGTGTTTTATTTGCTAACTGAGCACCTAAAATTAATAAATGCACTTCTGACTACAATAAACTCAGGTAACTGATAAATCCCGAGCGTTTTACTTTGCTGGCTGAATACCAAAAAAATAATAAAAGTACACTTGACTACAACAAATTCAGCTAATTGGTAAATTCGGAGTTTTTCCAAGTGTTTTACTTTATTGGCTGAATGCCATAAACACTAACAAAAACACTATAGACTACAACAAACTCAGCTACTTGGTAAATTCTGAGTCTCTAGGTTTGTGATTGAGTCTCAAGAAAATTAATAAAAAGCGTTTTTACATTGAAGTAACTCAGCTAGTAGGAAAATTCCGATTGTCTTAGTTGCTGACGGAGCATCAAAAACTTAATAAGAAAAACACCTATAAACACACAGAGTTAGACACACAAAGGACAAATTAACGTAAGGTTAGGTTACATTCAGATAACTACTTTTAAGTTAGGTTCGTTTTGGTTAAGTTAGCGTGGGCTCAAGTGTCCTTTTCATGTTTGTGTTCATAACTCTGTGTATTTGTAGGTGTTTTTCTTATTGAATTTTTATTGTCAGTCAGTAACTAAGATACTCGTAATTCACCTTATACTGAGTTTGTTGAATGCAGAAGTGTTTTTAATTAATTTTGACAGTCAGTCACCAATGAAGAGATTCGGCATTTAATAATTAGCTAAGTTTGTTGTAGTCAAAAGTTTTTTATTGATATTTTTTTGGTATTCAGCCAGCAAGTAAAACACTAGGAATTTATCAACTACCTCAGTTTATTGTAGTTAAAAGTTTTTTAATTTCATTTTTGTTGCTCAGTCAGAAACTAAGACACTCGGAATTTGCCTACTAGCTGAGTTTGTTGTATGCAAAAGTGGTACAATTAAATTTTTTATGCTCAGTCACCAATCAAAAGACTCAAAATTTACCTTGTAGCTGAGTTTGTTGTAGTCAAAAGTGCTTTTATTAATTTTGGTATTCAGCCAGCAAATAAGACACTCGAAATTTGTCAACTCCCTCAGTTTATCATAGTCAAAAGTGCTTCTATTAGATTTTTAAATTTCAGTCTGCATCTAAGACACTCGGAATTTACCCTACTAAATGAGTTTGTTGCATGCAAAAGTGCTATTATTTCTCTTTTACACTCAGTCACCAATTAAAAAACTAGGAATTTACGAAATAGTTGAGTTTTTTGTAAACAAAAGCGCTTTTATTAGTTTTTTTGTTACTCTGCCAGCAAATAAATTACTCTGAGTTTTTTAACTTCCACAGTTTGTTTTAGTCAAAAGTGCTTCTATTAAATTTTTGGTACTCAACCAGCAACTAAGACACTCGGAATTTACCTACAAGCTGAGTTTGTTCTATGCAAAAGTACATTTTTTTAAGTTTTTTCGGTGCTCTGCCAGCAACTAAAACACGAAATTCAGCAATTCCCTCACTTTGCTGTAGTCAAAAGTGCTTTTTTTTCAATTTTTGGTACTCAGCTAGCAGCTAAGATACTAGGAATTTACCAACTAGCTGAGTTTTTTTAAAGCAAAATCGGGTTTTGATTAATTTTTTATACTTTGTCACCAATTAAAACACTTGGAATTTACTAATTAGCTGAGTTTGTTGTAGTTGAAAGTGCTTTTATTGTTTTTTTTTTGTTACTCTGCCAGCAAATAAATCATTCGGAATTTTTTAACTTCCACAATTTAATTTAGTTACAAGTGCTTTTATTAAATTTTTGGTACTCATCCAGCAACTAAGACACTCGGAATTTACCTACAAGCTCAGTTTTTTCTATGCAAAAGTACTTTTTATTAATTTTTTTTGTACTGGGCCAGCAACTAAATCACGGAATTTATCAATTCCCTTACTTTGTTGTAGTCAAAAGTGTTTTTTTTCAATTTTTGGTACTCAGCTAGCAACTAAGATACTAGGAATTTACCTACTGACTGAGTTTGTTTAATGCAAAAGTGGGGTTTTATTAATTTTTTATACTCAGTCGCCAATTAAAACACTTGAAAATTACCAATTAGCTGAGTTTGTTGTAGTTAAAAGCGATTTTATTAATTTTTGTTTTGATCAGCCAGTAGAGTTTGTTGTAGTCAAAAGAAGGGGCGTCGTTGGGGGGGGGGGGCAAGGGGGCAGTTCACCCCAATAATTTGGAGAAAGCTTTTTTTATAGCTTATACCCCTTGACTATCTGAATAGGAAGCCCTCTTGAACCCCTATAAAAATACTGGTACTACTATCCTTGTCAAAATTGCTTTTATTAATTTCTTTTTGGACCTAGCCACAAAGTAAAACACTAGCAATTTATAAACTACCTGAGTTTATTGTAGTCAAAAAAGCTCGTATTATATTTTGATAGTCAGTCAGCAACTAAGGTACTGGGAATTTACCTACTAGCCAAGTTTTTTTATGCAAAACTGCTTTTTATTAATGTTTTGATACTCAGTCACCAACTAAAAGACTCGAAATTTACCAAGTAGCTGAGTTCTATGTGTGCAAAAGTGCTTTTGTTGAGTTTTTGGTCCTCAACCATTAAGTAAAACACTCGGAATTTATCAACTTCCTCAGCTTATTGTAGTCAAAAGTGTTTTTATTATATATTAGTTGTTCAGTCAGCAACTAAGACACTCAGACTTTATCAACTACCTGAGTTTTTTCTATGAAAAAGTGGTTTTTATAACTTTTTTGATGCTCAGTGACCAAATAAAGAGACTGTTTTAATCAAAAGTGCTTTTATTAATTTTTCTGTATTCAGCTAGCAAGTAAAACGCTCAGAATTTATGACTTAACTGAGTTTTTGTAGTCAAACTGGCTTTTCGTTAAATTTTTGATGCTCAGTCAGCAACTAATACACTCATAATTTGCCTACTAGCTGAGTTTGTTGTATGCAAAACTCCTTTTTTGTCAATTTTTTGATACTCGGTCACAAATTAAAAGAATGAGAATTTACAAAGTATTTGAGTTTTTTTAGTCAAAAGGGCTTTTATTAATTTTGTGGGTGCCCAGCTAGCACCTTATAAACTCGGAATTCATCAAGTCCTTTAGTTTATTGTTATCAAAAGTTCTTTTTTCAGGTTTTTGATGCTGAATGAGCAACTAAAACACTCGGAATTTAGCTACTTGCGAAGTTTGTTCTATGCAAAAGTGATTTTTATTAAGTTTTCGATACTTAGTCACAAATTAAAAGACTTGGAATTAACCAAATAGTTGAATTTTTTGTAGTCAAAGATGCTTTTGTTAATTTGTTGGTATTCAGCCAGCAAGTAAAACACTTGGAAATAATCAACTACCTAAGTTTATTGTGGTCAAAAGTAGTTTATTAAATGTTTGATGTTCAGTCAACAATTAAGACACTCGAAATTTACCTACTAGCTGAGTTTGTTGTATTTAAAAGTGCTACTATTAAATTTTTTGATACCCAGTAACCAATTAAAAGACTCGGAATTTAGCAAGCAGCCAAAGTAGCCAAAGTTTGTTGTAGTCAAAAGCGCTTCTATTAATTTTCTAGTATTCAGTCGGCAACTAAAACGCTCAGAACTTTTCAGCTCCCTCAGTTTAATGTGGTTATTAGTGTCATTATTAATTTTTTTTCTACTCAAACAGCAACAAAGATACTCAGAATTTACCTACTGCCTTAGTTTGCTGAATGCAAAAGTGCTTTTTTACTAATTTTTTAATACTCAGTGACCAATTAAAAGACTTAAAATTTACCAAGTAATTGAAGTTGTTGTAGTCAAAAGTTGTTTTGTTAGTTTTTTTTTGTACTCAGCTAGCAACTTAAAAACTCGGATTTTATCACTTCTCTCAGTTTATTGTAGTGATAAGTGATTCTATTAATTTTTGATGCTCAGTCGGCCACTAAGACACTCGGAATTTAATTACTATCTGAGATTTTTATACGCAAAAGTTTTTTTTATTAATTTTTTGATACTCAGTCACTAATTAAAAGACTTGGGATTTACCAAGTAGTTGAGATTATTATAATTGCAAGTACTTTTATTAATTTTTTGATACTCAGCCAGCAAGTAGAATACTCATAATTTATCACCTACCTGATTTTATTGTAGTGAAAATTTGCTTTTCTTAAATTTTTGATACTCAGTCAGCAACTAAGACACTCAGCATTTACCTACGACCTGAGTTCGTTGTATGCAAAAGTGTTTTTTTATACTCAGTCACCAATTAAAATACTTAGAATTTACGAGGTAGCTGAGTTTGTTTTTGGCCAAAGTGCCTTTATTAATTTTTTGGTACCCAACCACAAGTAAAAACTCGGAATTTATCAACTACCTGAGTTTATTGTAGTCAAGAGTGCTTTTATTAGCTATTAAATAGTCAGACAGGAACCAAGACAGTCAGAATTTACCAACTAGCTGAGTTTGCTCTATGCAAAAGTACTTTTTTTTTAATTTTTTGATAGTCATTCACCAATTAAAGACTTGGAAGTTACCAAGTAGCTGAGTTTGTTTTAGTCAAAAGTGCTTTTATTAATTTTATTGTGTATTCAGCTAGCAAGTGAAACACTCTGAATTTATCAACTACCTGATATTATTGTTGTCGAAAGTGCTTTCTATTAAATTTTTAGTACTCAGTCAGCAATTATTTCACTTGGAATCGGCCTAGAAGCTGAGTTTGTTGTGTGCAAAAGTACTTTTAGGTTAATTTTTATACTCAGTCGCCAATTAAAAGACTCGAAAACTACCAAGTAGCTGACTTCGTTGTAGTCAAAAGTGCTTTTATTAATTTTTATTTGGTACTCAGCTAGCAACTAAAACGCTCATAATTTATCAGCTGCCTCAATTTATTGTCTTCAAAAGTGCGTTTGTTAAATTTCCGGTAACTATTGAGAAACTAAGACACTCGGAATTTACCTATTGGCTGAATTTGCTCAGTGAAAAGAGCTTTTTTATTAAATTTTTGTACTCAGTCACCAATTAAAAGACTTGGAATTTACCAAATAGCTGAGTTTGTAATAGTCAAAAGTGTTTTTATTAATTTTTTTATATTGACACAGCAATAAAATGCTCGGAATTTGTCAACTACCTGAGTTTATTGAAGTCGAAGGTGTTTTTACTATATTATTGATCTCAGTCAGCAACTAAGACACTCAAAAATTTACCGAAC
The DNA here is from genome assembly GCF_032884065.1 of Artemia franciscana. NCBI lineage: Eukaryota > Metazoa > Arthropoda > Branchiopoda > Anostraca > Artemiidae > Artemia > Artemia franciscana. Next base: position 27,289,068 of record NC_088872.1, on the reverse strand, counting down.
TGATTTTGTCAAAGGTGCTTTCATTAAATTTTCGATGCTCAATCAGCAACTAAGACACTCGGAATTTACCTACTAGCTGAATTTGTTCTGTGCAAAAGTGTCTTTTAATTATCTTTTTGATACTCAGTCAAAAATTAAAAGACTTGAAATTTACCAAGTAGTTGAGTTTGTTGCAGTCAAAAGTGCTTTTTGTTAATTTTTGTCGTGCTCAGCCAAGACGTAAAATACTCGGAATGTATCAGCTACCTGGGTTTATTGTAGTCAAAAGTGCTTTTGTTAAATTTTTGGTACTCATTCAGTAACTAAAAGAATTTTCCTACTACCTGAGTTTGTTGCATGCAAAAATGGCAATTCATAAAAAAAAGACTATGGCTTCTCTTTCGTGTTAAGTTTTCGATGAGCATGCAAAGTTGCATTACGAGTAAACCCCTTTCATTTTTCAATTTATTTTTATTTTATAATAGTTTCTTTCATTTTAAAATTTGTTTTTATTTTTCGTAATTTAGAAAAAATAAAATTTGTTTATTTTCGTTATATTTTCATTTATAATTTTTTTTATTTTCTTCATTTTTTTATATTTTTTATTTTTATTTATTTTTTTGGACATAGTTTTATTTTTTTTATTTCACGATTAATAAAATTCTATTCTTGGCGCTTTTTAATTTAATACATTTAAAATCCCGCTTTATATTCACTTAATATAGGGTTCCTATAAAAATGTAAACCGGTTGTATTCAATTCCCTCTAAAAAATTTATTCATAGAGTTTTCGTTTGAATAAAGAATGTCAAGTACATACATTATAGTATATGGTTACTTAGACATTAAGGTTAAATTTTTTAATGCAGAAATATGAGTCAAAACCAGTTTGATCAACTGGTTAATTCTTTTATTCAGTGAAGGTTGAATATATGTTAATCAAGTCCTGACAGGTATATGTCAATTATATATTCCTGTAAATATGATAATGATTTATCGTCTTTAATATGGAAATTAGGTTTAGGGTATATAGAATGAGGCTTAGTATATTTGCGAATAAGATTTACGGTACATGCGAATGAAGTATTCGGAGGCTCAACAATGTCCTCACTAATAATAATATATGATTGTTTTGAGTTTTATTGTTTTTCTTTACTTTCAGCTGAGAAAACTTTTTTTTATTTAATGCAAACTCAAAACGGTCAGAAAATGCTACGAAAGCATAAATAAACCCAAAACGAACAGAAATTAAATAAACAATCACAGTAAATAAACATACAACAGCTACTAATATAAATTATTTAATAAATCTTAAAACGAGTAAAACTTAAATTGAAAATAACTGCAAACAAGAGTTTGGCTACAACCCCCTCCCTAAGTGTAAAAGTCTAAAACTTAATACATCATTGGTGCTTTACTATATTAAATAAAAAACGAGTGTTTTCAACTTAAAGTAAGGAGTAGTATTAAAACTTATAATGCACAGAAATTATTACGAATATGAGGGGGTCATCTTCTCCTCAATACCTCGCTCTATATGCTAAAGTTTGATTTTGTTCCATTTATTTTTGTGACTCCTGAGTCACAAAGACCTTTTAGTTAGAATACTGAGCTCTTTTAAAAAGTTCAAAAAAACTTTAGCGTAGATAGCGGAGTTGAAAATCGTGCGATATTCAGTTTAAACTCCGGTTTGATAAGGATTGCTAGATTAGGTTAGAGACCCCCGATTGAAAAGGTTGCTATGGTCCCTGTGGAATTGCTAGCTAGGGACTGGCTTCTTTAAGGTTCCCCACTAGCAGGCCTTGAAGGTTTTTTTCTTAGCCCTTGTGGGTTTGAAAACAATAAAAAAATATGATGTAACATCTAAGTTTTTACCTTCATTTGACAGGGACCACAGAAAGGCTTTCGTGGCCTTCGTAGGTTTTTAATCAATCAAAAAAAACACACTATTATGTAACAAACATCTGATTTTTTTAGAAAACATTCTCTATTACGTAACAAGCGCATGCTTCTTGAAGAAAATTAAAAATACCTGCGTTTTGGGGGGATCGTCGTTAAACTTCTTCGGAATCTTTAATCACAGAGGAAGAAAAGAGTTGCGGCTATGGGTGCCTTTAATGGTATTGAGAAGATACTACTTAACTATTTTTGCTACCCTCACTCTAGAAAAAAAATTAGTTTTCAGTTTGCTGATATCCTTGTAGGCTATATAGATAGGCTATTATTTTAAGGGCTGAAAATTAAGCCGAACACTTCGGAAAATGCGAGTTCAGCTCAATATGTGGGTATAGATAGTGATGTTCTTCTTGTTGCCATCAGTGTAGGTTCTCTAGCACCACCTGTGTAACCTCTGGTGATGCCGCTAGAGTACAGCAATGCGATCGAGCGGTCCCCAGGTTTCTACGAGCTATTTTGCACTGATATTACAACGGTGGGGAAATGACAAGCATACTACCCTTGGGGGAGTACGGGCCACACTATTTCGTCCATCGTACCACGACCTGTGTCACTGCTGATAAATTTTTTCTTGGAGCGGGAAAGGTTCTTCCAGTCGAAACTACAATGACTAAACTAAAATACTATTTTCCTAAGCCCAACAGGGTTGGGGAAAATAATTAAATACAGTCGTAGCAAAATAACTCACTTTAATTACCAATGCCATTCCCAAACATTTTACATACCAACTCTAAATCGGAACTATGAACACTGAACATGAACTAACTACAAACTATCTGTACACATAAAAAAAAGGTTGCCTCGAACTTGGCCGAGTGTACACGCAGGCCAATCAAAAGTAATACGAAGCAAACATCTTTTCTTCTCTTAAATTGTTGCCTTGACTACAAGAGTTCAGCTTGTAAATTAAAATTGTATTGCTATTAAATCTAAGCAAAAAGGAGATGGGACATTTATCTAACAAAAAAAGGGGGCACAGGTCACAATAAGCGAAAATAAATCTTATAATAATCAAACAGTTTGCGGTAAGAAACTGTAAGATAGTAGCAAAGCGGCTCAATAGTAACCAAACTTCTAAAAAACGGAATTTTGTTACAATAGATATAGCGAAAGAATTGGCTTATTATGCTGATACCAAATATATAAGTTTTATTAAGTTTAGTGTTACCCATCAAAGGCTAGGAGCCTGAGAAAATTTAAATGATTTTTGAAAAAAGGAAGAAAGACCCCTAAAAGTCGAAAAATCTTAATGAAAATCACACAATCAGATTCAGCATACCAGAGAACCCTAATGTAGACGTTCCAACCTCCTATTGCAAAAAAGAAGAATGAATTGTTTTTTGCCAGAAGAAAGATTATATGTTTTTTTTATTTTGTTTGATTGTTGTTTTTTTCCAGGAATAATTGAATCAACCCAGTGGTCTTAGAGTATCGAGAGAAGGTTCATTCGATTGGAAAATAAAAGCTCTGGTGTCCTTTTTAAGTCACTATAAAGGTTGGAAGGAAACTATGTCCCCTCCTAAGCACCCTTTTCACAAAATTGTCCGATCAAAACTTTGACTATGCTTTCGTAGATAATACGACCAGGGTAGGGGGCATAAATTTTCTGATGGGGGAAGAATTTTCCTGGGGAGAATTTTCTAAAATCGTACTATTTTGAGTTCTGAAGAAAACAGAGTTTTTTTTTTATTTTCTTAAGAAAATGATATAAGAGGGCCAAAAACTCTAAGCATTTCAAGCATTCCTCAGAAATTCAAAATAAAGTTAAATCAAAGCATTCCATTTTCGGTCACCAGTGGGTATCCTGTTGGAAATTAAACATAGAAGAAAAAATTATAAATTGAAAGGGAAAACGAAGTCGTTTCTATTTAAATGTTTGATAGATTTAAAACCTGAAAGCAGAAAAAATATGTGGAAGTAAATAATCAATTAAAGGAATTTGTCTGGTAAGGTTACTTTGTCTTGAGAATACTTTTAAAACAGAGATGAAATGTCACATTTTAAAAATTTTAAAGCAGCGTTATTTTGTTTAAAATGTACAGAAACACCAAATCTCAAAAGTTTTTAGATTTGATTGATATTTCAAAAAACTGGTTACTGCAAAAGTATTTGAATGTATTTTGATAAAAGGATTACAGCAAAACAAAGATTGTCAAAAAAAAGTTGAAGTTTAGTAAATTCATCTCGAATCACGAAACATTTTGTCTGTAAAATTTTCCGCAGAACCAAATCGAAACTGAAAAGCATCGTAAAAATTAAGGGCTACTGTTGCCCGCCACGTCTCTCATCAAACGGAATTAATAAACTTTAAACATTATCCATGTCTTAATAAAATAATCTGTTAGAGAGTGTAAAATGGTCCATGATTGGTCAACAGAAATTATCTGAAATCACCGATCTATTAACAGTATAGTGGTTATAGAACTTTCCAATTGAAAAGGAAAACTGAAGGTTGAGTCGATCTATACTAATGACATCTCGAATCGGTAATGCATTCCAAACATCAAAAAGTCATTAGTATAGATCGACTCAACCTTCAGTTTTCCTTTTCAATTGGAGAGTTCTATAACCACTATACTGTTAATAGATCGGTGATTTCAGATAATTTCTGTTGACCAATCATGGACCATTTTACACTCTCTAACAGATTATTTTATTTTATTAAGACTTGGATAATGTTTAAAGTTTGTCAATTCCGTTTGATGAGAGACGTGGCGGGCAACCATAGCCCTTAATTTTTACGATCCTTTTCAGTTTCGATTTGGTTCTGCGGCAACTTTTACAGACAAAATATACTGACAAGAGCGGAATAGTCAATTTGTATTTTCCGCAGCAATCTTAGCTTTTGGCCAGTCTTTCCACTTTGAGGGATTTATCCCTTTCTGAGGGATTTCTAGGCCTTCCGCGGGATTACTTTCTCTAAAAAGGGATACGGGATTTTTCAGGGATAATTGAGATATTAAGGGATTTTCCCTACTAAAATAGAGATATTCAGGACTTTCAGTTTTGATGGTGTATTCAAGGATTTTTGTTGGTGTTTGGTGCAGCTTCCAGAATTTTTTATCTTTCCCTGTAAGGATTTTGTTTTTCGTCAGTATGAGCGATATAGTGAGCTACGCGCCAACTTTTTCAAAATTGCTAGGCAACTGTTTCAAAATTCAACAGCGGCAATTGGAATTGGCTAGTTGAATAAGAAGAAACAAAAGGAAAGTAAAAGTAAAAATTTCTGAATCAATCTGACATATTAAAACTGGAATTGAAATAAACATTTTTGACAAGCTTTTTGCAGTAAAAGTTGCCTGTTATAGGTTTTATTGCTTTCTCTGATGACTGTTCAAAGTTAGAAGATGGACAAAGAAGTTATAAACTACTGTATTAAAAAAAATAAGTATCTTCATCAAGTTATCATTCACCAGTTATCATTCATCGTTCAAAGCGAAAGGACCTAGGTATGATTAAATATAAAAAAAATTTTTTTAGCTGAAAGTAAGGAGCGACATTAAAACTTAAAACGAACAGAAATTACTCCGTATATAAAATGGTTTGTCCCCTCCGCAATGCCTCGCTCTTTACGCTAAAGCTTTTAATTGTTTTAAAAAGCAGAATTGTGGCAAAGAGTCAAGTTTTTAATTGTTTTAAAAAGTAGAATTGTGACAAAGAATCAAACTTTAGCGCAAAGAGCGAGGGATTGCGGAGGGGACAAACCATTTTATATACGGAGTAATTTCTGTTCGTTTTAAGTTTTAATGTCGCTCCTTACTTTCAGCTAAAAAAATTTGTTTTTTTTTATTTAATTTCTGAACGTTTTTGAATTAAGACATGTTTGGTTTTGGCTCTCCGCACATAAATTATTAAAATGAAATTTGTATATTAATTCTTTTTTTGGCTAAATGGCTTTCTCTTAGTTTTGATCAGACGATTTTGAGAAATAAGGGGCGGAGAAGGAGGCCTAGTTGCCCTCCAATTTTTCGGTTGCTTAAAAAGGCAACTAGAACTTTTAATTTTAAACGAACGTTTTTATTAGTAAAAATTATACGTAACTTATAAATTAGCAACTTACGTAACAAACTTTCATAATCTTATATTTTTATTATGTATACAAGGGGGTTTGTATCCTCGTTAATACCTCGCTCTTTACACTAAATCTTAAGTTTTGTCCCAATTCTTTAAGAATGACCCCTGAATCAGAAAGGCCGTAGAATAAATAGTTGAAATTTACTAAAAATATTTTAGCATAAAGAGCGAGGTATTTATCTCCTCCTAAATACCTCGCTCTTTATGCTAAAGTATTTTTAGAACCCCTCATATGCGTTATAATCTCTGTTCGTTTTAAGTTTCAATGCTACTCCTTCCTTTCATTTGAAAAAAACGTTTTCATGTTTATTTTTCATTGTTTTCTTATAGTAATGCTAGAAAATCATGCGCCCTTTTCCTTGAATTTTTCTTCCCCCATGACAGATTCCTCCAAGGAAAGATCCTCCAACATAGCCCCCTCCCATCAGCTCCACCCCCCCCCCCAAACAAAATAAAATTCCCCTGAAAACGTCTGTAAACTTCCCAATAACCATTACTATATGTAAACACTGGTCAAAGTTTGTAACTTGCAGCCCCTCCCCCAGGGATTGTGGGGGAGTAAATCATCCCCAAATACATAATTATTATGGTTTTCGACTATGCTGAACAAAATAGCTATCTCAAAATTTTGATCCGTTGACATTGGAAAAAAAATGAGCGTGGGAGGGGGCCTAGATGCCCTCCAATTTTTTTGGTCACTTAAAAAGGGCACTAGAACTTTTCATTTCCGTTAGAATGAGCCCTCTTGCGACATTTTAGGACCACTTGGTCGATACAATGACCCCTGGGGAAAAAAAAAACAAAAAACAAACAAACAAATAAACACGCACCCGTGATTTGTCTTCTGGCAAAAAATACAAAATTCCACATTTTTGTAGATAGGAGCTTGAAACTTCTACAGTAGGGTTCTCTGATACGCTGAATCTGATGGTGTGATTTTCGTTAAGATTCTATGACTTTTAGAGGGTGTTTCCCCCTATTTTCTTAAATAAGGCAAATTTTCTCAGGCTCGTAACTTTTGATGGGTAAGACTAAACTTGATGAAACTTATATATTTAAAATCAGAATTAAAATGCGATTCTTTTGGTGTAGCTATTGATGTTAAAATTCAATTTGTTAGAGTTTTGGTTACTAGTAAGCCGGGTCGCTCCTTACTACAGTTCGTTACCACGAACTGTTTGATTTATATTGCATTCTCAAAACCTGTTTCAAGAAAAGTGTTTTCATTTAAGTCAAAACTTGCTCGGTCGGAAATATTTGTTACCGAGTACCTAACATCAAAAAAGAAACACATTCTTGACTTGGCTAAAAGTAAGCTCGGAAACAGAAATGTTTGGTCGAACAACGGGACAATTTTTGGAAAAAACTCAGCAGGAGAGATCCGTAAAATTAGAGCTATGGCTGAAGTGGTCCGTTTGCCGAATCCGACCACATAATTTTCAGTTATGAAATTAAGTTGTTGCACTACTTGTATATTTGTTTTCCTCTTTGCATTTTATAGCCAAAATGTCAGTTTCTTTCATGTTTATCTCTTTCTTTTTCCTTCTTCTTTCTGTCTATCAGACTTTTTTCCTTTTTTTTTCGTATTAAATAGTCACCTTAAATGAGCTTGAACAGATATGATGACGCTTTGAATGAATTTGAACAAAACCGGTTTATTCTTGGAAGTCAAGCTCGTGACACACTTGCGGGGGATGATGAATGCATCGATAATTTTTCGTTGAATTGTCGCCCCAGTAATTATGTGAATCCGAATGATCTTTATGAGTATTCAAAACCTGTGAGTGCAGATGAAAGAGCGATCGTGTTCTGGAATTGTCAAGGTCTAAGAACGGCATATTCTCCTTTATGCGAGATTTTAAGTTTACTGGATAAGAAACCGTATATTGTAGGCCTATGTGAGACATTTGTTTCTAGCAAGTCACTGCCCTGGGATTTTTCTTTTCCGGGATATGTTTGCGAGCGAAGAGAACGGACAACCATGGAGCGGGGCGGTCTATGTATTTTGATAAATGAAGGTACCCAATATTGGGTTAGGGATGACCTCTCCCTGTGGCTGGAAGGTAGGATCGAAACACTTTTCATCGAAATAAAAAATGAAGGAAAAAAAAATTTGATTTTGGGGTTAATTTACAAAAATCCGTCATGTGATATTAGTTTTTTTATTGATGAGTTTGAATTGTTATTAGATAAAATTAACAATGAAAATAAAAATAAATTCATGATGGGAGATTTTAATATTGATTTACTAAAAAAACCGAATAGCTCAGATATTGTTAATATGATGGTGTCACATGATAGTTTTCCTCTTGTAACTATTCCAACTCGGATTTCGCATCTTTCGGCCACCTTAATTGATAATTTCTTCGTTAATGGTGGATTACTTGAAAGATCCCAAGCAGATGTGATTGTGTCAGACGGGTCGGATCGCCTTGTTTTAATAAGTAAAATAAAGCTGAATCAGTCAAAGGAAAATAAAAGGTGTGCAAGGGCATCGTTTTACCGTGAAATGAAAAGTAAAAACCGAAACAGTTTTGCAAATAAGATGGATGAAACGAATTTTTCGCGTGTAATAGAAGAAAAGTGTCCAAATGCAGCATATGACCTCTTCAGTGAGATAGTGACTAATGTAATGAATGAAACATGTCCCTTACGGAGAATCAACCCTAATAGAAATTTTCCTAAAAAACCATGGATAACAAAAGCCATTCTAGTTTCAATAAAGCAGAAAAACCAACTTTATGTGAATTATTTAAAAAATCGTTCAAATGATAATTTTATAAAATTCAAAAAGTTTCGGAATATTTTAAATTCAGTAAAACGGAAAGCTCAGAAGCTTCATTTCCAAAATGAATTTCATGAAAATCAAGGGAATATGAAAAATACATGGAAAACAATAAATAAACTCTTGGGTAATTTTCACAGTAGGGATGAGGTGAGAGCCATGGAGACGACGGAAGGTCATCTTACTGATTCTCAACAAATAGCTGAGTTTCTGTGTGATTATTTTGCAAATGAAGGAAAAAGACTTTGCGATAACCTCGCTTGCCCTTACAAGCTTATTGCCTTTCTTGGCAGGCGAATGGCGAATAGTGTTTATTTTCTTTTCTTAATAAATGTATATCTAAATATCTAAATGCCCTGCCAATATCCAGGGATTGTTTCAGACATGTTCTTATTTCCCTCTTGGTCATTCCAGTTGCTATTATCCAGGCATTTCAGTTAGTTATTTTTTAGATGGATACTGAGCCATGTCTAGATGTTGACATCCAATCCGATTCATGTGATACTGATGAGTCAGGAGAAGTTAGACGTGCAAGGCAAGAAAGGAAACCAGCTAAGACAAAAAGAAAGAATGAAACAAAAACCTCTAAAAGGTCTCTCAAACTTTACAATGCTGGTTGGGAAAAACTTGATCTTTTTCGCGGTTGGTTGAAACCGGTGTAATCTTCTAAAGAGAAAGCTTTCTGCATTGTCTGCAAGAAAGAGCTTCTGTGTGGAAAGTCAGAGCTCACAAAACATGCCAAATACAAAAAGCACATTCAAAATTTTGAAGAATGGGACAAGGCATGCAGATCCAGCGGTAAACTTGATACAATGGTTCAGAGCAGTTACCAAGTTCAAGAAACAGAAGCCCGCTTAGTGAGTTTTATAGTGGAAAGTAACCTGTCTTTGGTTCTGGTTGAAGATTTGGTTTCATTGGTCAAAACTCTACCTCCTAGGAGTGTTCTAGAAAATGTGAAGCTTGCAAAGCAAAAAGCAACTAATATGATGAGACAGGGACTAGCTGGGTATTACAAAGACATTCTCATCAGGAAACTAAGAACGACTGCCTTCTCCGTAATTATCGACGAAACTACTGACATTAGCACCACCAAACAGCTAGCTATTTGTGTAATTTTTTGCTCAGAAGACTTGAAATTGGAGGTCGACCTAGTTGCATGTGAAGATGAGTCGGCGAAAGGGATATACGAGACTGTGAAGCTTAGTTTGCAAAGCTTGGAGGTGCCCATGACCAATCTGATAGGTTTCTGTGCTGACACCACCAATATGATGATGGGTAACACAAATTCAGTTTCCTCTATGTTCAAGAGAGATTTTCCCTGGATTGTCATTGTCAAATGTACTTGCCACATGAGTCACTTGTGCGCCTCATATGCGTGTAAAAAACTCCCAAAAAGCTTGGAAGACCTCGTAGAACGGTCTACTCACATTTTAGCATGAGTGCTAAGCGAGGGAGAGCCCTAAAAGAATTTCAGGACTACTGCAATCTCAAACCGCACAAGATCCTGTCACCAGGTCAAACTAGGTGGCTTTCTCTTTAAGGTTGTGTCAAAAGACTCCTTCAGCAGTGGAATGCCTTGAAGCTATATTTCACGAACGTGTTTTTTGAAGACCCAACCCATGGCCATGATAAGGTCTTGGAAACCCTACAGAACCCACTGATGAAGACGCTACTCGAGTTTGTGTCCTTCGCACTCGGCCTCTTTAATGAATTCAACTGCCTATTCCAGACCGAGGATGGGTTGTTTTATCGCATTAGACAGGAGGCAGAAGAGCTGGTAAGAACCTTTGCTAGTAGCTTCATGAACTTATCATACATAAGGACCTTTTCCAACATTCTAGAACTGGACGAAAAGAATGAACCTCAATACCTACCACTTCGTCAAGTGTACCTGGGGATGGAAGCTCATGACAGCATGGCTTTGTTGTCATGTGACCCATGTGTCAAGCAAACAGAGCTGGACTTGGTATACAGGGCTGCCCGTGATTTTTACGTCGAAGCCATAGCACAAATCAAGGCAAGGTTCAAATTCGAAGACCCTATATTTGAGTTTACAAAAGTGTTGGACCCGAAAGTTGCAAGAGAGCTGAGTGTGCGAACTCTGTCTCCATATCTCGACAAATTTAGCATGCCGGGGTGGGACAAAGCGAAAATCGACGCAGACTGGAGACGCCAGGCCATGGTTGATCTTCCAGTAAATCTGAGTCTTGGCATTTTGTCAGCAAAGGAGTACTGGGGATACATATTGAACCTGAAGAATGGTGCTGGGGACTTGCGCTTTGCCCACCTTAAACAGGTGATACAGTGGTTCTTGACCCTTCCATTCAGCAACGTTGTGGTCGAGAGGCTTTTCAGTGATTTGAAAAATATTAAAACAGATCACCGCAACCGTTTGGGACAGTCGACAACAGCGGGTCTGTTGCAGTGTAAATACGGAATGAAAAGAGCTGGCACTAGTGCCATATCCATGAAGTTGGATACCGAGATGCAAAAACGACTGAAAGCTGTAAAGGCAAGCGCTACCTCAAAAGAGGCAGCTGAACTCGTATCCCAACCAGATCCCAGTGCTAGTGTCTTTAATTAGAGCGTTTTTAATTGTCCTGAATCAAACTGAAACCATTACCTAATTTGTGATATATTTGATTAATAAAAACAAAATATAAACATGATATTTACTTTGACTGCGATGTGTAAGAGCATGCACATTTGAAGGTCATGTTCGATCGTTTGTCTATTTTCATCCTGTGCTTTCACCTTTCGGGCAAATGTGGCAAATATTTTTGTATTTTTGGTTTAACAAACAAAAATAATGTTCTGTTCTTTGACTCTTGAACGAGAGGTTGAATTCTGCATTCGTTAGTATCCATGCTCAAGATAGGAGAATGCAAATTTTGGGATTAATTTTGAAGTTTTTTCTGTTAAAAAAATTATAGTGTTTGCATCTTCCAGTGCTTTTCAGTTCGTTCGGAGAGATTTTTATTTAAAACAATCGGGTGCTCAGACAGAAGCACGACCAGGAAACCAGTAGCTAACTGTTGTGATTAGCATGAGAGGGATTTTTCAAAGGATTATTGTTTAACCAAAAAGGGATTTTTAGGGATTTTTCGTCTCTGATTCGGGATTTTTCAAAAAAGAAAGTGGAAACACTGCTTTTGGCAAAGAATTAGAAAGACGCGCCAAGTGGGCCGGGAATTAAAAACTTAAAGAATAATGCCTGTGAATACTGGTCGATTCCGTGCTGACAAAAATGAAAACATCACAAACGAAGCCGAAAAGAACTCATCTTCAAGGTTAAAATTGTTGTGTTCTAATTAATGCTAGGCAATTGAAAAGGGACATATTATTAGAGATAGGCTAATGCAGAATATTTAACCTAGGTTACTGCAAGAGGCTACCCTAGGAGGAACGGCTAGTCTATATACGGATTGCACTGACGTCATCATGGCTACAGACACAGCTGCAGCCAAGTAAAAAAGATAAACAATGGTCTATAGTAACCAAATATTAAAAATTGTCTGTTGGAAAAAAAAAAACATCAAATGAAAAAAAATTGCCATTTGAAGCTGATTCAGGAATGTTAAATATGATTTTGATTACTCTTAATGGTTAAAGTTTATTGCAAATGATGAATAGAGAACCATCTATGTCTTATTTTAGCCTAGTAGGCTATTTATGTTTGAAAGAAATTGAGGTAGGCTATAGTCTAGAACTGATTAGGGAAATAAGAATTTAGCTTTGGATGCTAGTACATGATATTTAGGCTATAGATTTGCATATAAAACTGTTTAGATATAATTAAAATTAGTAGGCCTACCATTAGTTAGTTTGCATGTTTTTTTTAAATTTCAAATATCATGCTTGTGTTTTTATAAACATTTCTTTTCCCCATAATTTAGCTAGGAAGAAAGTGAGTACATCATGTGATGGCTTTTTTATGTTCTTTTCAAATATAATGATTGCTTCCTGGGAAAATTCTATTTTAAACCCTTGAAGGGGCCCCAGAAGTTAACTTGTTTTGTCACATGTAAAAAGTAACCATCACTAGAAATAAGTTTATTGAATGGTTAAAAACATCCTTCTTTTTATAGATCAGTTATTCAAAAGTGATATATTCTGATGGCATTTATTCATAACAACCTCATTCCACAAAATTTAAAGCTGTGAATAATATTGTAAAATGTCAAATATTTTCCAAATGTCTATAGAAAAGGGTGCATTTTCTGTACAATAAACTTTTCAGTAATCTAAAAGTAACAAACAGGAAAAGTAAAAAAAATATTGCAGATTGCTGTCCTTCCAGTGTGGAGAAGTACTTATAGGCTATTGTTGAGGTGTCTTATATCCATCCATAAACACAATACCTTTTGATTTATTTTAAAGCAACAATTAGTTTTGAAGCATAATGGGCCAATTTCATACTTATAGGGAATTGACATGCCTAATATCTCTAAAGATATAGTTGCAGGACCGTTTTACTATGCTGAACAAAATGGCTGTTCCAAAATTTCAACTGGATTCTTTTTGAAAGTGAATGGGCTTGAGTGAAGGGTTCCCTTCCAATATCTTTTTACTCTTATAAAGGGCTTCAGATACTCGCTCTGGAGTGCAAGGGGAAGGACTTCTCCCTTCATATATCTAGTTAACATTTTAAACAAGTAAAAACAAGGTGAAAACATTTTAAATGTGTTAAGTTTTCAGTAAAGTGCAAATTTTGTTCTGGTCTTCCATAACACCTAACCCAATTAATTTTTTTTTAAACTGTATCAAACCTGGGCTAGTTACTTCGCCTCGAAATGTAACACCTTTATTTTCTTTTAACGTGTTAATGGTAAGAAAAAATAAATTATGTGTCTATTGCCGAGATTGTCGCAGAAAAACATTATAAATTATGATTGCGAACAATTCCATTGAGCTCGATTATTATCTGTAATCGTGAAACTGTAACCTAAATTATGAAACTTTAAAGCCTACTAGCATCTGGGCTACAATGGCGAATAGTTTAAGGTTTCTAAAAAGGAGGTACCTCCCTACCAAATTTCAGTAGAATCTTGGACATAGAATGTAGAAGGTAATCTTTGGATATGCTGGGCACGGAAGCATCACGCGCCACTGAAAATAAATCCCTTCTTCCCTCTGGGCTCCAGGTACTTGTCCCTTAGCTTTTAAGCAAATCTGCAAACTTTCATGCAAACCTTAGCGAAGAGACCTGGACCTCTGTGTTTTATCATCCTAATGTTTAATTTTCAAGGAACTGGCCCATATTTTTTGTGCTCAACAATAAACAAAATCCCGCTTAACTCCCTGCTGAAAATTTGACCGTTGATAAGATGTTGGAGGGGCATAGGGTCATTATATGCCCCCAACGATGCAAATTGAAAATCCATGTCTGATAACTGTCAAAGAGTGTGGAACATACCAATTTCTCAGCTAAAAAAGGTGACAAGGAGTGTTAGAGGGGCCATCCTTCAATCATATAGATAGGAGATCACTGCATTACTCTGGTTCTAGGGGTACAATGACCTATTTTGTTTTTCAGTAACACTTTTACAATATACTTGCATAATCCTGTTTCAAACACAGTGCTACATGCCAACCTTTCCTCTTAGAATGAGGAGAGGCGAAGTGTTGGAGGGGCCACAGACATGGTAAGATAAGATAAGAGATAAGATAAGATTTATTTGCAAAAGAACTATCACAAGCTCTAAAGAGCCAAATTCGCTTTATATGTCACTAAAAGCTAAGAAAAAAATCAAAATAGTACATTAAGTCAAACACTTAAAATTAAAAGGAATTAAAAAAGTAAAATCATCAAAGATAAACTTAACAATTAAATTACAAAAACATTGCAGTAAAAAGGGGAATTTGGCAATTACATGATCACGAATTATTATTAAGGTTTTTCAGAATAAATGGTATAAAACTTTTGCGAAACCTTTCTGTAACAGCATGAATCAGAGAGTAAGTTGGGATTGCTAAGGAGGCTGACCGGGGGAGTCGGAGTCTAATGGGATTGTGAAAATCAGGGAGTAAGTCCTCAGTGCGGGGATTGGAAATGACTGATTTAGCGAAAAGCAGGCAAATTTTTTCCCTCCTTTCTTTTAAGGTGGTAATGCGCGCAGCTTTAAGGAGGAAGGAGTATGGAATTTTGCCTTCTTTGTAAATGATCCTGAGCGAACGCTTTTGGACCGACTCGATTTTGTCACTAAGTTCATTTGAAAGTTGCGAATGCCAGACCGGACATGCATATTCCAATAACGGTCTGATAAAGGATAAGTAAACACGGAGGGAATGTATCTTAGGACAATTAAATTTGTTTAGTAGCTTAAAAATGGATAGTGAAACATTTGCTTGTTTAACAATGTTGGATACATGTGTTTCCCACTTAAGATCATTAGAAATTGTGACACCAAGAAGCCTAACATGTTTCACTAGCATTTCGCTTGGGATCGGATCGCAAAAAGCAGGAGTAGATTTCAAGAAGTTTATTGTCATTATCTGTGATTTAGTGGGATTTACTGTCATATTTAGATTCTTGGATTCATCCGAACATTGGGTTAGGATTTCAACGGGGTCACTTTTAATATTCCTATGACATACTTCAAGGATCGACAAGTCATCAACATATTTCCATCGTTGGGGGAACTCCTTGCCAATTTCGTTAATCATGACAAGAAATAATAGTGGTCCCAATAAGGTTCCTTGAGGTATTCCACAGTACCTAGGGAGGGGGTTAGAGAAGGTATTTTTGTATTTTACAACTTGTGATCTGTCTGAAAGGAACGATATAACAATATTTACTAAGAGTGGGTCAATTTCAAAGTTATCATGTAGTAAACGAATTAGGATAGTGTGGTCAACTAAGTCAAACGCTTTTTGGAAATCGACTAAAACCAGGTTTAGCCAAACATTTGGTTTCTCTAGTTCACTTAGGATCGTGTGAATCAAGTGTACAAGGTAATGGGTGGTGGAGGTTTTTCTTAAATTACCAAACTGTCGGATGTCAATGCGTGGTATAATTTTAATTTTAAGCCAGTCACAAAGGAACCCTTCGTAAAGCTTAGAAAAAACTGGAGTGAGTGTAATAGGACGTATGTTGGTTATAGTCAGACTGGAAGATTTCTTTGGGATGGGTGTTATAAAACCAAGTTTCCAGCAACTTGGGAATTTACCAGATTTTGTAATTTGGTTAAAAATATCAGATAAAGGTCCAGCAATTGTGTCTGAAAAGGCTTTAATCAAGTCAATTGGGATGTCTAATGGGCAAGTACTTGATTTTTTGAGCTTTTGGATTTTATTTATAATATCAGAGGGAGAAATTTGGGGGAAAGAGGTGGAGGGAGGAAAAGTTTGACCTGAGCCAGTGAAAGGGGGGAGACTTTGAACTATGGACGCAAGATGCAGGTTCAAATCGTTGGCTATCTTGGAAGGGGGCTCAGGGAGATGAAAATTAACTTCAACAGGGTTTTTTCCGCAAATCTCTTTGATTTTCCTGTACCATTGTTTGGGTTTGTTAGAATACAAATCCTTAACCTTGGTCTACTTTTCATATTACAAATTGAAAACTTCTGCGTGACTTCAAATCAAATAATATGCAATGCGGTCAACTTTGTCCTAGAAACTTAGCGAAGAGCGGGACAGTTTTTTTTTGGGGGGGGATGCCAAGGGCCCACATTACTTCTCAAATAATAACGACTGAGATAACTGGGTGACTCCTGTTGAAACAAGGTAGTAAAAAATCGGCAGCAGGAAGGGTGGGGACCTGCGAGGGGGGGGGGGGGGCTTAGGGCCTGGACCTTCCCCAAATTGCCTTTCAATCTCTGGACAACTCTTGTTCAAGTTATCACATAGAAATTGTTTTTAGCATTATTGCGCCATCTATAAAAATAAGTTGCATTACAAGGCTACCCGAAAAACATATTCTTGCGTACGCGCCTATTAGAGGAGCAGCTGGCCATGGAGCAACTGTGTGTCTCTAGTAATGACGCTTGTATGCTTTGTCTTCTATAAAGAGCCAAATACCTGCCTTTCACCTATAAATATGGCGGCTAGACCGGGAAGAGGTATTGGAGGGGTCATTGGCACACTTTGAGCCTTCTAAAATACTAATTGGAAACCCACACATGATTTTGGTTCAAACAAGGTTTTATGGACCTTAGTTTCTGCTAAAAATGCAGTGAGGGTGATAATAGAGGGTCCAAGACCCTGCAATCACACATATTGAAAATCTGTCTGCCATTCTATTTCAAATAATGTACCATAATCAAACCTTTCTGCTAAAAGTTTGAGATGCGGAAGGGATGTTGGATGGGTCTTTGTCACATATTGCTTGTGTAACCATAGGCAGCATAAAAGCGCTGCCTAAGTAAAGAGTGACGTGGGTACCATGTATTTTTTTCAGACCAGGGCACCTCGTATAGAAGGAGTTGTCGTAGAAACATCAAAAAAAGGCTCATTCAATTGGAAATTGAAGGGGCTAGTGCCACCGTTGAGCGATTGGAGGGCAACCCCCCCCCTGTCAGACCCGTCATTTCCCGACACACACTTAATCAAAATTTTGAGACAGCCATTTCGCTCAGCATAATAGAAAGGTTCGGAAATTGTGTCTTTAAGGATAACAACCCTCACAGTCCTCAGGATAAGGGTTGTAAGTTATACCCGGGGGGCATGTAAGGTATTTAAGGAAAGGGTGGTCGTATAAACTTCGGTGGGAATCATGGGATTGGTAATCAGAAGTTCTATTGCCCTTTTTAAGAGTCAAACTGATAGTTATATTTTGGCTTTGATAGCTCCGAAGCCGTCTTCTGGGAACTTGTCTTTTTTTGGAGGGAAATTCATCTTCTTAGGACCTACTTTTTTCAAATTTCGATTGGTCGACAACAACCAGTGCCCAATTGGGCCCTCCCCTCATTGAGGCTGAAAATCCTTGGATGATTCTGCCTCAAACAAGGAGCAACATGTCTACATTTCTTCTAAAAATTAGATAACAAGAGAGGTTGGAGTGGTGGATGTGTGATGAAAGGTTAAGTTTCATGAGCTCTTCAAAGAGTATTGCCCAGTGTTAAATAGAGAACTGTATTTCTCTTATTTCAAGAGTTGGTTTTCTTCCTGTATGCCCACTTTCTGATATTACTGCTTAGAAAGAAGCAAAGGAAATCTACGGTATCTTTAACAATGATAGAAATATAAAAGTTTAGAAGGGATATTTAAAACCGTTCATCTACCTCAGTCCCAAATGCAGTAAAATGAAATTCCAAAAAGAAATGGCTTATAAAAGTAGATGGGAGCACCTTTGTACCTGGGATAACATACTTCTCTTCATGTTTCAGGCTAATGCTGTCCAGAATGACCCAGTTCCCTGTAATAAATTCTAGTTAAGAACTAAAATAACACAAATGCTAATTTCAGCCAGTAACGGAATCTATCGTCTTTTTAGTCGTGAGCAATCATCTGATCAGCGCCTTAGAACTTCACTTGAAAACGATGAGATTGACGCTAAGTTTGGATTTGAATGTCTCAAGGAAAATGGGGAAAAAATTGGGTACCTCTTGAATATGCATACTGTAAGTAATCTTGATAATTTAAGCCCTTCCTCCAGTAGAACTTGAAAAAATAGGACCTGTGAAATTATAAGAAATGTTCTAAATGTTCTTATTTTAGTGTTCTGAACTCTGCAAACTGAGAGTAATGTTTAACTCTTAGTTTCATTTCAAGAAATATATCTCTTGCTTGCTGTTTAATGAATGACGCTAATGTGGAAATAATTCAGTTCGAATAATTGCGTTCCGTCCTGTATAGACCCATGTCTGAGGGATGAGTGAAAAACAATAGATGAATATGCACAATTTTTATTTTTTTGTCAAATTATTGATCTCCAGATTTTAGAATTTGAATTCACTGTATAACCAGTAAATCATTATCACAAAAAAGGGATGGACATTCAGGGAAAACCAAGGTGATCAAAAGAAACGGGGAGGAAGTAAAGTCAAAAATAGAAGGAGTAATTGTCATATTGATACTTGAGAAAAGTAGAAAGGATTTGAGTAACTTGAAAAAGAATAAAAAAGAATGAAAAGCGAACAAACTACTAAGAAACAAACAGGAAAAGATTCGTCGGATCCAAAAAAAGGATGAGTTTGCTAAAAGTGGTAGAAATGGAGATGCTGGGATGAAGCAGAAAACTTCTAAAAGACAAGCCAAACTATTATTAATTCATTTTAGAATTGACTTTTGGCAACCTTGGCTACCTATTATAGTATCAACTTTTATTTATCTATCTATCTATTCAAATATCTATTTATTCATTTATCTATTGTAAAACGATCATATATTTAAAAATAATTTTGATTACTTTTAGACCGAAATCATGGACCAAGACAAGAGATTGGTTAGTGCAGTTGATTATTATTTCATTCAAGAGGATGGCTCTCGCTTTAAAGCATCTGTACCATATAAACCATATTTTTATGTTCTTCCAAAGACCGGTTGTTTCCAGGAAGTCTTGGCATACTTATCAAAAAAGTATGCAGGAATTCTTCATAGCTGTGAACCATGTACCAAAGAAGACTTAGAATTGGTAATGCCTTTTTTTTCAACAATTGCCAGGGTGGGGCATGACCTAAGGTTTTATCATTAACAATTAAGAGCCTTGCTTTGGATTCTCAGATTGTCTACGCAGTTACATTCTTACAATCATTCTTCTTTTGTAATCCAATGAAAGAAAGTATATTTCAAAATATTCGTACTGAGAAATATTCCTTGTCTTTCTTCCTCGAATTTCTTGCTAAAGAATCTTGTCGAGTAAAGGAATATTTCATGCGAAAAAAAGGAAAAAAAATTGCACCTTCGTATTCTAGGAATATTCCAGTTAAAGTAGTCTTGAGCCATTTATTTTTTATTATTTATACTAAGGACTTAAGTAACGCAGTATGTATCTTGATTTTACTCTATCTACTTGGTTTTCAAAGGGACTTATTCAAAATAATCTTTTTGTTAGGGATATTCCCTGTCACCCAGGGGAAGAAATAGGGAGGACAACCTCAGCCCATCCGGCGCTTAAACATACAGTTGACATTGTCCGTGATGGGTCAACCCAAAAATCTCGGTTATTCCCAGTGCAATTCTGGTTGGCTTTCCCAGTGGGAATAGCTCATGTAACAGGAACAATCTCAGTCGCCCACTTGCCTGCAAGTATTGTGGACATGGTCTGTCATAAATCTTTGAATCATTTTAGGGTCTCCAATTGCCTTCAAATGGCTCACAGAACTGATAGGCAATTTGAATTACAGTTATTGTATGCGTATCTACCTTAGTTCTGCCCTAAGATGAATGATAGACTCATCAATAAGTGAAATTAATCGTTTTTATACAATTCTGAAGAAGTTAAGCCAGCTTTGCCTCTTATAGAAACTATATGTCTGGTCTTTACTCTAATTAGCCATGTCTCTCATGTCTATTTTCACCTCCACCAAGTTGATAATTCAACCTATTGGACAAGCCCAGTACATATTGGAAAAGCCCAGCAGAATCGCAGCAGAGCGACCAAGATTCTTAGGTTGACTCATGGCTGGCAATGCCCACTGGACTTGTAGGCAAGCAGGCGACTGAGATTTTATTCAAACACTCTGAGTCATGCCTATTTGAAAAGCCCACTGGAGTGATAATGGGTTGATAACATTGATTTTAGGTTGAAAAGTTATGGCTAACAATTTGTCTAGACTCGCAGGGCGAGTATCAAAACTAATACTGAAGTTACAATGTCAAAGTAAAAAAGTATCAAACTAAAGAAAGTATCAAAGTAACTAAGAATCAAGGTAAATAAATTATTAAAGTAATAATAAGCAATGACAGCATTTGGGAAAAAAAGGGGGACTGTTTGCCCTTCGATCACTTTTGATTCTTGTAATAAGAACTAGAACCTTCAATCTCCAATCGAATGAGACCCCTCCAAAGTGAAAACGACCACTCCATCCACAAAAACCTTATATCTTACCAATGGACAACTTGCATAACTTCTAGCCTTTGCTCCGAGGATGGTGGGGGGTGTGTGTCAAACTCGTAACTAAAGCTATTTAAGATTTGGACAATTTTGAACAAAGTGACTGTCTGAAATTTTGTTTACACCGAAAGCAGTGTTATAGGATCTTAAGAATATTTTGAACAAAATGGCTGTCAAAATTTTGATTAAAGCTGTCGAGATTTGGGGAGAACAGGGTATGAAAGATGGGGCTAGTTGCACTCCGATCACTTTTGACTCTGTAACAGGAAATTAAAACTTTAAATTTCCAATCAAATGAGCCTCTTCCAAAGTTTATACGGCCGCTCCTTCCTTAAAAACCTTGTATGCCTCCGGGTCATAACATACAATCTTTACCCCGAGCTCTGGACGGTTGTGTCAACCCCGGAGGCCTTGTTATATGATCTTTGGTCTATTTTGAACAAAACTGCTATCTCAAAATGTCGATCGGTTTCATTCGGGGAAAATAGGGCGTGGGGGGGGGGCTAGTTAACTTTCGATCACTTTTGACTCTTTAAAAGGGAAGGAGAACTTTCAATTGCCAATCAAATAAGTTTCTGCCAAAGTTTATACGACCACCCCTTCCATAAAAACCCTACATGCCCCAGGGCATAACTTACAACACTTGTCCCTGTGCTCTGCGAGGTTTTATTGACCCCGGAGTTCTGTTATCTGATCTTGGGCTATTTTGAACTAAATGGCTATCTCAAAATTTGGATCGGATGCGTGTTGGGAAAAGAGACACGAGGAGGTTAAGTTACCCTCCGATTACTTTTGACTTTTAAAATGGCGCTAGAACTTCCGATTTTCAATTGAATAAGCCCTCTCCAAAGTTTACACGTCCACCTCTTCCAGCTATGTGTGAGTGCTATTGCGAGTATGAGTGAATGTGATTTTGATTGAGTGAGTATTAGTTAATGAGTGTGAGTGTATTTAAGCCCTCCTCTTTGAAAGTTTTTGCGATTACTCCTCCCCTAACATCGCTATCTGTCCCTAGGAGATAACTTACAAATCTTACCCCAAGGCTCTGAGGGCTGTGTCAACCCCGGAGCCATTGTTATATGATCTATGGATTATTTTGAATAAAATGGACATCTTAAAATTTCTATCGGAAGCATTTGGGGAATAGAGAGCGTGAGGGGGGCTAGTTGCCCTTCGATCAGTTTTGACTATTAAAAAGGGTATTAGGACTTCTGATTTCCAATTGGATGAGCCCTCTTCGAAGTTTATACGACCACCCCTTCCATATTAAGTGGCTCTGAGGAAAAAAAAACAAACTAGTAATGACTGGTAACTTGTATTTAAATAAAAAATAAAAATTGAACACAACCAGGATCAAACATTCCCCCCATCAAAAACACAAAATTCCAGCAATTAAAATAGGGTAAATTGTATAATTTATAATTATTGCCCTAGAAGTTTTGAAGCATTGCATCCCCGGAGGCATAATTACTATATCTTGTGTAACTATGAAGTGTAACTATGGCTAGTTACACTTCAATCTCTTTTGAATTAAAAAAATGGAACCATTCTTTCAATTTTCCTATCAATGAACCTCCTACTTAGTTTATACGGCCAAGCCTTCCATAAAAGCCTCATGCGTCCCTGGGCTGTAACTTATAACCCTTGCCCTTGGGTTCCCGGGGTTGTGTACAAAAAATGCCTCTAAGGGTTGAACCTGGAGGAGTTTTTTTTTATGATATTTGGACAATTTTGAACAAAATAGTTATCTCAGATTTTGATAAGATACATTTGGGGAAAAGAGTGTGTGGGGGGGGGGCTTGTTGCCCTCCAACCACTTTTGACTCTTAAAAAGCGAACTAGAACTTCCAATTTTCAATCGAATGAGCCCCCCTCCCCGAAGTTTATATGACCATCCCTTCCATAAAAAACTTATATGCCCTACGATCACTTTTGACTCTAAAAAAGGGGACTAGTACTTTCAATGTCCAAACAAATGAGTCTCCTACAGAGCTTGTACGGCCACCCCTCCCATAAAAACCTTATATGCCCCCAGATTATAACCTACAGCCCTTGTCCCCGGGCTTTGGAGTGTTGTGTCGATCCCGGGTGCATTTTATATGATCTTTGGACAATCTTGGACAAAATAGCTATCTTAATTTTTGATCAGATGCATTTTTGGAAAAGATGGTGGGGGGTGTTTAGGAGCCATCGATCACTTTTCTTCCTTATAAATGGCATTAGAAATTCCTATTTCTCATCAAATGAGCTCCCTCCAAAATTTATACGACTGCTCCTTCCATAGAAGCTATGACCCCGGGGTATAACTTACGACTTTTGTCCCGGGCTTTGGGGGCTGTGTCAACACCGGAGGCACTGTTATATGAAATTTGGACTATTTTTAACAACATGACTGTCTCAAAATTTCGATTGGATGGATTTGGGAATAAAAGTGTGTGGGGGGAGATGTTTAGTTGCCCATCAATCACTTTTGCCTTTTAAAAAGGGAATTAGAACTTTCAATTTTCAATCAAATGAGCTTCCTTCACTATTTTGAGCAAAATGGCTACCTCGAAATTTTGGTCTGATGCTTTTGAGAAAAAGGTGTTTGAAAGGACTCTAGTTGAACTTCGATCACTTTTGACTCTTAAAAGATTACTAGAATTTCCGATTTCCAATCGAATGTGCCCCCTCTGAAGTTGGATGTAAGTGTAGATGAGGGAGTGCGCAAGTGAGCGTAAATGAGCAAGTGAGTGAGTGAATGTGAGTGTCCTTGCATTGCACGACCATTCCTTGCATAAAAACCTTTGGGTGTCCCTGGAGCATAGCTTAAAATCCTTGCCCTAGCGTTCTGGGGGGGGGTGTGTCAACCCCAAAGGTATAGTTATTTGATCTCTGGACTATTTTGAAAAATGGCTCTCAAAATTTTGACCGGGCGATTTGGGGAAAAGAGGGCGTGGAGGGGGTGGGGTGGGCTATGTGCCTTCCGATAACTTTTGACTCTTAAAAAGGAAACTAGAACTTTTAATTTCCAATTGAATGAGCCTCATCCAAAGTTTATACGGCCATCCCTTCTATGAGATCCTCATATGCTCCTGGGTCATACCTTACAACCTTTTCACCCGGTCTCTGGGGGGTCGTGTCCTCCCCAGATTCTTTTTTGTCGGATCTCTGGACTATTCTGAATAAATATCTATATCAAAATTTCAATCAGATGTATTTGGGGAAAAGAGGGCCTGATGGGGCAAACTACCCTTCGATAAATTTTTACTATTGAAGAGGGAACTAGAACTTTCAGTTTCCAATCAAATGTGCCCCCTCCTAAGTTTATACGACCACCCCTTCCATAAAAACCTTATATGCCCCAGGGGCATAACCCACAACACTTGCCCTTGGGCTTTGGGCGGTTGTGTTGAACCCGGAATTTTTATTATCTTTGAACTATTTTGAACCAATGGCTATCTTAAATTTTCGATTGGATTTCTTTGGGGAAGGAGGGGGGCTAGTTCGCATCTAATCGCTTTCAAATTTTGAAAAGAGCAGTAGAACTTCCGATTTCCGATCGAAGGCGCCCCCTTCCGAAGTCTATACAACCACACCTTGCATATGAAGTGCCTCTGGGAAAAAAATAATAACATAAGGAAGCCTTATGGCCTTTACTATAGGCAACGCTATAGCGTTGACTCTGATTGTTTTCCTGATTTTAAGTAAGTTATTTGTTTATTTAAATACCCATAGTAGCACTCAAAAATGAACGTTAAATTACGCTACTTTTACAATTACAAAAGAAATAGAAAATGAAAAAAAGATAAGGTCACTTACAAAATATGGCACAAAGGAGTTTATTAATCTATTTAAACGGTACTTAACGGGTTGTAGTTTATTGTGATGCCTAGTAGTTCTGCTTATCTGTGCAGATGGTGTAAAAACAGATCGGTTAATTCTTGTTTATTGTGTTTTTATAATAGTTTTTATTTGCTTTGATCTATTTTTGGTTTATTTTTTATTTATTTGTTATGTTTTAGCTCTTAGGACTCTCCACATATTTTAATTTATTAGTTTGGAATCTTTAATCTATGTTTCTAATTCTGTCACCCCATTTTTATGACAAAAAAGCTTCTAGGTCACTCGATGTTTTTACTATAACTTTGAAAATGCCGTTACATATAAATCTCAAGTGTCTGTAAAATAAATCTAAGATTAGAAAAGGGGAATCTTTAAGATTTTCATATTGTGTCGTTTCACTCGTGTTAAAACACTGTATGTGTAAACACATACTGAATGTATGTGTAAACTGTATGTGTAATGTGTAAACATAAGAAGTTAAATGTTAAAATATTGTGAGCTTCCTCCTCCAAAGCTCTAGTATACCGTTTTGATGGGTACGTTAACGTAAGGTCTTACAAAGGAATAATGATCCTTGTGGAATTAAGTGTGAAGGGGAGAACGGAACGCCAAAACTCAGTTTAAAGGAACCTTTAAAGATGACAACCGCATTATACGAGCCCCTACCCGGGAGAATTTTTAACTCAAAATGTCATCAACCCTGCAATCAGGAGTTTTTTCAACATTAAATAATGTTAATCTTGAAAAAAAAAATCTTAAAAAGAAGTAATTCAAAGAAAAGTAAAGAGGCATATTAAACTTAAGACGAGCAAAAATAAATTCCTAAAATAATTCAAAGTCAAAACGGCCAGAAATTACTATAAAAAAATAATGAAAACCGAAACGAACAGAAATTAAAATAAATAATCATATCAAATATAAAGATAGCAGATACGTCTATAGATGAATGAATAAATCCTAAAACGAGTAAATATTAAATTGAAAGCTCAAGTCAAACTTAAAGCTAACAAAAAAGCTACAAACTGGAGACTGGCTATTGTCTCCCTCCCTATTCCTTAACCGTGAGAGCTCTAAAGCCTATTGCGTCATCTGCATTTAATTGAAAATTATATAAATCTTGAATAGTGTGCTTTGATTCTTCAAAATATCGACGAAAAATGAAAAATAAATCACTAAGGTAATCAAGATGATAGGAAAGAACTGATGAAGAGAAGCCGAACATTTAATATATAATGGTATTTATTATTGGATATGTCAGCAATTCAAGATTTTTTTTAATCTATATTTTTTCGATTTTGTTTAACACCCCCTTAGCATTTCAGGACAGTTTCAACTTCATACCCGTAGCTGTTTTTGAGATCAATATAGAAACACCCTTTTGACAAATTGGATACATCTACCGTCTTTTGCTTGGATGCAACATTCCCTAAAATTTTCAACTTAGTAACCTTTGCCTTTTGTTGAATATTGCAGATACGCCCTTTTGACAACCTGGATGCACCATGCCATTTTGACAAAAAGGATGCATTCAAACACTTGATTTACTTCAGTATTTTCAGTTGTAGCAAAAGTTGTCGCATTCGTAGTTGCAAGTAGTCGTAGTCGCAGTTGCATTTGCAAGTAGTTGCAGTCAGAAGTAGCCGCAGTGATAGTCGTAAGTAGTAGAATTTGTAGTCGCTGTCGCAAGTAGTCACGGTCACAATCACAAGTTGTCGAAGTCGCATGTAGTTATAGTTGCCAACGATTGCAGTTGCAAGTTGTCATAGTTGCAATCACAAGTAGTTTTTAGTCCTAGTGGCTGTCACAAGTAATCGCAGTGGCTAGTAGTCACAGTCGCAAGTAGGTGATGTCGCAGTTGCAAGCATTCACAGTCACAGTCAGAAGTAGTCGCAGTGGCAGTCACAAGTAATTTCAATCGCTAGTGGTCATAGTATCAAGTAGTCACAGTCGTAAGTAGTCAAAGTCGCAAGTGGCCTGACTTGCAGATGAAAGCGGTCACAGTCGCCAACAGAAGCAGTCGCAAGCAGTTGCAATCGCTGTCACAAATTGTCGTAGTCCCAGTGGCAAGTAGTCATAGTCGAAGTTGCAAGCTGTCTCAGAGACAAGTAGTTGCAAGTAGTCTCAGTTGCAGTCGCAAGTAGTCCAATTAGTAGTTGCAGTCGTAGTAGAATTAGTAGTAGTTGCCCTAAAAGTTTCAAGTAAATACCCTTAGCCATTCCTAAAATATTGGAGATACGCGCTTTTGATAACCTGAATGCAGCTGGTGTCTTTTTAATTTAGTTCAAAAGCCCACTCAACATTTCCTGAAGTTTCACCTTATCAGTGTAGAGGATTGGGAGTCTAAAAAGGACGACGGGGGCACTTTACCGTCAATGTAATTTCCTACACACCCCACATCATGGCCAAAAAGTTTCAACTTGATATCTTTAGTCGGTCCTGAGATATTGCTGATGTGCTCTTTTAAGATGCAGCAGCCTCATAGGGTGTTTCGATATTTTTTTTTTTCAATATTCCCCTCAGCATTTCTTGAAAGTAGTCGCAAGTAGAAGTAATCGCAGTTGCAAGTAATCGCAGTTGCAAGTAATTGCAGTCACAGTCGCAAGTAGTCGCAGTCGTAAGTAGTTGCAGTTGCAAATAGCTGTAGTTGAAGCTGCAAGTGGTAACACTGCAAGAAGTCGCAAGCAGTCGTCGTTGCAGTCGCAAGTAGCCGCAGTCGCAATTGTAATCTCGTTAGTTGTAATAGTAGTAGTAGTAGTGACCCTGAAAGTTTCAAGTTGACACCCCTTAGCCGTTCCTAAGATATTGCGCATACGGCTTTTTGATAACTTGGATCGATATAGAGTCTTTTGGTTTAGTTTAGTATACCCCTCAACATTTCCTGAAGTTTCAGGTTAATACCCTTAGCCTTTGCGGACGCACCCAGGATCAAATATTCCTTCTCTCTCAATGATAAACCATAGTAAATATCGGGCGCATTGCTTAGTTCACATTCCCTGCCCCGGTGGTTGTGGGGGCAAGATGTTCCCAAAAGGCGTAATTATTAGACCTTTCGACTATTACAATGACATGTGTTTTTTTCAAAATTTCGATTAGTATTGGGAAGGGGGTATCTAAAAAGGACAAGGGACTCCGATTGCTTTCCAACATCGCCTCTACATGCTCTGAAAGTTTCTACATAATATCTTCAGCCGTTCCTGAGATATTGCTGATACGCTTTTTTGACAGCCAGCCTGTACAGCGTGTTTTGATTTTGTTCAGTATCCCCCTCAACGTTTCCTGAAAGTTGTCGTAAGTAGGAGTAGTCGCAGTCGCAAGTAGTTACGGTCACAGTTGCGAGTGGTCGCAGTCGCAGTCGGCAAGTAGTCATAGATGACATTGTAAGTAGTCCGAGTTGCGAACAGTCGGAGTCTTAAGTAATTGCAGTCGCAAGTGTTCGCAGTTGCAGTCAGAGTAGTGGCTACAGTCATAGTGGCGGTGAAAGTTTCAAGTTAATGCCTATAGGCATTCTTAAGACTTTGCAGACGCGCCTCTTTGGTAACCTAAATGCACGACGTCTTTTGATTAGGCTCAACGTTCTCGATGTTTCATCTTAATATCCTTAGCCTTTTTGGACATAACCAAGATCAAAGATCCCCCTCCCACTCTCATTCCCAATGATAAATGCTGCATGTAAACAACCAGAAAATTGTATAATTTACAATCCTTGCCCCTGGAGCTTTGGGGGATATGGCACCCCCCGGAGACATAGTTATTAGTAACTTTGGCTATTGTGAACATAATGCTGTTCAAAAATTTTTGATAAGTATTGAGAGAAGGGGTCTCTGAAAAGGGTACATAGGGGCTGGTTGTCCTCTGCTTGCTTTGTGCCATCCCCTCAACTTGCTCTGAAAGTTTCTACTTAATATATTCAGCCGTTTCTTAGATATTGCTGATACGCCCTTTTGACAACCAGCATGCACATAGAATGTTTTGGTTTTGCTCGACATCCCCCTTTGCATTTTTTGAAAGTTTCATCATAATACCATAAGCCTTTTTGGGGACCTGGGATCAAACAATCATCCTTTTCCACATAGCAAACCTTATATGTTAACAATGGGCAACTTGCATAAAAAAACTTACAGTCCTTGGCCCAAGGGCTTTGAGGGGTATGTCATCCGTTTAGGCATAGTTGTTTGACCTTTAAACTTTAAAAAAAATGGCTATTCAAATTTTTTCGGATTTCCTTTTGGGTGAGGACAGCTAAAAATTGCCTGCGAGGGGGGTCAGCTGCTCTCTGATCACTTAAAACTTTTAAAACGCCCACTAGAGCTTCAAATTTCCCATCAACTGAGTCTCCTTCGAAGTTTCTGTGACCACCCCATCCATATGGAGTGACTCCGGGGGAAAAATAATGCATTGAAGCCCTGTGGCTCTTTACTATTGGCAACACTAGAGCGTTAGCCCTAGTTGGACAACGATCAAAAACAAACTGAACCTTTAGAAAGATCACTTTTCAAAACTCAACCCCACACAACTGATTTGACCTCGCCTTGTAAGTTTATCCTTGGAAAGATGTTTCCATTCACCCTCAAGAATTGGATTGTTACGATAAAGTCCTAATCACGTCTTATTGTTAAGGAAATAATCAAAAAGCACAAAGTATTCAACATAGTTTGAAAACCGTAACTAGAGAGTCCATTAACTAAGTTTTACCAGACATAACCAAAGGGTTGTGTGAAATTGTACCTAGGACAGAAATTTTGACTCAAAATTTTGCAAAATTCTGATGACGTTCATTTTGTTAAGGTAGAAGGTAGAACTACAAAAAACCTTTTTAATCGGTTCAGGAGTTTCTTTTAAAATAGCTTTATCTTGGGAAATAGATTTTTTAGATTATCCTCTTCCCTCCAAACAATTTGTGTATCATCTTTTCGTTGATTGTTTATTTTCTCTTTTTATTTTATTTTATTTTTTTTGTCTTACTCTATCACTTGGGCTACAAACCCTCTTTTGTTTTGTTGATGGGTCAAAAATAAATTGAGTTGAATTGAATAAATGAATTAATGTTGTATTTTTTAAAATTACTGTATTTTCAATGACGTATTTTAGCTGAATCACTTGGTGGGTCTGAAACAAAACTACTTAAAGTTGACGTTTCTCAATATGAATGACTTGATAAAAGTGAAGAGACAACTTTTGCCGAGAATAAGGAAAAATAGAGAATTAGAAAAGTCGTCCACAATATATGCAGAGATGCTGACTGCAGCACTGTCTGGAGATGATCCTGAATCCGGTGCCAAAAGGATTTATGACCAACTTGACAACATTGTTGATATTAGGTAAGATTTTATCGCTCAGATTTTTGTTAAATTTCCACAATTGTTAAATTTATAATATTTTGTTCTGACGAGGAAAGAAAATATTTTCAGAATATAACGAAAAGAGAAATCACCAATGCAACAGCACAAACACATTAAAAAAAAAGAAAAAGAAAAAAAGGAGGGAGACAGAAGGAGAAAAGGAAGACTGTTTTCTTAAATTAGTGATTAATATAGACCAGCACTTGAATGATAAATACTCAAGTGACAAATAAAATGGTCTTACTAGTAATTTGCACGTTTGTCTGATAGTGTAATCGTGACTCAAGTCATTTCAAGTCGTAAAAGCACTCACAAAATAGATTTGTTCTTTGATTTCACAATCAGGAAAAATGTGAAGAGGGTGTTAACGGGGGACAAAAGTTACACGAATGACGCAAACTTAAGATTTCACAGCCTCTCTGAATACGGAGCACCAAAAATCCATAAGAACAAGAAAAAGGTCTCAAAAAAAGGAAAGGAAAAAGTTTCATCTAGTTTAGTTGTGCCCGTCAAAGGTTTCGAGCCTAAGAAAATTTGTCTTATTTTGGAAAAAAGGAAAAAGGGGGAAACGCCCCCCTAAAAGTAATAGAATATTAATGAAAATCGCACCGTCGGATTCAGCGTATCAGAGAACCCTACTGTAGAGGTTTCAAGCTCCTATGCGCAAAAATATGGAATTTTGTATTTTTTGCCACAAGACAGATCACAAAACAGATCAAGACACAAAATGTTGCAAGAGGGCTCATTTTAACGGAAATTGAAAGTTCTAGTGCCCTTTTTAAGTGACCAAAAAAATTGGAGGGCAACTAGGCCCTCTTCCACGCTCATTTTTTCCTAAAGTTGCCGGGTCAAAATTTTGGGATAGCTATTTTGTTCAGCATAGTCGAATAATCTAATAACTATGTCTTTGAGGACGACTGAATCACCCGCTTTCCCTGGGGGAAGGGCTGCAAGTTATGAACTTTGCCTATTGTTTACATATAGTATTGGTTATTGGGATGTATAACTGACCTTTTCAGGGGGGATTTTTTCTGGTGGTAGGGGGTTGAAGGGAGGGGACTACGTGACAGGATCTTTCTATGGAGGAACTTATCATGGGGGAAGAGAATTTCCATGAATGGGGTGCTGGATTTTCCATTGTTTTTTAAAAAACAATGAGAAATTAAGTGAAAAAAAAGTTTTTTTTAACTGAAAGTAAGGAGCAACACTAAAATTTAAAATGAAAAAAAAAATCATCACGTATATAAGGGGTTTCGTCCCCTCCTTAATACCTCACTCTTTACGCTAAAGTATTTTTAGTAATTTTGAAAGAACTATTTATTCTAATTAAACGGCCTTTGTGATTCAGGGGCTATTCTTAAAGAATTGGAATAAAATTCAAACTTTAATGTAAAAAGCGAGATACTGACGAGGGGGCGAACCCCCTTATATACGTAATAAAAATATACGAATATAGAAGTTCGTTACGTAAGTTAATTTGTAAGTTATGTATATTTATTACTAATAAAAAGGTTCGTATCACCTCTACAGACTTTCAGGATGGGTGGATATCAAGGTCTAAAAGAATTTGCCAAAAACTTTCCTTCTGGTGTGAGTTTGCCACAAATTAAATACTGCTACTCATTGTAGTACCAATGCGTCTGAGGTCAGCACAGCAACGCACGCTCCTCCTCCATCCCAGCCTATTCAAAGCCTCCCTCTTTACACTCTCACAAGAAGCTCTAATTCTCTTAATTGAGAATTAGAATTAGTTTACCCTTTTTTATTGAATATGTACATTAGTTGAATCAAGATTCGTTAGGTTAATTTTTAAGAACAAGTACTTACAGGCTATGTTTTCTTTAGATCAAGTTTAATTAGAGCAAATCGAGTGTGACTTTTCTTGGGGCAAGTTTTCTCAGGGATAAGTTTTCCAGCGTCGAATTTTTCTGTTGTGCCATGAAATGTACTTAAAAAAGTTCTATCTATCATACAAGGCTAATATAGTAAAAATGACTTACACAGTAATTTCAAAACTTCTTCAAAATCTGATCCAGTTTCAGGTTTATATACTAAACTGTGATTTCTAGTCTATTTTTGCGAGTTTTTAAAGACTTTTTTTCTGCTAAACCATGTTCCCTGCTCCTATTTCGGGACTCTTTTGATTGATGTTAAGAAGTGTCCTTAAGGATTTTAATTTTCGTCTACATTTTCTTCGTGTAGGGAGTATGACGTGCCCTATCACGTTCGAGTATCTATTGATTTAAAAATCTTCGTTGGACTTTGGTACTCAATAAAGATTCATGGATCAGAGCCACCTGTTCTTACACATCGTCAGGATATTATTGAGACACCAGACACGATTGTGTTGGCATTTGATATTGAAACTACTAAACTGCCATTGAAGTTCCCTGACGCAAGTACTGATCAAATCATGATGATATCTTATATGATTGATGGACAGGGATACTTAATAACTAATCGAGAAATCGTTGCTGTTGATGTCGAGAACTTTGAATATACTCCAAAGCCGGAATTTGAAGGTTAATCTTTTCGTCTTTTACTAGATATAGGACTCTTATGTTATTAGGAGAATCTTTAGTATTCCTTCTATGATTTTAAGAAGGGGGTCTAATTGTACTTTCAAATCAAGAATTCTTTCCTTCAACAACTGTTTTTCAAAATTCTTTCCTTCAACATTGGATTTACGGAAGCTTCTTTTTCAACGTCCGAATCAAATATGTCTATCCATACAAATCTAGACAAATTTATCTATCTATATTTCTCTATGTATTTCTTACGGAAGTTAAAATATAAAACGGACCAAAAATTATTGGATTGCAAGTTACGCAAGATGTATCTACAAAACTAGATCAAATAAACTGATTCGTGATATTTTCCAATATCTTTAGAATTATGAAAACTGGCCCTTTGCTGAAAACTGAGTTTACTTCAGTTTTTAGAGAATTATAATTGTATACTAAATGTTATCAACATCATGATCGGTGAGTGTATTGAAAGAGTGTTGAAAGTGGTGGAATCCTTGTAAATTAGTCTTTTATTTTCCGCATGCTATTTATAAAGTTTTCTGGTCCTGAGAGGACACAGTTTTTCGGAGGGTGGGTTTTGTGTTTTCAGTAAAGCGATAGTTTTGAGAATTCTACAGATGTAGGAAAATGCCACGAGTCACGTGTCAGTTTAATTGAGTTAGCTTTGTAGATATATCTCGCGTAATCTGTGAAGCAATAATTTTTGTTGTTTTCGCTTTCAACTTCGCTCTTTACTTCTGTAAGAATTTTTTTTCATTTGGGTTTTGCTCGTTTTTAATATATATTTTTTTTTTAAACATACACTCTAAACCTTAATAACAGTCTTTTGTAATTTAGGTGATGAAACTAAAGAAGGCAAAATGATTTTTTGTTAAAATAGAACACTAAGTTTATGTTTTACTTCTATACCTTTTTAAACTTTCTCACAACATATTTGCAACTTTATCAAATAACTAAAAATATCCAAGGGAAATATTGTCACCTCTGTTTTTAAGAGTTTGCTAGTAAAAATTCAATCAGGCCTACTTTTATGAAACTAAAAATAAATAAATGACATTTTATTAATAAGGCTTTGTTTTTTTTTTCAAAACGAATATTACAGTTTTCGCTTGCTAAATGAATTAGAGTGAACATATAAAAAGGCGGGGGGGGGGGGTGTGTGTGTGTGTAAACATTCGGATGGGTGTTTATTTGTTTGTTTGTTTTTTTCCCAGGGGTGATCGTATCGAACCAGTCGTCCTAGAATGTTGTGAGAGGGCTCATTCTAACGGAAATGAAAAGTTCTAGTGGCCTTTTTAAGTGACCAAAAAATTCGAGGTTACCTAGGCCCTCCGCAACACCAAAATTAGAGGGCACCTAGGCCCCTCCCACGCTAACTATTTTCCCAAAGTCACCGGATCAAAATTCTGAGATAGCCATTTTATTAAACGTAGTCGAGAAACCTTATAACTATGTCTTTGGGGACCACTTACTCCCCCACAGTCCCCGTGGGAGGGGCTACAAGTTACGAACTTTGACCAGTGCTTACATATAGTAATGTTTATTGCGAAGTGCACAGATGTTTTCAAGGGGATTTTTTGGTTGGGGGGAGGGGTTGAGAAGAGGGAGATATGTTGGGGGAACTTTCCATCGAGAAATTTGTCATGGGGGAAGAAAATTTCCATGAAGGGAGCGCAGGATTTTCTAGCATTAATTAAAAAAAAAACGCAAAAGTAAATATGAAAAAGTTTTTTCAACTGGAAGTAAGGAGAAGCATTAAAACTTAAAACGAACAGAAATTATTACGCATACGAGGGGCTCACCTCCTCCTAATAATTCGCTCTTTACGCTTATGCATTTTTAGTAATTTCAACTATTTATTCTACGGCTTTTGTGATTCAGGGGTCATTCTTAATGAATTGGAACAAAATTTAAGCTTTAGTGTAAAGAGCGAGGTACTGACGAGGGGGTGAACCCCCTCATATATGTAATAAAAACATGAGAATACACAAGTGCGTTACGTAAGCTCATTTATAAGCTACGTATATCTTTTACTAATAAAAACATTCTTAAAAAAGTTCTAGTTACCTTTTTAAGTAACCAAAAAATCGGAGGGCAACTAGGCTTCCTCCCCCACCCCTTTTTATCAAAACTATGAGAAAGCCATTTAGCCAAAAAAAAAATGTGCAAATTTCGTTTTAATTATTCCTCTGCGGAGAGCCAAAATCAAAACATGCATTGATTCAAAAACGTTCAGAAATTGAATTTAAAAAAAACAAGTTTTTTTAACTGAAAGTAAGGAGCGACATTAAAACTTAAAACGAACAGAAATTACTTCGTATATGAAAGGGGCTGATTCCTCATCAACGTCCCCCTCTTTACGCTAAAGTCTTTTACTGTTTTAAAAAGTAGAGTTGAGAGAAAGAGTGAAGCTTTAGCGTAAAGAGCGAGGCGTTGATGAAGAATCAGTCCCTTTCATATACGAATTCGTTTTAAGTTTTAATGTTGCTCCTTACTTTCAGTTAAAAAAGCTTGTTTTTTTTATTTAATCACCATCAATGGCCTCTTTTTCTTTCTCTGCAGCTAGTTTAGTTCGATGACAGGACGAAATCTCAAACACTTCAAATTGGGTCATGTGCATGCTGTGTTCAATATCTCCCTCAACATTTTCTTAAAGTAGTCGCAAATAGAAGTAGTCACAGAGTAGTCACAGAGTAGTCACAGTTGTAAATAGTCGCAGTCACACGTAATCGTAGTCACAGTCGCAAGAAGTCTGGGTTGCCTTCCGCAAGTAGCCATAGTTGCAGTTGTAGTAGCTGCAGCAGTAGTATCGGCTCTGAAAGTTTCAAGTTAAAACCTTTAGCCGTCCCAAAAATATTGCAGAAACGCGTTTTTGATAACCTGGATGCATAAAGCGTCTTGTGATTCAATCCACCATTTCCCTCAACATTTCCTGAAGTATCACTTTAATGAGATTATTCTTTTCGGACACACCCAGGATCAAACGTTCCTCGTTTTCTCAATGATAAATCGCACATGTAAACAATAAGCAAATTGCAACATTTATAATCCTTGCCCCTGGGGCTGTGGGGGTATGACATACCCAGAGGCTCAGTTATTACACCTTTAAATTATTTTGAATAAGATTTGTTTTCAAAATGTTGGTCAGTGTTGAGCAGAGGGACATATAAAAAGGGCAGGGGACTGGTTGCCCTCCGATGCCTCTTCAGCATCCCCCACAACCTACTCTGAAACTTTCAACTTAGTCCCTTCAGTCGTTTCCTATATAATGCCTATACGCCCTTTTGACAACCAGCTTGCAGTGTGTTTTGATTTGCTCGACATCCTTGTCCACAGTTCCCGAAAGTTTCAACTTAATACCCTTGGCTTTTTTGGAGACCCAGGATCAAACATGCCTCTTTTCTCCAATAAAGATCGTATGTTTAAACAACGAGCAACTTGCATTACTTGCAGTCAGTCCGGGGTCTATGGTGGCTTATTTCAACCCCAGACACATATTGATTTGACCTTTGGACAAAATGGCTCAAAATTTTGATTGGATTTCTTTCGGGGGAGGACAGTTAGAAATGCTGTTGGAGGAGTTCTGGTTCGTCTCCGATCACTTTTGATTTTTAATAAGGGCACCAAAATTTTCAATTTCACTCGACCACCTCTTCCAAAGGAATGTGGCTCTGGGAATTTTTTTTTTTTATGAAAACACATTGAAGCCTTCAGGCTCTTTATTATGGGCAACGCTCTAGCGTTGCATCTGATGGGGGGTGGGGCTAAAAAAAATCCTGTTTAGGGCTTTAGACCATGATGAATCGATTGGTCCAATTTTTATTGACACTCCGCGGTATTTTGAACCTCTCGTTGTAGAAATCGCACGAAATGGCAAAAAAAACGCTGCATTGCTGTTGTTCTGTAAGTAGGGAGTTTAAAAACTTCTGTTTAGGGTTTGAAATAATGGAAAATTTATTAACTATCATAGGATTTACATTCATCGGCGTTTTGACCCTCTTTGGGCAAAAATTGACGTTTTGGGGCACAAAATGGCAAAAAAGCCATTCTACTGTGGCCCAATCTCGTCTTTTTTTTTCCTTTCTTTTTTTTTTACCAAGATAAGGAAGTAGATATTACTAATGACCCTTTCAAAGTAGCCCACTCCCATCATTCTATGATAATTGGTTTGATACGGTAGGCCTTGGGATAAAAAAAAAAAAATGAAAAAGTGCTTTGCAATAAACTTTCACTATTTATGTTAATCGAAATGATCGTTACCATCTTATCATTCCTTGATCCGATTGAAATAATAATTTTTCACTAGAAAGTTTTTTTTTCTAAAGCGCTTTTAAATTTGTGATTACTATGGGCCGTCGATCGCTCTTTACTTGATGATGCTGCAGACTTGGTGACTGAAACTTTATCGCTTATCTTCGTCTATATTTGTCCTAGACAACAAAGTTTTTTAAAACCGATACATACAAACCGTGCTTCCAGGGTACATATGTGCATATCCAGAGAGGGGGATTGACCAAAGTTTTTTTTTTTTTACAAAAACTTTAAAAGTCGCATCAAATTTTTTTTTATATACATTTTTGCTATGTTTTCACGAGCTCGGCAAACATATTGGGAGGATTCCCACCCCTTAACCCCCCCCCTAGATACGACCTTGTCTGCATATGTACCTGTTTACTGAACAGGTACAGATTGCTTGTTTACTATTGCCTGTTTACTATGGTCTGTTTACTGAAAAGTACGGTAAATTTCCGGCAAAAAGCTAACGCAACAGGGCAACAAAGCCATTGAATCATTGTTGCGAAGAAAGGAAATTCGATAGCGTAATTCAATATTTGCTGAAAAAACTTTTTGTACAAATTTCAAATTAGCCCGTCAATGCGGTTGGTGTTTTTGTGCCTCGTTATGCTAGGCTATCTGTATCCTGAGAATGTCAGAAAATTAAATTGGGTCCACTTTGATACTGATACTGAACCATCCAATTATTCAATGCCCAGTAGAGATACAACTTATGCTTTATGCGTAAGTAGTGAAACAATAAGTGAGAGAAAGACTGAAACATGGGAGCATAAAAAAAAGGCAAGACATGTAACTGAGTAGTGAAACGTCCATCGGAACACGATATATGCAAATGTACTAAATTTTGGGGACATCTTTGGAAAATCGTGGGGTGCTTATAGAGTTAACATAAGACTATGACAAAGTTATAAGAATGAAACTGTAATTTGTTCCTAAGAAAAAAAAACGACTCTATATTATATCCAAGTAAAATCCCAAATCTACATCTGCTTTTGAAATGTTGTTCTATATTAGCGCTATATTTACTTCTATCTTGCTTCTTGTTGTGCTAGTGGTAGTAGGTATTTTTACTTTTGTACTTCGCCTTGGCAACGCTACACTAAATGTGACCAGTATTTTTTGATTTGAATAAGAGCCTTGTTAGAGCACCCAAAATCTGGTAATCTTCAATCTTCAATTTTATTTGGAATAAAAAATATTTTTGGAACGTCGAGATAGCTTTTCAGATTCAAGTACTAAGAAATTGCTGGAAGTACCTATGCTTTGAGTAATTTTTGTATGAGTTCTTTCTGTGTTCTTTTCTTTTTCAAATTATATTTCTTACGAATTTTGAAATTTTGTCCATGCCAACAAATGCCTACTATCTGAGGTGATTTTTAAATAATTTTTTAGACATTTTTTTTTTTCTAAATACCTAGAGACAACCCATATTTTTAGGCTTTCATTTGTTTCCACGCTTACTACTTTTGACATCTTGTCCCACCTCTATCTTTCGATTTTGCGTTGTAGATACGTAGGGGAGCGAGATAGGAAGAGGGACGGCAAGTTAAATAAAAGATGCTTTAAGATAAATCTATAAAATTGCCCAAGATTTCATAGAGATTACATTTGCTCTTTGTCGACTTGAGTAATATTCATAACAGTTTATTCTTCACCTAAAATGTACAATATGGTTCCTCTCGCCCTCAGGCACACACGTATACAGGAGCACATTTTGAGGTAAAAGAGACAAATAGAAAGAAAGTATGAAAAAAGAACTACTGGAAGTTATTTATTGATTAATTCCAGATTGGAGTATTTTATTTAAAAATCAGGTAACAAAAAAAAGTAAACACATTTCCCATGGGAAAAATATAAACCCAATGCATTGCTGTATGCCGAAAAAATCCAGTAAGCAGTGGTGTAAATTCATGAAAATGTTGGGGGGGGGGGTAATTTTGTTGTTTTTTTTTCAGTGGAAATACCAAAAAAGGCGGGTATAAAGGTTCTATTTTAAGTTTTCTACTACTTTGTGCTTAAGATTTTCTATTTTATTAGGTCTGTTATCTGTTGGGTGAACGTGATATATTTTCTCTACTTCGGTGATACAAAACAAAAGGTTCCTTGGGGGTGCTCTTTTATTTAGATTCTAATCCTTAATTAGAGCATTAAACACATTTAATTTCAACACTCCTGAAGATTAAAAACATTCTAAATCCTCAGTTAAGTACATTACAAGAATATAACAATATTTTTTCTTTCTTTCAAGCGTAAACAAGTTATTTTGATAAATTTGATTCAGAACACAAGTTGAGTGGAGGACAAAATCCACGTGGTAAAAATTATGTTGAGATTTTACTATTGGGGTGGCTAT
Source organism: Artemia franciscana (assembly GCF_032884065.1). Classification (NCBI taxonomy): domain Eukaryota; kingdom Metazoa; phylum Arthropoda; class Branchiopoda; order Anostraca; family Artemiidae; genus Artemia; species Artemia franciscana. The sequence goes on along the minus strand of NC_088872.1, from coordinate 27,249,939 downwards.
AGATACTGTGTTTTTTTTCTATTGACTTTAATGGGCAAATAGATGAAGTATTTTAAAGCAATTAGAGTACTTAAATGATTCACTGGACAGATTGTCATTAATCTGATAAACCTTGGCAAATATAGACTTTAGTTCATAGTCTATCTAATTTCAAAACAGTGTATCTATATGCAAATTTTACAGGAAGGCCTCGACCAGTTTCTCAAGAACATTGATTTCTCTGTATATACATTGTTTCTAAAATGTGGTCTCGTAGTTTTCGTGCATATACAATATTATTCGCCATATGGAAAATAATAGAGAACTTTAATCTCGTCATTTTCTTCATATTCTACTTTCTTTCAGAAAGTCAATAAGCTGGCGTATCAACTACTTTAAGAAGGTTCGAATTCTAGTCGCGCTCGGGCATTTCTATCCAGACTACAAAAAATGCTTGTTTTTTCTAATCTTTGGGTCTCAACTTTCAAACGAAAATTTCATTTTTTCCAAATATCACTTTCAATGAATTTTGCAGGTCTGTTTACTATTTTTAACGAGGCGAACGAAGAAAAGCTAATACTTCGCTTCTTTGACCACATTCTGGAAGTTAAACCTCATATATTTGTTACTTACAATGGTGACTTTTTCGACTGGTCATTTGTTGAAGCAAGAGCTGCTGTTTATCACTTAAATATGGAAAGAATGATTGGCTTCGCTAAAGACAGCCAGGGAGTTTATTGCAGTCGCCCCTCCATCCACATGGACTGTTTCTGGTATTACTTTTTCTTTCTTTCTTAATGCTTTTAATTCAAATCTAAGTTTGAACTAAATTAATTAATCTGTTCTTCATACATTCTTTCATTATATTAAAACAAAACCCGATTATGTATGACGCCTCAGTTTTGGCTGGAATCAAATTATTTGTGCCCGGATAAGATCATTTGAGGGTTGGGGAGGGTGTTTCTTGTTTGCTGGCTATCAAACCGCTTCAGGTAAGGTGGAAAGAGGATATTGGGAGGATAAACTTTTTAAACTTTCTTGTTCATATAAACCATGCAACTAATTAATATCGTCGTTATCGTTTTTTACCGAACGGTTGTTTCAAAAGGCAAGTGAGAAGAGTCGTCTCCTTTTATAATAATATCGCGTAATATAACACAACGACAGTTAATCATAACTCTTTTAAACTTGGTTTTCTGCTATTTAGGCAGAGCACCAATATGCTTTATCCCTTGTTTGTGAGGATGAGTAAAGGGTTGGAGTTCGAACACAATTTTATGATAGTCACTTCTTTTAGTACACTGCCTCAATAGCGGAGATTTTCCCGAAATAGTTTTCCGGCTATGTTGCTACTATGCTCTTGGAAACCTTTTTCTTTAAATATGCTTGTTTATAAGAGTTTCAGTCGGATGAACAATGATTCAATTTGTTTTCATAAATTTATATCACTGTCTTTTATAAACTAAAAGGTTTTTAGTTAGTCCCAAAATATATTGTCTTTAAATTTATTGGTAAAATTCTAGTTAATTGACTTCTTGCTATCTCGGAAAGGGTTTAGGTTAGGAAAATGAAACTTTCAGGGATGGGTCTAAAGGCTAAAGTATGTCCCGGGAAGGTATTTTAAAGTACATACCTCCACTCCTTCTCCCTCTAGAGGGCCCTGAAATTTGCCTACATTACAGGTCTATACCTATTGAAATTTTTACAAAACAACATTTTACCTTAATTTTCAGTTACTAGTTGCTTTTTCTCTGCCTTTAGTTCTGAAAATGCAATTCCTGTTATTTGGGTAGAATTTTGAGCCATATCAATGTTTTTTTTTCAAAACTTAGGACGTGTATTTGCATATCTTTAAAACCTTATAAAAGGGAATTGGGCAAAGTTATGAAGCTGAAAACAATTTTGTTGTACTTCAATTAAGCAGAAGGTCTATTATACAAGGTTTCACTTTTATAACACAAATATTTTTAAAGGTCATCATAGGTCATGGCCCTCTAGAGGGAGAAGGAGTGGAGGTAGTTGCTTCAAAATACTTTCCCGGGACATACTCTAGTCTGTAGGTTCATCCCTGAAAGTTTCATTTTCCTAACCTAAACCCTTTCTGAGATAGCAAGAAGTCAATTAACTAGAATTTTACCAATTTATTTACTTTACTTGTTTTTATTAATTGGAATTCTGGGTTCAACTTTTTTCAGATAGATGCATAAACATATTTTAATAAGACTTTATAAAAAATAAAATTTATTCTTTATTATTTAATTATTTATATTAATTTCAGTTGGGTCAAACGTGATTCCTATCTCCCAGTTGGTTCCCAGAATCTAAAGGCCGTCGCTAAAGCCAAATTACGATATGATCCAGTCCAACTTGACCCAGAAGATATGTGTCGAATGGCAGCGGAGCAGCCTCAGGTTTTAGCAAATTACTCCGTCTCAGACGCTGTTGCTACATATTATCTGTATATGAAATACGTACATCCTTTCATTTTTGCGCTTTGTACAATTATCCCCATGGAACCGGATGAAGTAATTGACCTTTTTTACTTTTTTGTTTCTTCAAGTTTTTTTTCTGCACTTTGTAAGGCGTTGTATATGTCTCAAAGACTGCCATCAACTATTATTTATTTTCTTATGGCTAGGTCTTTGCTGTTTGTTTAAGATAAAATCTGTTTGCCAATAATCCATTTTGTGAGGAACAAAAAAAAATAGAAAAACAAACCGAACACTATGTCCTAACACGTTAAAACTGAAAACGTGAAAATTAAAATATCTGATATTTAAAAATTTGGTAAAAAGGTAATAGAGTCAGCTACTAAGAAACTACAAATGAAAAACATATTGTAGATACAATTGATATATATGTATATATATATATATATATATATATATATATATATATATATATATATATATATATATATATATATATATATATATATATATATATATATATATATATATATATATATGTGGTGCGAGAATCGCTCTTTCACTTAGCCATTTATTATTTTTATAATTTTTTAATATTCGGAAATACTTTTTCAATCAATTCATTTTTGGACTTCACTAAATTACAGAAATCAGCAGGTAGTTGTATACGTCCTGAAATTGAGTCTACTGGGAGCTTTCCGTTTCCAATTGCCAGCAATTGATCTGAAAATGTTTGACCAGAGTCATCGTTTTGCAATCGGACACGCATATTTGTAGTTAATTTTAATGTTTTTACGTGTGCCAATAAATTAGAATTTTTTAGGCAAGCATTCATTTCGTCTGCAGGAGTTGATCTAGGTATTATAGGTAATGTTTGCCTGAAATCTCCCGCAAGCAATATTAATGTGCTGGCAAAGGGTTTCGACTTCCCTCGCAAATCTTTCAAGCATTGATCCAGAGCTTCGAGCGATTTTTTGTGTGCCATTGTGCACTCATCCCAAATAATAAGTTTGCATTGCTGCAATACTTTACCCATCCCTGATGATTTGGAAATATTGCACGTGGGAGTTTCTGTAGAATGCAAATTCAGAGGAAATTTGAAAGCGGAATGAGCAGTTCTTCCACCAGGCAGCAATGTTGCGGCTATTCCGGACGACGCAATTGCCAACGCTCAGGCGGATATATAGCAAACGTTCTGATTCAATTTTAGCATCCATATCAGCGACGAATTGGTGAAACAATTCACGGCATTTAAAAATATAATTTTCTTCATCCTGCCGAATCATTAGTCTATAGGAATAATAATGCATTGCACTGCATTTCTTATTCATTTCTTTGTTAGTGGCTGGATTCATCAATTTAATATTAAAGTGATAGCCGTCGGCTCCATCCCAAAAAATGATAGGATATTGTAGGGCATCGTAGCATCGATGAGTTTCAGCAATTCTTAACAACTGAGCGTTTCGCTTATGAAGAATAATATCCCGAGGTAAAAACTGATCACCGACCATAACGATTGCCACTTCGTCGATAGTTGGAGCATTGTATCTACGCACATGTTGGCCAGGAGGCCTTTTGGTCAGCGGAAATAACAATTTTATGCGTATCAGTAGGCATCAAATCGATGGCTGTTTTGAACAGACGCACTAAATTATTATTTTCGTGGAAAAGATGTTGCAATTGGGAAACGATTGTCCTTTCAACGTTTGGAGAAATTTCGCAACGTGCATTCAATTCAGAATTTCTATCACTGATGAAGTACAATTTTAAAAATTTATGATTCTCGCCTGAGAATGGTAGAAGGGACCCTGCTCTATAATAAATTTGCCCTTTTACTTTGAAAGTAGACATAAATTGATCTGGATTTTCGATTTGGGCTCCAAACGACGTCATTTGGAAACATGAGTTATATTTTCTGATGTGTGACAAGAAACACTTAGATTCTGACGTAGTTCCAGTAAGGAAAGTCTTCAATGGCTCTGGTGGTGCAGCCAATAGAGGAAGTTTAACTTTTCCTGAGGCGCAACACATTCCCATTGTTTCACCATTGAATTTCAAGGCCTTGCAATAGGGACAAATTTTAGACATAGTCCCGATTTGAACACATCTACTCAAGCTATAATCATCGACTGGGCTGTACCTGAATGCCAGGCGATAACTTTCAGGTTGCTCTGATTCCTCGGCACGCTTTCTTTTCTTACTTTCTCTATCAGCAGCAAGCCTGATTTCTTGCTGTTCTTGTGATTCCTCGGCACGCCTTCTTTTTTCACTTTCGCTTTTAGCAGCAAGTCTGGTTTCATGTTGCTCTGGTAGTTCCTCGGCACGCCTTCTTTTTTCACTTTCTCTTTTAGCAGCAAGTCTGCTTTCGCGTTGCTCTGGTAGTTCCTCGGCACGCTTTCTGTTCTTTCTTTCTCTATCAGCCTCAAGCCTGTTTCCTTGCTGTTCTTTTGATTCCTCGGCACGCTTTCTTTTCTGACTTCCTCTATCAGCAGCAAGTTTTTTGGCATAGACTCTTTGAGCATCTTCCTCGGCTGTTGCCATTGTAAGTTCATCAGTCATTTTAATGTTAAACATTAATAGATTTATGCGTGAACGCATGTCTTAAATATCTTTAATGACGTCACCGTCATAACAAAAATGACGACAACTAACTTCATGACGTCAGTCAACACACAAACATGACGTCATCTGACAGACACATCCACAGACAACTTATTTATATATATATAGATATATCCTGTTTATTGTATTTTTTTTGTTCGGTTTAAGTTTGAATTAAGCATTCAACTGAATTTTTACTCCTTTAGGATTTCTTTATTCATCTATATCAATGTAGATGAATCTGAGTACAGAAGTAATAGTCCATGCCATGTTTCTGTATGTTTGATGAGATTATTCATTTTAATTTTCGTTGGTTTTGGGTTTTAGTTGATAAAAACTTCTTGTCGTTTTGAGTTTGACGTAATATAGTAGGGGAGACGAGCCCAGTTTCGCCACAGCCCAGGTTCACCATTTGCGTTTTACTTGCAATCCATCCACTGAGAAAATCCCATAATCTAGCGTTTGAACCGCCATCTAGTAGCGAAAGTTTAAGTAGATTAAGAAGCAGGTTAAAACACGTTTTGTTAATTTTATGCGGTAAGTTGTTTTTTGGTGCTTCAAAACTAGATTTTCTCCTGACGGAAAATAGAAAAAGTCAATGCTTAACATAAAGGCTTGAAAGGACTCATTATCTCAACGTGATCATCTGCGATTTAGCAACAATGATGGGTGCATATTTGACGCTATCTATGGTAATAAGTGATCAGCACTTTTTTTCTCAAAAGAGGGAACAAGCCCACGTTCGCCATCAAAAACCAGCCCTGGTTCGCCACTCCTAGGAATGGCGAACCAGGGCCTGGCGAACCTGGACGGTTGAATTCTTGCAATAAACCGACTAAGCCTATCTTCTTTTTTTTACATAACCGGGAAGTAAATGTTGTGGTTTTTGTTCAAATGACCTTTATACTTCTTATACTTTGTGACCAACAGTCGGTACGATCAACCCCGAGAAAAAATACAATAGTTGATATTCTTGAATCGGCTTCAGATGACGATTCCTCCTCCCTAGGCAGCTGTTTTCCCAAACATGTTTTAAGTTTTTGGCTGCTATGGTGGTTGTGGGGGAAGCAACAACCATAAAAGACTGATCGCTCCAAGTTTTTCTTTTCCTTTTGGTTCAATGTGTGGAACTGTAAGTCTTCAATCGAGGATTTTCAAGAATTTCGATTTCAATGGTGTTTTTATTTCGACTTGACATACTTTTTGAGGGGTTTCTGGCTTCTTTTGAAATTCTCAAAAATGTGTCTCAATAACGACAATTTATTGTTCTTTAAAATCAAATAATAGCTATTATTTTGTATCACCATTCATTCGGAAATATTTCTCACAATACGGTTCTTACAGCATACATTTTAAGATTACGTTGAACACAAGTCGCGTTTCACTCTTTACTAAGCTGTAACTAGTGCTGCACTGATGATTAGATAAACACTAACCACCAGTATTCTGCTCAAACTTATCTGTTTGTAAAACCTGACGTGATTCATACACCAAGGGGATTCCTTAAATATGTAAAAACGCAATTCCTCACTTTTCTGTGAGCAAGGAGACAAAAGAAAATAGCGTTTCGTCTCTATCATTTACCGATTTTTGTTCAAGCCAGAGATTTTATCAGTCAGGCAAGACCAAGCAAAGCTAATCCTGTGCTTCTAATTCTTGACAATCACATTAGTTGTTACAGTACTGAATTGCTTGAGTTAGCAAAATAGAATGGAGTTGTTATGCTGACAGTGCCTCCACACACAACGCATAAGTTGCAACCACTTGACAGGTCAGTTATGTAGCCTTTGAAGGCATTCTACAACAGGGAATCTGCGACTTTTATGACACAGCACAAATGCAAGACTATTTCCATGTACAATGTATCCGAGCTTTGCGGAAAGGTGTATCCCAAAGCACTGACTCCAGAAAACATAATAAGCGGTTTTCGTAGCACTGGGATTTTCCCTTTGGATCCCAATGTTTTCAAAGATCACGAGTATCTCAACTCATATGTCTCTGATCGACCATATCCTTTGGACCAGGATGTCTTAGTACCTCCACCACCAATTTCCGGTTCCCGTAAAGATGATGCGGCTAGCCATGACAACACTACCCAATCTCTATTGGGCTTACCTTCAGATGTAGACCTATTGGCTGACAAAAGCTTCTCTGAACTAGTTGACATCTCTCCATTCCCAAAAGGTTCTCGGAGAAAACAAATCAGACGTGCAGTGAAAAAAAATCTACCGAAATCTTGACTGAAACCCCAGTAAAGGAAAGAATATGTCATGAAGAAGAACTGGAAGCTTACAGGAAGAAGAAGAAAGAATGGAAAAAGGTCTAGGGAAAGGAGAATGCAAAGTAGGCCAAATTACAAGATGCAAGCAAGCAACTATTTCTTGAGAGTGAGAGTGAATCCGATCATGTTGAGATGGAGTTTGATGATGATAGTGACAACACTCTGAATCTAGGAGAAGATGAAGAGGATTTGGGAAGCAGGCCAATAGAATTGGGCGACTTTATCTTAGTTGGTCTTGCAGGTAAAAAGAGTGGCAAGCCTTTCTATGCTGCAAAAGTTTTAAAGAAATATCCGGACGAGCTTAGTGCTAAATTCTTGAAGTGTGTAGAAATGAGCAAGTTCTCGTGCTGACTGAAGAGGAATCATGCGTCTTGAAGTCCGAGGTTACAACAAGATTAGGAAAACCCTCAATATCAGGTGGAACTTCAAGACTTGCTTAACGGCTGAAGTTTGGTGTGGACCTTTCAGTATACAAGATGGGTTAAGTGAATTATGCTATACCAAATTCCTTTTGTAGCTGCGTGACAAATAAATATCTGAAATAATTATACACTAACATTATTCTAGCACTACATTTAAAGCAATAGATGCTTTAATAAGGATGATACAAGATGGTGGCAAACGTGGGCTAATGTGTGGCGAACGTGAACCAGGTTGGCCCAGGTAAGCCATCTTTGGAGAATCTCACTGTGGCTCTTTTTTTCGCTGCATCGAAAAATATTGACTGCTGGGGAATTTTTTTCTAGATACCCCATAAACAAGCCTATATTCCAGGATTTTCAGAATTATTTTAAGGCGAAAACTGTGGTTACAATAAATAAAGAACGAAAAAAGTGGCGAATGTGGGCCGGTCTCCCCTACTTTATTTGCTCTTCTTAAGTTTAATATGGATCTTAACTTTATTTGAGAAGCTTTTTTTTGGAAGTTTTTTTTTTAAATTAATTTCTGTTGGTTTTTGATTATCCTAGTTTTATTATTAGCTAATATAATGAATATTTCTCTAGTTTTTGAGGGTTTTTTCCTTAAGCATCCAGATATCTGATTCTAATTTATGTCCATAAGTTGCATAAGGTAACCTGAGGGTTGGCTTTGATTGTATTCAATAAAATTATTATAAATCTTGTTCAATTTGAAATCAAGTTTTGGATCAGTTACTAAACTAATTTTTGATTCAACTTTAATTTACAGATAATATAATTGTCTAGAAGAATATTTTAGATGTTACGTCTGGATGAAAATTGAATAAAAGAATGAGTATGTATAAAAGACACCACTCAACTCTCTTTTTTTTCTGATTTTTAAAATCTTTTACTTGTGACACTGACGTGAGCGTTTGCAGGTGTGGTGAGAGAAAAATATCATTCTGAAAACCTGGATGAACAAAATATATTTTCATTAATGTAAACATCCTTCTCAACCTTCCGTGGAAGTTGATGCTTAATATCTTAGCTGTTGTAAGATATTTCATATTCGCCCTATTGGCAACCTGGATGCAAATAGGATTTTTTGATTTATTTCAACATCCCCCTCATCGCTCCCAAAAGTTTCGATTAAATGCTGTTAGTCTTGAGACGCTGCATATACACCTTTTTGGCAACCCGGATGCACATAATGTGTTTTGACTAAATTAAAGATTTCCCTCAAGGCCTCAAGACTCTCTCAAAGTTTCAACTTAATACACTATGCCGTTCCCAAGATATTGCGCACACCATTTTAAAAAGCTGGATGCACCTAGATGATAGGATTTATTTCAACATTCGCCTCAATATTGCCTGAATTTTTACTGAATGTCATTGACCGCTCCTGATTTATTGCAGATACGCCTTTTTGACAAGTGGGATGCACATAGTGTCTTTTTGTTATGTTCAACATACCCCTCAATATTCTCTGAAAGTTTCAATTTAATGCTCTGAATTGTTCTGAGATAGTGCTCAAAACATTTTAACATGTTAGATGCATGTAAAATATTTTGGTTTAGTCCAACATTCTCCTCAGCATTTCTTGAAATATTAAACCAGGTGTCTTTAGCTGGTCATGAGATAATGCAGATACGGCTTTTTGGTGACCGCAATGTGTATGATCGTATTTTACTTAAATTCAAAATCCTCCAGAAAATTCTCTGAAAGATTTAACTTAACACCTTTAACTGTTCCTGAGATATTGCAAACATATCGTATTGACCTGGATGCAGATGGTGTCTTTTGATTTAGTTTAACATCTCAATCAACTCCTCCTGGAAGCTTCAACTTAATAATCTCAGCCGTTGCTGAGATACTAATCTACGCCTATTGACAGCCGGGATGTACATAGTGTCTCTAAGTTCAAATTAATAGCCTTCCCTGGCAGTTCTTGAAATATTGAAAATAAGCTGTTTTGGGGACCTGGATGTATATAGTGTCTTTTGATACGGCCATCACTTGAGAATGCATGTCTGGTCTGGGTCTCTCGGGTGCGCAATACCGAATATCTCACTAGTAACATTGAAACTATGCAGAAACCTGCTGCAAAAATCATAATCGGTGCAAATTATGTGTCTTATGAATCTGCTCTCAAGTCGCTGAAAATGCTCTCTCTCCGTGAGCACAGATACGAACTTATCCTCAATATTTAACTCTCACTACTCACGAGTCAGAAGCATCGTTCGTTGTTGCCCCCTCCTTGTACAAAGCGTCTGCCTACCCGAAGCAGGAATGAAATCAAATCAAGGCTTTACAAAAAATAAACTAAGAGGAACTTAGGACTTGTTAGTTAGCATTTTTCGTTTTAACAACTTTATTCTTGGTCACTGACCTAACTTGTAATTATTTCTTCCTTCTTTCCTGATCTAGGTACTGAGGAAAGGCTCTGGTACCCTTTGTGAAGCCCTTCTTGAAGTGGAGGCTTATCATGCTAACATCATGTTCCCTAACAAGCAAGAGTCTGAGCTGAACAAAATGACAGAAGATGGTCATGTTTTGGATTCGGAAACATATGTTGGCGGACATGTTGAAGCTCTGGAATCAGGAGTTTTCCGTGCTGATATTCCATGCCGTTTTAGATTGGTTTGAATTAATTTTTCTGCATTGAAATCAACGTTCATTGATTACTAGCTCTGAAAGACAGGATTACTTAATTAGCAGAGAGGATACTTGACATTTTTATTTGTACTTCAATGTATTTATAGGATTTTTATTGGTTTGTGCTTTTATTACTATGGAAATGGAGCAAATTATCTTGAATAACCACAAGTCAGTATAGAGAACATATCTAGTCTTACAAGGGGTATGAAAAAGCTGCGTGAGTAAGCTGGTAGTCATTGAGGTGTAAATGAATGGTGTCTCATCCCCTACTATAGCCTACCGTTTGCAACTATAATCGCTTAAACCCTCCTTAATCAAACAAGTTTCGCCCCCGCCTTTTAACTACAAAATATCTTGACTGACGTCCATGGTAATTGAGAATACTTCTTACAAAAAAGCTCTAATACTCTTAACAATCAGATTGAAGTTGGCATAAAAGGCTTAATCGCATAAACTCATTTAAAAATCTAATTTAAAGTAAATTTCCTTGTAATTTATTTTGGGGGTGGGGAGATATTTTGAAACCGGCTTAGTATGAAAGAGAAGCAAATAAAAAGGCAAATTATATGGAAAATATGGGAAATTACTATGAAAATCTCCTGAAAATTTGGTTTAAAGATTAGCCGGCTTAAGGAGTCCCCTCGCTCTTCCGTGTAATCGCCGGGGGCGAGGATTTAACACTTAAAATTCTTGATTATAACGTTGGAGCAGGACCCAAGTAAAATAGTTTTTTTTTTCAATATAATAGTTTTATTTTGAAGCTCACCGAGGGATGAACGAATAAAGAAGCTTAATCCGTTTCCATTTATCTCCTTGTGTTTACCAATTCAAAATTTAATTTTAAAACTACATCTTTGAGCTCCCTTTTTTAAAACTATTTAAGTAGTGAAAGTGGTTGGGACATAGTGAAAGTGGGCTGTAAAGTAACATAAGACTGAAACTATGTATGGCTCTTTTTGTAGTTTAAGAACTTTCTTTTTGTTATTCGAGAACAAGAGAAATTACTCTGGTAGTTAAATTGCTTCTTATAACATAGTTATCTGACAGGGAGCCCTGTTGCAAAATATTTTGAGAAAGTAGGCACTTATCTGTTCCTTGTGTGTTTATGACAAGAAAATAATATGTTTGAAAAATGGCATTTTATGATTCCTAACTTAAGTTATGAATTACAAAGCTGTTTCACTTATTTAAGCTATTTTAGACCCTGCCCACCGGAAGCCTTCCTGTTTATTGATTTATTGCACGAGCAACCCTTTGGTTTCATCCTATCGCTGATTTTGGTGTATTGTGAAAAACGATGGACTGGTGACTATGCTTGTGGGACTGATATTTCTGACATTATATTTCACAAAGTTAGGCCTACTTTTTGTCTGACGTCAGAACAATGGTTTCCACTTGTTCTTGAGTCAGAGCCAAGTGTACGCGAGTACACCCCTATCCCTTCTGCATCTGACATTTTAGTAGAAAGGTAGGTATTTGACACCTTTTGTGAACATTAAATCCTAAAAAATTCTCAATTGGTATGATAGTAGAAGTAAAGTAGGCTAGCAGTCCTCGCAACAACATTAGCCCCTTCCACCACCGACTTTTTTGCAAAGGTTATGATATTATACGCTGTTAGAGTCGCAATCCTGAACAAAATAATTAAAAATGTATGTTATTGAAGGACCAAAGTTGGTCTTTATGGCCTTCAAATACCCCTACACTACTCCCCGTCTACACCCAATTGCTCCTGCATCAACCTAATCTGTATGATTAGAGAAGCAAAGTAGGCCAGTGGCCTCCACAACAACGGTTGCCGCTCCTAACCTCTAACTTTTTTTGCGCAAAGATAGGCTTGTTGCTACCCGTTTGAACTGAAATCATCCAAGGGTTTTTCAATCTGTATGATCAAAGGACTAAACTAGTTTTTGCACATGTTGATTTGAAACGGTCTTATGCAATGATTCTCCCTGTGTACGCATGCAGGGCAAATGAGGTTCTTTGGTCCCTCCAGCATCGCTCCGCCCCCATTACCAACTTTTGGTAGAAAGATAAGCGCTTTTCTCCTTCATAGGAACCTTGTCTCGGAATGATATTGAATCAGTGTGATTGGAGACGCAAAGTGGGCCGTAGCGCCTCCGGGGCCCTCCCTTCCTTTTCTCCCTGCCAGGTTTTTAGCCGAAAGGAAGGCAGGTTTTACACCTTCTTTTTAAATTGAAATCACACAAAGATTTTCAATCTATATGATTAGAGGCCCAAGGTGGGCTTGTAATATGTATTCTTAGCAGAAAGATAGGCATTTGTTTCTCTTCACTGATCGGTCTTGCAAGTAATGGGGCAAGAACCTGGGGTCCATAGGTAATGAAAATGAGGATTTTCGAAAGCGTAAGCTCCCTTTGAGAACTTTGCTTAAAATCGGTGAGATCTGCTTGAACTTTGCTAGTCACATACCGAGGGTCGAGGAGAATAGAGGAGACATCCAGAGGCTACTTCTGATCCCTACCCACATTCCGTACGAAAGTGTCTAGGTTTTCTTAAAGTTTGTTTTGACAGCCAAGCAGCCAAGAATTTTAGAATTTTGGCCTGGAGGTTCCAAGTACTTGTAGGTTTCAATGTTTCTTAGTTTGGGGATTCCTTCTTGATCATCGAGAAGTTTTGCAATTCTTAGTGATGTGTTTGTGTGACAATCCCGTTGGTTGACACGGAACCAAATTGTTTATACCGTCTAGTACATAGGAAACATATACTTGGTATCATATTGCACATAATGCATTTTAAAACAAACATCATCGACTGGGTGTCAGTAAATATTGAGGCATTGTCGTTTGATTTTCTCATACTTCAATTTCTCTTAATATTAGTGAAGAATATATTTATAGGTGCCAGAAGCCTTGGCGATGCTCCATGACACAGTTGAAAGGACTTTAAAGCATGCGCTGGTTGAAGAAGAGAAAATTCCAATGGAAACGGTAACAAACTTCAACGAAGTTGTCGAAGAAATCAAAACCAAATTGATTTCCTTAAAAGAGACACCTATGAGGCTAGAAATGCCTATTATTTATCACCTTGATGTTGGTATGTAATACTTTTTTCCTTGTCTAAATGAATCTAAGCATTTATTATGAGCTTTTTTAAATAAATGCCGTTTAGCTCCCTAAAAGAGTAGAAAATCATCCTCTTTTCACTTTTAGACCTGACTTACTATAGGGCAGATTTTGAACCACTAGCATACTTGTCAAACATGATACGTCAATGTTATTAATGGTTTTGTGGTGCGTCATCGCGAACGTATATACATCTAGAGATACCGGAATACAATCGATTTGTAAGCTCCCATGGTTATTGCAGAATTTAGTTACAATGCCATGAAAGCATAGCTACCCGTTAGGCCAACCAAAATGGAGCCAATTGGGATTTGTGAGAACTGTGGTACAAGAAAACTTGAAGAATTAAGAATAAAGGAAAAAAGCGAATCGTTGCAATTTGTTTTTTGGTTTCTTAGTGCAATGACCATATGGCTTTAATCTTTTTATGTGGTTCCATACGGCACCATATCAAATTTTGGGTCTTGTTACAGCTAGTTGCTCGATATCTAACTTATGAATATGTTTTTTTGCCAAATCAAAATAAAGAGGCTATTCATATTGTGTAGAAGTTTTTTCTCAGTGGGTAGAGTCATTTTAAAAGTAGAACATTCACCGACATAGCGTTATAATATCCAAGTAGGAAGAAAATGGATGATTCCGAGCTACAAATTATATTCGGTGATAGAATACAACATTAAGATCTGATAAACAACTTAAATGCTATTCATGACTCTCGTATACTTTCACTCCCCAAAAAGCCACTCTAATGATTTCAGTGAACAAAAATACAAAAATTTAGGACATAGTATATATTACCATAGTATACATTATTGAGCCATTAGTGACCCCAGAGAAAATCCTCTAGAGGGAATGTTTAAGGAACTATTGAGTGAAAACTTCAACTGTACGTCGCAAAATAATTTTTACTGCTTGTACGTTGCATGTTTACACAGACCCAAAATACCTTCAGTTAGTCTTTTCATTTCTAAAGAAATTTTTTCCGGAAATCGATTGGTTGTCAAAACTGAAAAGGGTATTGGATATCAGCCAAGCTCTGTCTTGGCTGATATTAAGAGTAAGTTTTAAGTTGTAATTATGAGTAAGTTTCTTAGTTGTACATTTCGTTAGTAACTTTGGCCTGCTATTTGAATGCTGGAGAAACTTTTTCAACAATTTTCAGTTGCATAAACCCTTTTCAAAATCTTTACACAAATAGTAGTGTTTAATTTAGTTTTATACCTCCTCTAGTTGACCTGATAAATAAAACTTAATACCATTCCCGAAAAATTCTATCTATGCTCTTTGACAGCATAGATACACGTACACTCTTTTGATTTATTTAAATTTTAAGAGCAGAAGTAGCCCTGAAAGTTTAAACAATACCCTCAGTCGTTCTTGGGATATTGCTGAGATGTCTTTTTGGCAACCAGTATACACACAGTGTGTTTTGATTTAACTTTAAAGCAACCTTTAGTTTTTGAACATAATGGGTAAATTGCATTGCTGTGGGGGTTGACCAACCCAGTAACCCTAGAGATATAGTTACTAGACTGGTCAGCTATGCAGAACAAAATGGCAGTCTTAAAATTTTGATCGAAAGTGTTTGAAAAATTCTGGAATACAGAGGACGGTAGATTACCCTCCATTAACTTTTGACTCTTAAAGAAAGGCATTAGAGTTTTAATTTCCAATCCAATTAGCACCTTTAAAATATCAGTGATATTACTAGCTATGATAGATCAGCGCTGCCTACGATATTATTTACATGCCCTTTTAATACATGCATTCATATAGTTTTTCCGTTTAGTTGGAACTTCTCCTAAACGTTTCCTAAAAGTTTCTACTAAATGCCCTTAGTGTCATTAGTTACAGTAACCATGGAAGTTGTACTAAAATTATACACATAGTGTCTTCTGGCTATAACAAAATCCCCCACAACTTATCCTGAAACGTCTAACTTAATAATGTAAGCCGTTATTGTGATATTGCTCCTTTACCCTTTTGATAATCTACATGATCGTGGTTATTTTTGATTTAGTTCGACATCCGCCAAAATATTCCTGGAAAGCTTTCCCTTAATACCCTTAGCTTGTGTAGTAGCAATAGCTGTAGTAGTACCTTTGGTTTTTTTTTTTCAACATGCGATGAATCTTTCATCTTAATATCATCAACCGCTCCAGAAACACTGCTGATACATCCTCTTGACTATCTATGTTGGCATAGTGTGTTTCGATTTTGTTCGATATACTTTCAATATTGCCCAATGTTTTCACCTTAATACCCTTTGCTTTGTAGCAGTAGTAGTAGCACCAGTAGTTATAGTAGTAGCAGTAGAATCAATAATAGTAATCTTAGTTTTAGTGTCAGTAGTAATAGCAGCAGTAGTATTATGTTGCAAGTAGTCTTTTGGTTAGTTCGACATCCCCTGCAACAAGCCTTGTAAGTTTTAATCTCAAACACAAAACTGTTCCTAAGGTATTGCTGATATTCCCTTTTAACAACCAGTATACGGATGGCGTGTTGTGATTCAGTTTACCTTCCCACCTAAAACTTCTCTGAAAATTTTGCCCTCATGACCTCAGGTATAGTTGTAATAGTAGTCACAGCAGAAGTATTAGTGTTGAACCAGTGTTGGGAAATACTTAAGTAAAAGTACTTAAGTAATTACTTAAGTAATTACTTAAGTAAAAAATCTGAGTACTTGTACTCCACTTAAGTAAAAAAAATTCTAAAGTATTTAATACTTATACCTAAGTAAAATATTGAAGTACTTAAGGGTACTTAAGTGCTCAAGTACTTTCTTCATGGCACAGGAAAATTATACCGGCATGACGCAGGGCGATGCGACAAATTGAACTGCCTATATATTAGTCGATGATTGGATTGTAGTCTTTGAGAACAGCGGCTCCTGGCCCGGCGAAAAATTTCAAGAAAGGACGCTATCATGGTGGAACTACCATATATATACTGAACGGAAAGTTTTTATGATAAATGTGATAAACAGGAAGAACAAAACGAAATCAAGCAGACAAGAGGCTAGTGAACTTGTAGGCTCACTTTCGGGTTCGTCTGATGCTGGAGATAAAGAAAATAATGCTGGCCCTGATTATAGCTCACCTTCTAAAAAAGTTAAGGGAGATAACTTTGCTGCAAGACCATTGAAACTGACACATTCAAAAGTAAATTCTTTGGCACTGGACTATATTGTGGATGAGATGCAACCCCTGTACACTGTTGAGAAGCCATCGTTCAAAATCTGATAACAGGTCTTGCGCCTTATGCAAAGGTTCCAGGAAGAAAACTTTAGCGGTGCAAATTGAAGCTAAGTTTGTTGAAGCACAGAAAGATATGGTTCGTGATTTTGAACTCACCGACTGAGTTCGTCCGGAATGAGGCAGACTCTGTCTGCTGACCACGTGCCTCTGGATATGGGGTTTCTCCCCTAACTAAACACTCCGATCAGGACGGCCGCAACCTCATGTGGCGGGTGGAGCCCACCCCGGGAATCTCAGTACCTAGGTTTAACCTAGCTCTAATCAGATTCCAGGCCTAGGGTCGGTTGGGCTAGCGACCCTCCACCCGAAAATTAAGTGCTACGAAAAGTGACAATATAGCCTCGGACCCGGATTCCCTTTTAAGATCTTTACCATCGCGCGTCAATGGACATGCTGATGACGTCAGAAAGACTGACAGACTAAACCTTATGGACCGAAGGGGGCTACGAATAGCCACCTGGAATGTCTTGACTTTGAATGCACCTGCGTCAAAGAACCTACTCTCTCAAGAACTTCGCAAGAACAAAGTGTCAATTGTAGGTCTTACAGAAACACGTCTTACCGGAAGCGGAGAAGAGCGAATAGGTAACAGTGACTCATTGCTCTGGTCTGGAGGAAGTTCGAGAAGAAATGGTGTTGGCCTTGCACTAAATAGCCTTACAAGAAAGGCCTTACTTTTACACGAAGCTGTATCTGACAGATTAATGAAGGCCCGCTTTGGACACAAGCATGGCAAGATGACTGTCATCGTATGCTATGCCCCGACCAACGATTCTGATGATGCAACTAAGGAGAATTTCTACTCTGCTTTGTACAGATGCCTCGCAACAGTACCCCCCCCCATGATATAACTGTTCTCCTTGGCGACTTTAATGCGACAGTGCGCGATGATATGGGTTTATGGCGTGGCACAGTTGGTCCTGTATCCCCCGACCCACTTCACGACAATGGGCTCCGCTTACTTGAACTGTGTCGATCTCACGACCTTTACATTGCAAACACCTACTTCTAACGCAAAAATATTCATCAGTACACGTGGTATAGTAATGACGGTCGTACAAAGAAGATGATTGACTACGTCATTATTTCCAAACGCTGGAGATCATAGGTGAAGAACTGCAGAACTTACAGATCAGCAGAGCTTGGAAACGCAGACCATTGGCTTGTGTGCGCCGATCTTCGGCTTCGCCTCCATGCACAACGATCGAAAAGAAAACCCGTCGCTGCAGATATTGGGAAACTAAAGGAACCAGATACTCGCCAGAAGTATAGTATCGAGATATCGAATCGCTTCGAGGCCCTTGGCTCACTTAATAGCAGCGAAGATCTCTGGAAGCATTTTAAATTGCAGACCAGTGAAGCAGCACAACTAGTGCTTGGCAAGGGGAGTTATTCAAAGAAATCGTGGCTAACTAATGAAACACTGTAAGTCATAGAGCAAAGACGGAAGGCAAGACTTCTTGGGGACATGACCACATATCGGAGGCTCAATGCAGGGCGGAACAGACTCATTCACCGGGATAGAACCCAGTTTGTTGCAAGGAAAGCCGATGAAATTGAGCTAGCTGCGAAAAAGAAAGACATGGGCAGCCTATTCAAGCATCTCCGAGACCTCACTGAAAATAAAACTCCCACCTTGGGTCCCGTCCTGTCCAGGGATGGTGCACTTCTCTCTGACGAAGGTTCTTGTCTTGAGCGGTGGAAGGACCACTTCTGTTCGCTCCTCAACAATACTGGTCCGTCTGCGCCTCCTAATGATTGTCCCAGCCAACCTTGCAGTCAAAGACCTGGAACAGATGTTCCTCCAGATGAGCCTTCCAGCCCCTCAGAAATTGGACATGCAGTAAAAAGACTCAAGAATAATAAAGCTGCTGGTATCTGTGGCTTAAACTCAGAGCTGCTAAAATATGGAGGTCCTGCAATGCTCCTGTTTCGACACACCCTGTTCTCTACAATCTGGCAAACAGAGATAATTCCCGAGGATTGGCGGAAGGGTGTCATCATCCCCTTATGGAAGAGAAAAGGTTCGAGAAGCAACTGCTCCAACTACCGGGGAATAACCCTACTGTCAGTCCCTGGCAAACTGTTTTCAATGGTCCTGCTGGATCGATGTCGGAGCATCAGTCGAAAAATCCGGCGACCGGAGCAAGCTGGTTTTATACCGGATCGTTCAACCATCGAGCAGATTTTCACGATTCGACAAATAGTAGAGAAGACCACAGAGTTCCGACAGAAAGCATTTATTGCCTTCGTTGACTTCCGTGCTGCATTTGACTCAGTCGATCGAAAAGCTCTTTGGCGGATTCTAGAGTTGACTGGCCTACCCGAGAAATATTGCAGACTTCTCAAGACGCTGCACCATGGGACGGAGAGCTGTGTACAAGTAAATGGTCGGCGCAGCCCGTTCTTTCAAATCACGACAGGGGTGCGCCAAGGATGTGCAGTGGCCCCAGAGCTCTTCAATGTCATCACAGATTACGTTATGACAAAAACCACTTCACGTCTCAGCTTTGGGCTCAAATTCGGAGATCATACCATCTCAGATGTCGATTTTGCCGATGACTTGGCCATTCTGGAGGACTCCATGGAGCAGCTGCTGGAAGCGCTCCGAATTCTGCGAGAAGAGGCTGCCAAAGTAGGACTGCATATAAACTGGAAAAAAACTAAAATTTTGGCCATAGACCCGTCTTCTCCTGCTGTTAACTCTCCAGTTAGCCTGGACAGCACCACTAGCATCGAGGTTGTTAAAGACTTCATCTACCTGGGCTCCGTAATTTCTTCAAATGGCTCACTTCTCCCCGAGCTGCAGGCAAGACTTTCTAAAGCGTCATCTGTCATGGGTAGACTGAATTGTCACCTCTGGCGAAAACCAAATATCAGTCGCACAACGAAACTGCGGATCTTCAACGCTCTAGTCGGCTCTGTGATGCTTTACGGAGCTGAGACATGGCAAGCATCAGCTGCAACCCTCAAGAAAATAGACGTATTTCATGCAAAGAGCCTGGGAGGATTGAAGGCCTACGATGGTCCGACTTCGTCAGCAATGAAAAGCTTATGCAGCTCACAAAGCAGTCTTGGTTTTCGACTCAAGCAGCCGAGCGAACCTTACGATGGTTCGGGCATCTGCTTCGAATGCCACCACATCTACCCGCAAAGATGATCTATGACTTTGACCCTATCAAAGTTGGTTGGAAGCGACCTCGCGACCGACCGAAGAAACGTTGGTCCGACAGCCTGTCCGAGCTCTTGGCGATGGCAAACATCAGACAGGGCGAAGAGCAAATACTCGCCATGGACCGAAGTGGGTGAAGGAGGCAAACGTCACTCTCTACGCCGAGCAGTGCCCGGCAGGAGACTTAAGTCAAGTAAGTCAAGACTATATGTCGTTGACAACAGACATTTGGTCTGCCAAAAACTAAAGCTACTTGGGAATGACTGCACACTTGTTCTACGAGGATTTGAAATAGACATCTTATGCCCTTGCTTGTTGCCGGTCAAGGGCTAAGACATTTATGACAGAATTGCTGAACACTGAATGGCGCATTTGCTAGGTACAAAACTGCAGTGGATAAAAAGGAACAAGGGGTTTTGATCGATAACACCTCTAACTTTAGTAAGGCATTCAGGGAATATCCGATGGTTTCCGATGAGGAAATTCAAGTCAATGATGAAGAAAATGAAGATGAAGCAGGCCAGAATGGCTCATTCTCTTTTACAAACGTTAGAGAGATACTCGATTCTCCTGACGAACCGGATTATTTCCAACTTCCTCCACACTTCAGGTGTGTCATCGGCACACTTAACTTGCTTCCATCCACCGATTCTGATAAAGCCCTCTGTGATATTGCATACAAGAGGCAGTACCAAGCCGTTTTTTCAAAGTGTATTGCTCTCTCTGGGATGCCGTGAATAAGAGTTCAAAAGCTGCTGATACCGTGAAATAAGTGCATGACAAACAGCTTATAAGACCTGTGGTAACCAGATGGAACTCGAAGTATGAAAGTGTCAAGCGTTTGATGGATTGTCACAAAATTGGAAAGCTTCCTAACGTATGTGATGCTTTGCAAAAACCAAGGCTAACTTCTCGTGATGTTGAAACTCTTGAAGAAAATGACATTGGACATTCTTCAGGGGAAGAAAAATGCTACTTCGGTGCTATTTATTCTACAATCAAATCAATTGAATGGAAGCTCAGGAAGCTGAAAGATTCGGCGAAAGTCGGCCAGCCTTTGGTACATGCTTAGCTTGTGGGTCTCGAAAAAAGATTCCCTGCGATCCTGGACGTGGGAGTTCTTCATGCCAGAGACTAATTTATTGCCACGGCAAGTCATCCTTTCTTCAAACTGAAGTGGTTTTCTGATAACCAAAAGGATGAAGCAGTTGAACTCTTGGTGGACGAAGCGATAAAGGTCGAAGATTTCAGAAGTACTTACGAGGCTGATAAAGGTAGCTTTTTGTCTGGAGATGAATACTTCAGTCTTTGTGATGAAGAATCTACTCCTGATAATTCTGGCAACCGTCGTTCTGTATCAAAAGTGCATAGTCGTTCTGTACAGTCGTTTTGCAAAGTCGTTCAAAAAAGTCGTTCTGCACCTGCAGAACGACTTTTTTGAACGACTGCAGAACGACTTTTTTGAACGACTGCAGAACGACTTTTTTCAGTAGGTGGTAGAATTTTTACTCCAAAAAGACACATGCTTGGAGATGGTATGTTTGAAAAACTTCTGCTGTTGAAAGGAGCAAGAAAGAAATAAAGTTAAGTTATGATGAAGCTGTAATGGATGTTCTTTGTAAATTCGTTTCTTTTTATATCCTAATTGAAGTAAAATTTGAGTTTTCGTGAAACCAATTGATTTTTTTCATGAAAACTGTCGGTTTTTCTGAAAAGCCGTCGATTTCTCGTCAGAATTTTGCTTATCTTGTCTATTTGGAAAGGAAAAGGATATTAAAGAAGTGTTTTGCGTGTTATTTACTGTAAGTAAAAAATTGGTACTTAAGTAATAATGAAGTAAAATCGAAATACTTGAGTACTTAACTACTGAAGTACTTTTTCAAAAGTACTTATTACTTAAGTATATTTTAAGAGAAGCACTTAATACTTGTACTTAAGTAAAAATTTCTCTGAGTACTTGGTACTTGTACTTAAAAAAGAAGTACTTGGCACAACACTGTGTTGAACCTAATACAATTAGCCATTGCTTTGAGATTTTCGATATGTCCTTTTCATAACCCGTATATTCATATACTTCTTGAAATTTTCATCTTATTTCTCTTAGCCAGACAAGTGGTTGCAATGGAAGTAGTAGTTTGAGCAACTGTAATAGTACTAGTAGAACTAGTAAATATAGCAGTTCTAGCAGTATTTGTAGTAGTGTGCACATATTGCTTTTTGGTCAAATATGTTCCCCTTTAAACGTTCTCTGAGAATTCCAGCTTAATACACAGATCAATTCTTAAAATACGCTCTTTTGACAATCTAAATGCACATAATGTCTTTTATGAGTTCGAATTTTCCATCCGTCAATCTGTCAAATTTTACCCTCACAAACTTAGCCCTAATAGTACTTGTATGACAGTAATTGCAGTCCTAGTGTTCTATTAGTAGTAGTAACGATAGTAGCAGCAGTGTTAATAGCGTTAGTAGCATGTATGTCTTGTCTTTTGGTCAGTTAAACCTCCCTTTCATGATGCCCGGAAAGTTCACCTTGACACGGTAAGCCATTCCAAAAATATTGCTGATGTGTGCATTTGACCCCCTTTTGACGCCCTTCCCATCTTAATACTCTAAGCCTTACAAGCTGGATTAATTTAGTAGCTGCAGCGTCATTACTAAAGTAGCAGTGGTTGTAGTGTTAGTAGTGACATGTATATATTACCTTTTTATTCAATTGATCTTCCCCTTTAAGCATTCTCTGAAAGTTTATAATACCCAAATCTGTTCTTGAGATACGGCCTTTTGACGATCTGCAGGCACATAGTGTGTTTTGATTTAGTTCGAATTTCCCTCAATATTCCGTCAAATTTTCACCTTCATACGTGTAGCCTTAATTGTACTAGTATTATAGTAGTAGTGGTAGTCGTTGGAACAGTAGTAGCGGTAACAGTCTATTATTATTAGTAGTAGTAACAGTAGTACCATCTCTATTAATAGCAGTAGTAGCAGGTACATTTTGCCTTTTGATCAACTGAACATCCCACTCATGATGCCCCTGAAGTTTCCTCTTCATACGATAATCCAAAAATATTGCTAATAAGCTAGTACCAGCAATCTGTATGCACATAGTATGTTTTGATTTTTTTTTCAACATTTCCCCAGATGTTTATTTCTCAACCTTCGTGGTACTCGGTAGAGAATTAGTAGTTTTATTAGTGCTAGTTGTATTAGTTGTATTAGTTGGATTATAGTTGTATTAGTGCTAGTTAGTGCTGTTTATGTGGTAGCAGTTGAAACAGTGATAGTTTTAGTAGTAGTAGCGTGCACATATTACCTTTTTGGTCAATTGATCACCTCTCTTATCATTTCCTGAATGTTCCAAATTAATATATTCAGTCATTCTTAAGTTAGATCCTTTTCACAACCGATATACACATACCATGTTCTGGTTAGTTCAAGACTCCCCTTTACATTCTCTGAAAGACTCGCCTTAATGCCCTTCGTATTTTGGGAAAGTAGAAGTCAAACATGCATACCTTTTCTCAATAACATATACTATATGTGAACAATGAACAAATTGCCTAACTTACAGCCCTTACCCTGAGGCCTCGGGGGGTTGGGGGGGGGTATAGATCCCCAAACAATCGATTACTGAACCTTTCTAAAACTTCGTTTGGATGGTAGTTTTGGAAAATGATGGGAGTTGGGGGTGTCATTTTGGCTCTTAAGAAGGCCACTTTAACTTCCAATTTCAAATCAAATAAACCCCATTTGAAGTTTATATGACCACCCATTCCATAAAAACCTTATATGCCCCCAGGACATAACTTACAGCCCTTGTCCTAGGGCTTTGTGGGATTGTGTCAACAGCGGAGGTATTGTTATATGGTTTTGGACTATTTTGAAAAAAATTGCTCTCTCACAATTCTAATCAGATCCATTTAGTGAAAAGAGGTTTAATTACGGGGGCTAGTTGCCCTCCATCACTTTTAGCTCTTAAAAGGGAACTATAACTAATAATTTTCAACCAAATGAGCCACCTCTAAAGTTTATACAGCTCGTCCCTTCCATAAAAACCTTAAATCCACCCGGGGCATAACTTACAACCCTTGCTCCCCGGGATCTAAAGGTTTATATCAACCCCAAAAACCATGTTATATGATCTTTGGACTATTTTGAGTAAAATTAATATCTCGAAATTTCTATTGGATGTGTTTCGGGAAAACTCGACGTTTGGGGATAGGGGTAGCTGCCCTCTGATCACTTTGACTCTTAAAACTGGAACTCCACTGGAACATCTGGTTACCGATCTAATGAGCCCCCTCCGAAGTATATAGGACCACCGTTTCTATAAAAACCTTCGATGCCCCCATAATGTAACTTTCAACCCCTGCCATGAGGGCTGTAGGGGGTGTCATCCTCAAAGACATAATCTTCGGACCCTTCCACTACCAAGAACAAAATTGCTCTCTTGAAGTTTTGATCGCATGTGTCTGGGGAAATGAGGGACGGTGGGGGGGGTGGTTGCTCTCAAATCACTTTCGACTCTTAAAAAGGGCAGCGTATCTTCCTATTTCAAATCAAATGAGCCCCATCTGAAGCTTATGCGACCAACCATTCCATAAAAATCTTATATGTCCCCAGGGCATAACTTACAACCCTTGCCCCAGGGTTTTGCGGGGTTGTGTCAACACTGGAGGCATTATTTTACGTTCTTTGGACTATTTTGAGCAAAATGGTTATTTCACATTTTCCATTGGATTTTCTTCGGGAAAATACGTGTTTTTGGGGGGTGTGTATAGCTACCCTCCGATCACTTTGACTCTTAGAAAAGGCACTAGAACTTCTGATTTCGAGTCCAATGAGGCCCTTTCGAAGTTTATACGACTACCCTTTCTATAAAAACCGTATACGTCCCAAGGGCGTAACTTACACCCCTTGTCCTGAGGGTTTTGGGGCGTTGTCATCCTCAAAGACGTAATTTCTGGACCTTTCAACTACGCTGAACAAAATGGCTAATATTTGAGGAAGTGATAGGCGTGGGGGGGCTATTTGCCCTCCAATTACTTTATAGAGTATTAACAAGAGCATTAGCCCAGTCAATTTCAAATCGAATGTGTCCCTTTCGAAGTTTATGCGACAACTCTTTCTATACGAAGTGCCCTGGTCAAAAAACAACACAAAAAAAAATAATAATAAAACGTTGTGCCAACTTTATTCTTTACCAAAATTTACCAAAATGGTTTCATCCGAAATTCCCAAGAAATGTTAACAAAACTTGGTGTGAAATAAGATCTAATGCCATTTTTATGCCTTGCGGGATGAAGAACTAATCCAACTTCTCGGGAGAAGTAATTGTGGTCGTTAAATTTATCTCATCGGAACAAAAACCAGAAGGGTTTGTTGTTTCCCACACAGATTTAAGCAGAAGCTACATGATGTGATGACATCTACCAGAACGGGTTACCAGGTATAACTGAAATTGGATGCAAAATTAGATCTAGAGCCTTACTTATGTTTTTTTTATGGGGATGGGGTTCAGAGTTGATTTTGATCTTCGTGGTTTTTTGGGGTCTGGACAGGCTCCTAACTCTGTATGGGGGAAGGGTTCTCTGAATTACCATCAGAACGTATACATAATGAGGCTGTTCAGTCCCAACTAAATTTCATGGAATAGAACAGCTAATATCATAGTTTTGCTGTCGAGCTCCACAGAACAAATCCTCTGGGTCTGTTGGGGGGACGGGAGAGTGGAGTGGCTCATAAATTCTAGTCGTTGTGGTATCTACGAAAGGTGCTGCTGGATTTCAATCAAATTTAGTCATGAGTCACAGCTAGTCTCTTAGCAATGCTGTTTCAGGGTTCGGTTTGGTTCAACATCTGTAAGAGGGGAGGGGGTTCAATCAATCAATCAATCAATTTATTAATACTAAAGAAAACTATTACAAAAGTAAATCAATTAATAGGCCCAAGAAGCTATGCTTGTAATGGGCCACAAGACGAGGGGTTCCTACTTATTTATCACAGCAAGTTCAATCACAACCCTACTTGCTGGGAAGCAAGAGCTGGAATCATAGTTGTGCCTTTTATGGTCTTTGACCTCCTTTGAAGGGGGAATTTCAGAATTACATCATCAGCCTTACTAATAGGTGGGTTGGCAGAATTCATTCCCTCCCTTGAAACCCAATAACCTGTAAATCTTTTTATAAGCTTTTTCATCCCAGTTGAGATCTTATTTACGCCCCAGATGGATGGTCAACGTCAACACAAACAACCTTTAGCAATCTGCTATCCTTCATCCGTAAAATATGGCCTAGAGAACTTAAAATATCTTTCATTATAGCCTTAGAAAGCGAGATCGGGCGACACTTTTCGTATAGCTTATCAGTCAAACGAGTACTTTCAACTACTCTCATACAATACTCCTGAGAAGCATATTTCAAGTTTTCCTCAATCTTTTGAAACGTCCACGTTTCAGAGCCATACTTGACCACTTCCATTACCATTGCCTCCAAAACCGTAATTTTAGTTACCTGACGTGTCTCCATTTTTCCCAACTTTTTTCAATTGCGAAAAACCCCCTTCGGCTTGACTATTATACTTTAAACATCTTCACAACACCCACCATCTTTACTAACAATAATTAGCAAGGAAGTGAAGTTGTTCATTTGATACATTTTCTCATTATTTAATATCGCTTCTTTGCCCTCATTTATTTTTAGTCTAATTGACTTAGTCTTCTTAACGTTAATTTATAATCTTTTTTTGCATCCTTTAACTCTCAAAACCTTACAAAATTCACTTGTTCTGCTAACCTTTTAATGTAGGATACTCACATCATCTTCATAATCTAAGCCCAGTAGAGTTTTACATTCCCATTTGATGCCCTGTTCCTCCATAGCATTTTCTGTTACTTTAGGACAAAGTCCCTCAAAATAATCCGCATGAATGGTAATGAAACATTTTTTAAATGTTATCACTACCTGTAAGAGATTGAAAACATGTTCCATACGTTGTTTTTTTAGCCAATCTCAAATTTGAGGAATATTAGTAAAACAGTACAATGGGTGCTAATATTTTCGGTGGGGGTGTGGGAAACATGCCAACAAATTGTTGCTTCAGTGGTAAAAGAGTAGTTGATATATGTAATTTAAGTCGCTCTTTTACTGCAATGGTATAGAATTTTCACAGTTCTTCGGAAGACAATATGCGGAAATTTGACTATTGTCTCATGAAAATAAAACTGAGGTCATTGTTTTCAAACATAAGAGTAATACCCCTGTTCAAGGTTTGAATTCTGGTAATCAGATAGTTGAATTAGCTTCAAGTCTAACGTACCTAGGTCTCCCTATTGGTTGTGATGTGAAATCAGCATGTTTTTTATTAGTTGATGATTTATCGAGTAAAGTCCATAAGGCATGCGGAATGCTTACGTCTTCGGAAGTTTTTTGTAATTGTCATAAACGCGCAAAATTCCGTTTTTCCCTTGCTATGCCAAATTTTCGTGCTATTTCTCCTTTTTGATTTCTGCTACCGGATAAAAATAAATGTAAACTCTGGTTTTTTTTTAAGTTTCTTCTATGTTTGCCCCCTTGGAAAAGTAATTTAATGATAAGTGTAAAGTTCTGTATTCCTGATTTGGATAAACAGGAAAGAGTTGAAAAGTTTCGGCATAGTTTGGTTAAGGGAACGCCCTCTGATACATTCTTTATTAGTGTCTTTTTTCTTTCGTAGTGTTTAGCTTTAGTTTTTTTTTTGTATTTTTTCATTACTACACTTGTGATTTTTTATCTTTAAAATGGGCAATTAAACATATCAGTTCATTCAGTATGCAAAGCTAATTCCTGTAAAAGACGCCAGACTGACCAACCTTGACAAAAAAAAAGGAAAATCGAAAGAAAAAAAAATGGTCTAAATCAGTTAAAAAACTAGGAAAGCGAAAAGTAACATGAATATTTTGCAGTCGGGAAGAGAAATTATAGAAAAAAGGGAACAGACTATCTCCGTCTTGGCGATAAATGAAGATGCTTGAAATTTGAATATTTTTTTCAGTTTAACGTCCTTTCTTAAAAATGAACCTATTTTTAAAACATGTAACTCTGCCAGACAAAATCTCTCGGTGAATCAGTTTTGTTTAATTCCCAAAGCAAAGGTTATAGTTGATGCCAATAAAAGGATTATTTCTGGTCAGAAACGTATTCTATTTGAATAAATGTAACATGGCCTCTTTCATGCTAAAAAGCCGGAAGTTTTTACGGGCATGGATGTTGGAGGAGCCATGGGCCCACTCTGGTCCTCCAGTCAATGCATTAATTTTTGCTTTTGACAGAAATCATAGGGTAGTTTCTTTGCAGGTGCTATGTATCCTAATATCATTTTGACAAATCGACTTCAACCGTCAGCAATGGTTGATGAGACAATTTGTGCAGCCTGTGATTTCAACAAACCTGGTGCTTCATGTCAGCGTGAAATGACATGGATGTGGAGGGGCGAGTTCAGTGAGTATATAGAAAATTCCCAAACAACCTTTGAGTAATATTTAAGGCTAGAAGCATACAGCTTAAGCACAGAAAATACTGCTATCTATGTATTGCAAATTGAAGTGCAAGAATAATACATAAACGACACTCGACCTCATTATAGGAAATAACTGCCATACTGATTTGGTAACCGAGACACTAATTATCGTAAAATAATTATAAGTAATTTAGTAGTGATGGTATATTCGATATCTGGCCATGGCTATTGGTTTGAATTTTCCTTGGCACCAGGCCGCTGAAAACTTTGGGCCTAATATGCCACTAGTCAACCCTTTGCCTAGGTTTTTGTCCTAGAACTTTGCCCGGTGGATTTCCTTTTAAAGACTGAAAGAGACGAGTTTATAGGAACAATCTCCTTCAGTAGACACTTCAAAATGGTGGTAAATGTCTTACAGAGATAATCTTGTAGTAATCGTAGTGGGGTTTCTCCTCTTGTAGATGATCCAACTGTACCG
This sequence comes from Artemia franciscana, assembly GCF_032884065.1. Lineage (NCBI taxonomy): Eukaryota > Metazoa > Arthropoda > Branchiopoda > Anostraca > Artemiidae > Artemia > Artemia franciscana. Next base: position 27,221,098 of record NC_088872.1, on the reverse strand, counting down.
TTCTTCTGTGAATTAGTTGTAGTGACACAGCAAACAGTGGTAGAATTAGAGATAGATCGTTGGACAAAGGGTGGTTGATGTACTTGTAGAAAAGAGCCATTGAGCCTACATAAAAACCCAAATTGAGTTTGTAAAGGTGCTATTAAGATGAGTCATTTTGTGAACATGCCTTAATAAATGTATAAATGGCCGTAGTGATACGATAGGTAAAAAATTATAAACTCAAATTAATGTCATTATTATTAATTTTTTTTACGACAAAGAAAAAACCGTTCACGGTATGGACTGTCTGCCGGACTCCCCCTGATGACGCAAGTTTTCTATATAAAATTTGTATTATTTGCTACAAAGAGCTCGAGTCTATTTTTTCATTCGTACACTGGTCTCTGCTATGTTTGTCAGACATGTTGAGTAGGGTTGGGTGTAGAGTTGGCTTAAGTATGCTTGTGTATATAGTTTTTCCTTTATCACCGTCTGCTCTACTTCCACCGATGGTAATTGTTTTGTTTGTATAGTGGGCCTTCTTAATTTGGAGATAGAATTGCCTCCCTATAAGTAGGAGGGAGTGGGCTCGTCTTTGACAGATGGCTTTTTTATTGCAAGTTGCCATTACTTGTTACGAATATCGTCAACCTAACTGTATATTTTGCATACTGGGTTTTGTTGTGCCTGCCACATGTGGATCACAATCCACATGTGGCTTCATTGTATATTTGACTTTTTTATGTTTATCTCCAAAAATTTCTCGCGTAACAAAGTTATGCTATTCCATTTTGTTTTTAAGAGAAGTAAAGTTACAATGAGTATGTTTGCTTCATCAAATTTATCGGTAGGCCATCGTAGATCAGTGATTGAGGTGCGTAACAGCATAGCAGATGTATTTGACACTTACTGGTTCGATGGCTAGTTTTTTTCTAGCAAACTTTCATTACTGGAAATCCGAAAATTTGTACTTAACGTATAATATGCACGTTTAAATTTAAAAGCTCACTAATCTTAGTGGTTATGATAGGATTTTCTCATAGCCTAAATAGTTTTTCCATCTTAGAATGGAAGAAAGTTAGTAACATTTAACGTTATCTTTCGGGTTTATCTGTGTATGTACATGTGTGTGTGCGTGTGCGTATGCTTTCCCACATACCTGTTTTTATCTGTTTCTAAAGGTATTTCGGTGTCCTTCTCTTCAAATTCCTCTATCTTGATTTTTTACTTTTTATCCAGACGTATGATCGTACTTGTGCTATCTAGTTCCCTAGCGTGACGTAAATTTAATGCATAAGGTGTTTTTTTTCTTCTTTGAGTTTTAAATTTCAGTGATGACAGGTTTTTCATATCAAATTTATACAACCTTATAGCAATATATTGTATACGAATAATTAATAATGCTATATATATATATATATATATATATATATATATATATATATATATTTAATATGGTTTACAGCTACGTCTACCAGTAAAATTTAAATTCGGGCATTTAAAAATTTTTGATGGTAATCATTTTTTTTTATGTCTTTATATTTTTGTTAAGAGGTCCTAGGTTGTATGTCTAGACATAACTACCCTACTCCTGGACTGTATGTCTGGACAGACGTTGACGTCTGGTCAGATTCGTGAACATGCATGAAGAGTTGACATGAAGACAGGGTTGTGAATATCAATTTATTAGAGAACGTCTATTCTTTCGGTTTAAATGTTAAACTTTCAGTCGACACAAAATTTAGTATAGATCGTCCATTCTTGCATTTCAAATGTAAAACTTTCCAGTGCCAGCAACAAGAGGAGAGTATCAGCGCATTCAACAGCAGCTAGAAATGGAGCGATTCCCTGCTGTTATTCCAGGTGGGCCTGTCCGAGCTTATCACGAGCTTACAAAAGAAGAACAAGCTGCTTTTGAGAAGAAAAGATTAACTGAGTACTGTCGAAAAGCATACAAAAAGGTTCATGTTACTAGAATGGAAGAGCGGAAACAAACTATATGCCAGAAAGAAAACAGTTTCTATGTTGATACGGTTAGAGCATTTCGGGATCGAAGATATGAATACAAAGGCCTTTCTAAAGTAAGATTTTATATTATTTAACCTTAAAGTATCTAATGCTTTTAATTGTTATATCTAAAATGTTTAAAATTCGTTTTGCAGACTCAATTGGGATACTTTGTTTTAAAACTCTTGTCTAAATCTTAGTTTTTTTTTATGTATTTATTATTTTATTAGAAATGGAAGATTGACTTGTCCCTGGGTTTCACAAAAAATGAATAAAGAAAAATGCTTTTAACAATTTTATATAAAACTAATTCTACCCAGTTGATCATTTTTCCCTGTTGGACCTCGCTGCCCTATTCAGTTTCAACCACACTCTTAATATCACCTCATACCTCAGTGTGACGCACAACATTTCAGTGTGTTGTGCGACTAGGAGACTAAAAAAAACAGACGTACAAAGAAGAAAATCGCATGCCCTTTTTTTACCAAAATATGATTCTTTGATATATTTGCCTTTTGACACGCACCTCCTATTCTTTACGGTTCTCCTTTATTTCACTTGTTTCCAACCTTTTTTTATTGTATATATTCTCTCATTTTCATTTTTCTGTTTCCTCTTCTGCACTATATTTGACATATTTGGCCAATATTTGTAAAAGTTACTTTCGAAATAAACGATTGTCTTATGTATACTCATTTAAAAGTTAGCAAGAAGTGATGTAATTGTAAATATGTTGGGGGTTACCTGCAGTCTACTGTTCACATTTGCACTGAAACATTTGTTGCATATTGTCAGAATTAAATGGTCACAATTGAGCTACTCAGAAGGAAAATCGATAAACTCCGCTTTTTAGATCTTGTGAGATTTTACAGAAAGAGCAGTTAATTCAGTCTCTAGAGTTGAGAAGGGAATTTTGTTTAATTTATAAAGAAGATGACTCAAAACATTATTGCGGTCGAATAATAATCAATTACAGGAACCCTCTCTACTACCCTCGCATTCTTGCATGTAATAGTCTTAACACAATATTCACAATCAAGCCCACAACTCAGCAGGAAACTTTTTGAATATCGTTTCTCTTGTTCTTTTTTTTTTGTTCTAGTATTGGTACTATATTATAAAAACGAGCTGTTTGTCATTTCTCTGTTGCTCTTTTTATTGAGATGAGTCAGTGTGGCAAACTTAGTATGTCATTAATGTTTGCTGAAGAGAGTTATAAACCATAAAGTTGCTATGATTAGTTTGAATTTTGTTTTGCAGACCGCTAAAAAGCAAGTTTCTGATGCAATAGCTAAAGGAGATGCAGGTGAAATCAAGTCTGCAAAAAATCGAGAAGTTCTCTACGATTCACTCCAATTGGCTCATAAATGTATTCTCAATTCCTTTTACGGCTATGTTATGAGAAAGGGGTAAATTGATAAACTTTATTTAATTAATATCTCCCTAACTTTACAGTAGATTACTCGAATCTTCCACAATAAGGTTATTATACAATGGTTCAATTGAATTTCTCCTGTATCTCTATTGAGTGTAGACTACATAGAAAATGCTGTTTTGTGTCGACAGCCTCCCTAGAAGACCACTTTAGGTATTTGTCCAAAGAGCTCGGTATTTCTTTACTGTTGTTTTTCGTTGTATTATTTAGATATTAATGTTTGGAACTTATTTATAAAAAAAGAAGAAGCAAGAGGAGACAAATAACTGCTTACTATGCGAAAAAGTTATTTATCTTGTTCAAGGTGGTGGACTGTAATTCTATATTGGGCTTTCTGTGCAAACTGCTGCAATTTTCATTTCAACCTATTGCTATTTTCGAGAGGCTTCAGTTTTTTTGTCGAAATTTCCATAAATCTGTTTTCACAGTAAACTTATAGTGCTAAGGCTATTCGAAATAATAGTTACCACACCTGAATCAGCTTTAAGCGGCGCTTCATCCTCACTTGACATCTATTTTTAACCGCGTTTTTAAATTTTCGGCTACTATGGGCTAAAGTTCGTTCTTTACTAGGCTTTGGTGGGCACCGCAGCCATGATTAGCATAGTCTCTCCAATCTCAACCCTTATCACCATTAATTCTTTTTTCTCCGTATTTTGAGAAGAAAACAACGACAGTCGAAAGAAAAACGCTAAGAGACAAATCGCTCTTTTGTGAGTGACCTCAGCTATTGCATAGACTATGATGGGTGCAGACTAGAAACCATCGGAATAGATGATAAGTTCAAGCTATCGAAAATATGTCGATTTACTCCATAAAATTCTCAGTTTAATTTGCATTCATTTTTGGAGTAAGTTTTTCAGGAAAAAGTATTGTTCTCTAAGTTGGTTTCGTTGCTTTTTTTTCAATAACGTTTGTTGGGGTTTTGCAGTACATAGTACTATTTTCTACGTCGGTCCAGTGAATTAGTATTCTAAGAGAAGTGATAAAGACTATTTATCAAGTCAATAAGCCGTATTCCCGAATGAAAATAAGCCAGACCTAACTGAAAAAAGAATCAACACTGCCAACCAAATCTTAAGTAGTCACAGTAGGTCTTTCTTCAAATGGTCATTATCGAAGTTTATTGAATCTTGCTGTTAGTGTTAGGAAGGAAGCCTTAGGCAAAAGATCAACCTTATTCCTTAAGTTAAAGAAAACACTAATATTCTGCTTCTGAATGGCTAAAAATTACTGAAAAATCCACTAATTTTGGTTAGATACGTGTCAGGATAGTATTTTTTATTTAACTTAGTACAGAAAGAAATGTGAATTGTTTACTATACTCTTGCTAAAAAATTATTTAACTTTGAGGCAAAGGAGTATGTGTATATACAGTGTTGATAGACACAAAATTTATGCAAGTTTTAATACCGTTGCTTCTGCAACTAGATGAATTATAGAAGAATTCTTTTGTGTTTACTTCAGTATACTTCAATATTAACTGCATTATTACCTAATCGTAGTTATTTACCATCTAATCACTATTTCTATATATATATATATATATATATATATATATATATATATATATATATATATATATATATATATATATATATATATATATATATATATATATATTTCTTCCGATGTACCTCTTCGAAACAATAAAAAAGGCAAAGCTTATTTCCGGAGACTAACTCAGAATGTTCGAAGTCTTTCAAGTGAAAACGGGAATCAGGATGAGATTCAAATAATGGTGACTGACCATTAAGATGTAACGTCCACCCTACAAAAAAAATGATTCTACTTCTCCTTTACCATTTGGCATTATGCTATTAAAATTCAATATGAAGCTCAAAACAGTAGGGGTGCCATTCTTGGAATGAATATTCCCAATACGTAATTATGGGTCATAAGATAATTCTTTTACTAAGCTGCTTTTGCCAGAAGTCAACTTGAGCAAGAACTGCTTTTACCTGAAGTAAACTGAAGTCAGCTTGAAAGAACAAATGAACAAAAGATTCTAGTGGTCATAAAATTATTTCTCAAATGTAATATCAACAATATGAGATTTTTACATTTGACCTGTTTGGCCTTCAAAATATATTTGCTCCTGCTACAGGTTAAAGTTTAGTAAAGAAAATAATTGCATCTTAATCGAGGCTTCCGAGATGCTTGTTAATTTACAAGAACAAGCATCTCATGTTTGTGTTTTGTACGAACATGAAAGCTTGAAAGAGCTCTGAACCACTTTGAGTACAAAAACGTAGAATAGGCTCTACGCCATCCGGGGACTCTAGTTACATTAACTTGTAATTTTCTACCCCCCCCCCCACCAACCAAACCCTCTGGTGTGAACGGAGTGATTGCAAAAAGAACACCAACGCACGGAGTGGGATATGTCAGGATTCAAAACCCCTGCCATGTAATACTGACAATTTTGAAAGTTTGATTAAATAGTTTTATAAAATTATACGACACCATAATTTTATCAAAATATACTTTTTATTAGAGTTTTTTTCTAGTATTAAGCACATACATTCTAGTTACAACTAAATTACTCTACTTTTATTTTGGTCTGATATCCTAGCTAGGACCTAGTCGAACAATCGTTCTTTTTTTTTTCTCTAAATGTCTAAAGATCTGATGCTATTGATTACTTGATCTTCCTTATCTTTCATTTCTCATTTTAGTCTTAGTCTTCAAAATCGTAGGTTTCAAATTCAACAGAAGTCGAAAAAAGTTCTCTTTTGCTCTGTTGCCTGAAACCTAAAGACTTATTTAACTATATTTAGTGAGGTTATTGCAAATAAAATATCACCTCCTTGTACCATACCCAAGAGGACTTTGAGCTTGGGTTCTCTTATAATCTCAGGATTTGTGTGACTTTTATCTTAATAACTAATTTGGTACTGATGTTTAAAACCTATTTTGAAAAGGCCAGAATTTTTCTATTTTCAAGAGTGGAGATTGAAAAAATTTATGTTATTTTATATATATATATATATATATATATATATATATATATATATATATATATATATATATATATATATATATATACATATATATATATATATATATATATATATATATACACATATATATATATATATATATATATATATATATATATATATATATATATATATATATATATATATATATATGTACATATATATATATATATATATATATATGTATATACATATATATATATATATGTATATACATATATATATATATATATATATATATATATATATATATATATATATATATATATATATATATATATATATATATATATATATATATATATATATATATATATATATATATATATATATATATATATATATATATATATATATATATATATATATATATATATATATATATATATATATATATATAGCTATCATCAATTTATTGTGTGCAGTTGGAAAACTGGCGGCGTTATGGCTTGCCATTTTTATTGAATATCCAGCATTTTCTAGCCATTCAAGGGTTTGACTTCAAAAATGCAGTATAGTAACAAGGAATTATTGATATTTTAACAGTTACCTCAAAAGTTAGCACTGATATTTCCTTAGATTCAAGTGAATTGAAGATAAAGAGGGAGGCTGTTCTAAAATATTTAAGTGATAAGCGTGGAGGAAGATATGAGGCTAAGCTCCATCTTCAATAATATTTTCGCGCAACAAGCTAATACTTCTTAAAAAATAAATAACCTCACTGATTATCTAAGTAGATTAAGAACAGTTTAACATCTGTTTACATTATTAAACATAGTTACAAGATTTTGGAACCGTAGGAATGGCCATAGTAACTAATTTACAGCTAAAGTCTTGAGACTGATTTTCACGTGATTTAGCTCTTTTTTTTTATTATTTTTTTTCATATTGCTTAGTTGTGAAATTTCGACTTGTTTTCTTTTTTTTCTCTCTCTCTATGTTGGAGTTCCGCTTTGAAGTACAGGAAATATTTTTATTTTTTAAAGTATCATTGTGGATTTTTATTATCTGTCTGCTTCAGCCATCCAATTCTCTATTGTGTCTGTTTCTTCCATATTAAGCTTGTTTTGTAAGTTTGTCTATCCTTTATTTTTCCAAATATTTTCTATGTCAAGCTCGTCTGGTAAATTTTGTTATTCTATCAGGGCTCGCTGGCATAGCATGGAGATGGCTGGAATTGTATGCTACACCGGAGCCTCTATTATTCGCAAGGCAAGAGAACTAGTTGAGCAGATTGGTAGACCTTTGGAACTTGATACGGATGGTATTTGGTGTATTCTTCCTGCATCTTTTCCAGAAAACTATGTCATCAAAACATCAAATCCAAAAAAGTCAAAGATAACCATTTCTTATCCAGGAGCTATGCTAAATATAAGTCTGTAAGTCTTTTATTTATAAATAGATTTATATATAAATGAATAAATAAATCTTAAAAATAATGAAACTTAAATTGAATATGCAAATCAAGCTTGAAACAAAAAAAGATCACTACAAACACGAGTTTGGGTATTGCCTCCTTCTCTCACTTAAAGTCTTAAAAATACTGCGTAATTGGCAGTTTAGTGAAAACTAAATGTGTTTTGAACAGTCTTGGAAAGTACAAATAAAATCGAACTGACTATATGATATATAATGATATTAATTGTTGAAAGATCATCAGTTCAAGATTTATTTCGCTGTAATTTTATTTTCATTTTCAATGCTGTAATAACTGGAAAAGAAAACCTTTGCAATATAATTCGTTTTCAGTGAAGCGCCAATGAGGCAGTAGGCTTTAGACTTTTACAGTTAGGGAAGGGGGAAGTATCCAAACTCTTGTTTGTAGTGAAACTTTGTTTGTCTTGAACAGCGTTCTAAAGTACTAATAGAATTAAAATGAATATTTGATATATAATGATATTAATTACTGAAAGCTGATCAGGTTCAAAATTTAATTTATTGTAATTCTTATGTTTATTTTCAATGTTGTAATAAGTACAAAAGAAAATATTTGCAATACAATTCGTTTTCAGTAAAGTGCCAGTGATGCAGTAGATTTTAGACATTTACAGTGAGAGGAGGGGGGAAATACCCAAGCTCTTGTTTGCAGTGATTTTTGCTCGTTTCAAGCTTGATTTGTGTATTCAATTTAAGTTTCACTCGTTTTAAGATTTATTTACTCATTTATATTAGCACCTATTGTGTTTGTCTGCTAAGATTGTTTATTTAATTTCTGTTCGTTTTGGGTTTCGTTTATACTTCAATAGCAAAATATTTTGTTTGTTTTAAGCTTGATGTCCGTAATCAAATCAAGGTTTACTCGTCTTAAGATTTTTTTTATTCATTTATATTAGTACCTGTTGTATGTATTTTTGATATAGTTGTTTACTTAATTTCTGCTTGTTTAAGGTTTCATTTATTCTTTAGTAGTAATTCCTGGTCGTTTTGAGTTTGAGTTATTGTAGGATTTTATTTCTACTGATCTTAAATTTAACATGGCCTTTACTTTTCATAAAAAACTTCTTTTTCGGATTTTTTTTTTTTTTTTTTTTTAATTAATTTCTGTTCGTTTTTGATCGCCAAAGTTTGAATTGTTTCAAATTCACTATTTCCAAATAATTTTGTATTCCAAAATAAAACTATATTTGTTTAGAAACAGTCTTGGCAAGAACTAATAAAAATAAACTGAATATTTAATGTATAATAATATTAATTACTGAAAGCTTATCAGCCCAAGATTTTCTTTCACTGTAATTTTCATTTATTTTTTATTTTTTTTATTTTTAATGTTGTATAAATTACAGATGAAAATATTTTTAATACAACTCGTTTTAGTAAAGCGCCAAATACGCAGTAGACTTTATGCTTTTACCGTTAGAGAAACGGGCAGTAGCCAAATTCTTGTTTGTAGTGAAAACTATAGGTGTCTTGGAAAACCTCGGAAAGAATTAATAAAATTAAACTGAATTTCCATGATTTTTGTGATAAGATATCGTTAATTAGTTTTCTTCGAAAGGGGGGTAGCTATTGAGGGAGGGCCAGGGGCCAGCTCTCAACAACAAAAGACTACCCTGGTGGTGAGTAGCATGGAATTTCTTTTGTTAGTTTTTTTGGGGAAGTTGCCTTAAATTCCATATTTAGATATTTTCTCCGGTGGATAAAGGATAAAAGGCGAACCTCAAAGAGTCAGGCAACTAACTAAGACCATTATTAATATTATATTTCTTAAAATGAGACGTGATCGTCTCTTACTAGGTTGCTATCAACTGCTGCAACCCAAATTAGAAACAGGAAAAAGCCAAAGGTTTTTTCTTCTTGCAGTAGTAAGAGATGAACATCAATGAATCAGGCAGCTAAGTCCAGTGTAATTCTTCCATATTATATTTAATTTTAATATTTCATGTGCTAAGGGTTAGATTTAAACATTTAGTGTATCAACAAAATTATTATCATGTATTATATGAAATTTAAATCTCGAGAGTGTCTAATGGTGCAGATTTTTAGAGAGCTGTTTAATGGCTGATTTTAAAGGAAATTGCTATGTCTAGTGCCTTTTGTAATCAAAAGAATAATAGTTTATAAATAGAATCAATTTTTAGAAAAAATTGCATTTTCATGTACAAGCTTGATGATGGCACTCAAAGCACAGCATCAAGTACTGGAAATATGAAAGTATAAAAAAAGCAAATCAGAAGATACATGGTTTTACCGGCTTCTCAGATTGTTTTCTCGGACTGAGTCCACTATCAATCTCAGTGAATGCGAAATATTATCCCCTTGTGATGAAGACGCTATTAAGTATTTCAAATTCGAAAAAAATGTTGATAATATATATATATATATATATATATATATATATATATATATATATATATATATATATATATATATATATATATATATATATATATATATATATATATATATATATATATATATCGAGTTAATGAATATAGTGCCCCCATGTTGAATTATCATTTTATTTTACAATATGTAGGTGAAAGACCACTACACTAATAACCAGTACCATGAGTTGGTTGACCCTGAGAACTTGGGGTACGTAACGCGTGCTGAGAATTCAATTTTTTTCGAAGTAGACGGTCCTTATTTGGCCATGATTCTTCCTGCTTCTAAAGAAGAAGGGAAAAAGCTTAAGAAGCGGTATGCTGTTTTCAATTTTGATGGAAGTCTAGCTGAACTCAAGGGGTAATTATCTATACGCTTTGTATTTTAATTCTTTATTGGTTTTTTGTTTTGTATTTTGTAAAAGTGATGATTTTGTTGTGTTTGGTTCATCTTACTACTGCTTTGACTATCATTTTTAATGGATTCTTTCTTTTTCTTTTACTTTCATTTGTTACTGAAAGATATTACTTTGTCAATAACAATAGCCTTTGGTATGTCAGGATGTGGAAAAATATCTTCCAGAAGTAACTCTAAGAAAAGCATCTTTGAATTGTTCCAAATTGGGCTTCGAGACTTTCACAATTCCCAGACGAGCGAAATAGCATAGATAATTGGATGATGATACTAACCTTGATTCGAATTCTATCCAATCAGAAATGGTCTTATGCACTTCCTAAGAATTTTACAATTTTTATTGAATAATTATTTGAATTTTTTTTAATAATTTTGGCCTCACAAAAATCATTTTTGCATTCATCTAATTTGAAATATAGTTTGCTGTGCAGTCTTCTAACACAGAAAATTTCGTGCCAATTATACTATAAAGGAGTGCATTAGTTAAAAATTACTAGTTAGCATATGGCTCGTACAACCTATGCTTGCTGGAGGGGGTGGAACAAACGACAAATACCCACGTTTAGGTTGCAGTTTTTTCGGTTCTGCTGAGGAGGTGATTTTCAGGATTGGAGTACAGGTATACTGATATATATTATGCCTCTGTAGACCATTACAAGATGTTACCAATTGACACTAATATAATTTAAGGAATCCCTCTGTCGGCTTTTTAATTCTTTCATTTTTTTTTTCATTTTAGGTTTGAAGTGAAGCGACGTGGAGAGCTTCAATTAATTAAAATTTTTCAATCGTCTGTTTTTGAAGCCTTTTTGAAAGGTGATTCATTAGAAACCTGCTATGCTGCTGTTGCAAAAGTTGCCGATTATTGGTTGGATGTTCTTTATAGTCGTGCTGCTAATATGCCTGATTGCGAACTATTCGAGCTTATCTCTGAAAACAGGTGCCTTTATTCATTTATTCATTCGCATTCTGTTTTCTTTCATTATTTTTCCTTCAATAACTTGTTGTTGCTTGGTATTTGGTATACATTTAATTATTTTTTTCTATGAAAATAAAGCTCTCTTAGTTACTCTGCTTTAGAAGTGAATATTTGACGAGAAGATTGGAATGTTAAAATTGACTTTTTACTCAATGTTCGCTCAATAGTAATCTGAATATAACTAATTGTAATTATGTTGTTTAATCTATGTGTCTCACCACCAAAATTTGTAAAATATATTGAATGTTACCACCTCCTTTTTTTTTCTTTTATCTCTTTTTTTAAAGCCATAAATCTTTCTTTTTCTTTCAGTTTATTTTTATAAAGGTTATCATTTCATCGGTTATACATGTCAAAAGGTTAATTTCGAAGTTCTGTTGGGATATTTATAATATCTGTTAAAAGTCAAGATATTTGCTGTTCACTTTTTTTTTCTTTGTTGTTATCCTTTCTTCTCCTGTGTCTAGATGTTCGGACAAAACCAATTATACTAGAAAATAGCAAAACAGTCGCAACATTTGTTTTATCAAATGCAAAGTCTCTTCGCTAGCTTTGCATTGTAAAGCATTTTTAATTGCTAGAGTATAAATGGGATAGTTTATTCCTTATTACCATAAGAAGAAAATCTTAAATAAAGAAGCGAAATAATGGATTTAATGAAATAATGACATTAGTCCTTTAAAAGTCTTATAAGAAATCTGTTATTTCGTTGCCTTGAATAACGAATTGGCCCAACTGATAAGGGAATCCAAAATTTAAGTTAATAAACTTAATTTTTGGTACAGGCGTAAATTTTAGTTTATTTAACTTGACAGTCAGTCTAAAGTTAAGAAATAATCATGCCGTATCGCATACAAATGGCAGGATCATGAAGTGAAAATAAATATTTCGTCATTTAACCCGTTAACAATAGATATCGTGGTTAAATGTTTATTGTAGCAAAAAATATAAAAATTTCTAATATATTTACAGTTTTCTTGGTTTGATACTATAAATATACGTAGATTTTATGAACATTTTGTGTAATATTGTGTTTGAACCTAGAACTCTCATGAAATGTCCTGTTAAGATTTGGAGCAGCTGTGGCTCATGGGTCACAGTTACGGAATAACTCATTCGACTAAATCGCTTGTTCTGTTTCAGGTTTTCCATGGTATTAACCCCAGAAATAATTTAATTCATACCAGGAAACGATAACAAGGATACCTAGGCTGTTTTACGCAGTCTTGTATGCATGAATTTCCTGTTTTCCATCATGTTTTACCTAATACTGAAGGATGTTCTGCGGTTATGGACCGTCCACGTAACGCTTGGTTTACGGATTTGAAGTCAAACCTTCACCAGCCTAGATACCTTTCACGTCGCTTGTTGCTTAGACTTAGGTCCTTCAACTCCTACAACTCAATAAGTTGACAGTGACAGTTGACCTTAAATTCGATTGGTCTTGAGCAAAAGGTCAAAGCTCATTCAGTAAAGTTTGATTACTTATCACCTACTTCTCCAGGGAGTAAGTAGTTCCCCAAAGAGTAAGTAGGCTTAACGGTTTCTCCAGGGAGAAACCGTTAAACCATTAACTGTTTCGTGTCGTCTCCCATCTCTTCTTGACTAGATTTGGTCGAACAAATTTCGTCCACCTATATTTACGCTGGTGAAAAGGGATTTAACCATCATTTTCTATCAAATTTTCTTCAAAACTGAATTTGAGCTCTCCTCAATGCAGGGATCAGGTTGTGTCCGGTTACTCAGAAAACACAACTAGGATTATAGATTCTACTTCCCACAAGCTTGGTCGGCTTTTGAGGTCCCCTTCAGGACGATGTCTTAATAATAAGAATTTGTGGCTCCCTCTTTCTCCCCCCCCCCCGTCAGAAGTTAAATTGGTTCCTGGCTCAATACGCAAGGTGACATCCATTTAAAATCAGCGGAAGCAGTAAGAAAATTTGTAACAGTTAAAGATCACAAATTGTCAACATGGGATATATTTCGTCGAGAGTTGGTATTTTAAAATGATTTGAATTAAGTTTTCGAAAGTTGGAGAAGTCTTGTGACAATTTCTTCGCTAAAGAGTTTGAAAAACGAGGAATTAATGTTGACTGCAGACAAGTGATCTCATTTGGATCGTAGGACTTGAATCAGAGTTGCAAGAAACTTTCTTATGGATACACAAAGTCAAAATTATAATATTTCAGAAACAATCTGAGTACGACCGTCACGATACGCTAACAGACTAATAGTCAACCCAGTTCTAAACAACCCAAATTGTAAGCAAACCCTTACTTGGGATGAAAAAAATGCTGACGCACATTAAGAATAAAATTGAGCATAATGATGAAAGAAATTACAATGATGGATGGTGTTAATAAGTATATTAGAGGATAAGTTCACTTATTCTCTTAGAATGGAATTAAAAGCCAATTCGGTTGTGAACAGAATCTACAGAGGAAAAAATAGGTTGAACGCCATCTACTGATAGAACAATACCCTTGAGTCTTTAATCGATGACACAGAATGCATAAACGCAACATCCGGTGCTTTTGGCTTAAGTGCTATCTAGTGTAATAGATATTACTCTATATCCCAAAAACGAAGACGAAATGAAAGAGTAGATATGACGTTTAAGGGATTTTTTTTCTTTTTTTTGTAAATCGTCAGTGTGTCGGTGAAGTTAGCTTATTGCTGGTTTTTATTTAAGAATTAACGACGCTTCTTGACTACTATGGTCCCTGCGTCGGCCCTGCGTCGGCCCTGCAGTGCATTCCTGCAGCGTGAACTTATTGCTGGTGGTAGGGAAGTCACAGGCATTTATGTACACAAGAGGTGAGAAAAGATGATTTTGCGGTTGAGTACCAGTTGCTTAAAGAGTCACGTACTTACATTAGTTTTGAGAATTTTTCTTGTTTTCTGTCTCCATTTGCCTTTATTTTACCATTTATTTTAGAGTTCAGCAGACTGCTTATTATAAATTTCTTTGTTTTTGGATGTTTTTTTTTTCTTTGTCATTCCTTGTTTTTGTTCTTAGGTCAATGTCTCGGAAGCTGGAAGACTATGGTGAACAAAAGTCAACTTCAATTAGTACTGCCAAACGTCTCGCAGAATTTCTTGGTGACCAAATGGTGAAAGATGCTGGGCTTAGTTGCCGATTTGTCATCTCCAGAAAACCTGATGGAGCTCCTGTAACAGAAAGAGCTATACCACTCGCTATCTTTCAGGTATTGTGCATCGATATCTTTCTTGTTGATTTAGGGTTCTAGTTAATCTAGCTTATAATAAATGGGATTTTGTATAAAGAATTCAGCATAAAAATCGCTCTTTTAAAAATGGAAAGAAGAAAATTTTTCCATGAGGGAACCTGTTGCCAATGAAAAAGTTTGGAAGTATAGGGAGACAAGTCTTTAAACACTGAAGACCACGATAATGATATCGGTCAAGTATTTTTCTAAAACACGGGTGCTTCAAAAGTCGAGGAAGATATTCTAGACGTTTTGAGATCTTCTGTCTGACGATAGTTTAAGGTACTTACCTGACTGACGAAAATAAAACTAGAATAAATTACAAAAAATAGTGCTTTTCATTCATCCACCTATGGCCAATCGATAAGCAGGTCGTCCCCGAATGGGGTTGGGAAAGATATCATAAGGAAGGATTCAAGCAAAAAACAGCGAAACAGAAGCTCCCCATCCCCCTCCCCATTTTGCCAATGCTTTTTTCAACGTCATTGTCCTTTATCATCTGTGATGCATCGACCCATAAACAAACTTGCCTACAGTCCTAACATCCAGCTGACAATTACTCGTCAAAATTTAAACCTTTCTCCATTCCTCCCCTCTATCCAATCCAAAAATACCCTCATTCAAATCCACCAACTCCTTACATTTGTGCATAAAGTGCTCTAGATCCTCACTATCCTCGCACATCGAAAAAATACGGACCACTCCGTGATGTAAATCTCCCCAACTAGTTACATTTTCCCCCAAATTGCATAGAATTACCCCTTACTGAAATGACCAAACTTGTATCCTCCCAGTGAAGGTAAGCCCTACATTAAGTTGATATTCCTCTTTCCATGCCTGCTTGATCTGAACGTAGAAATGCTGCCGTGGTCTAAATTGTCTGTCATAGTTGTATCTCCTGCTCAACCTGTACTATCTGTACGCCTCTGAGCTTACTCCTCCTTGTGTGCCAATCCCTCAATCCCAAACTCCTGACATGCCACTACTGTTTAATATTTTCCTCATTTGTTTAAGCCAAAGGTCTTTCCGATTATCATCTTGTATCATCTCTCTAAACGTTACCTGACAAATCAAAGATCTTGGCTTGCTATTGTCAACAAAGCACAGGAGAGCTAGGCTACTATGGTTACTCACAGGTTCAAAATGTTGAAAAATCCGGAAAAATAACAAACAAAGAATAAGTAAGCAATTTCTGTCTGGACCCACCTAAATTGCAAGATTTTCTGTTTCATTCCAACAATTTAAAAATACTGGCACTGATTATACTGAACTCAGTCAGGGGAATTAACTTTACGAGACTTTAGTGACTATCAAACTGTTTTAATAGTCACAAACTTTGTTGGCTACGCACCTAAGATAAGGTACAGACTTACTCCCCATTGGAATAAGAATATAAAACAACTTGATTCTTACTTCATATTATTTAGCACACTCCATTTATGCTTTTCAAGAATGCGCCTCAATATTTGTTGTTGTTTTGTTTACTAGACTAATTCCCAATAATCACGTATCTTTCACTGAGTGCTTTTTTATAATAGTTGAGCCCTGGTAAATGAAGCGCTATGGAAATGAGAAAAGAATTTAGGCCTTTTCAACGCTTAAAGGGGCTTTGATATTAGATGGAGTAGCTTAGCTATACGTTATTTGTGGTGACAAGTTTCGTGGTTTAAGTTTTTAAATAACCAAACACTTCCAATACCCTATAGCTCCCTTAATTTGTTGTCCTTCATCAACTAAATCATAACTCGATTTATCCTACAAGATGTATTAAATAAAGTAACAAAAATGTATATTCCATTGATGAAGTCTTGAATCTTTAACTTGAGGGCCAACGGGGTGGCACACGTGACTATTAAATTCATTTTTCCTTTATATATCAAGAACAGAATATTATCAATAACTATTATAAAGAGTGTAATGTAAAGTCAATTAAAAGACCATATCATGTTTCCTCTGGTTATGTAGAATAAAAAAAATCGCACAGATGATTTTTTTTTTTACTTCATCCTATTATATACCATCATGAATAAACTCATACAAATGGGTTTTTTCTCTTGTTCTATTGAACAAGCATCCCACTCGCGCAAATGACAGGGCATAGTAAACCCTAAAGAATCCACTGCTTCGGATTCAACTTCAGTTCTAGTTCTTGCTGCTGGAGCTTTTTACAGATTTCAATGTTCTTTTCCAAAGTGAACAACCTTTGTTCCACAAAAGAAAATTAGAGGTGGAGATACTTCTGAGAAAACTGACCATAAATTTTATGTAGACTAGCTATATTAGATCAACCTCGCCTTTGAATCTCGACCCTGACAAAGCAAGTGAATACCTTCCAGCTGAAGATATGTACCTGGGGATGGCAGCTAACGGGTGTCTTCAAACCTTGCAGTTAAATCCGAGTACAAAAGCAGATGAACATGAAATGGAAGTCAATTATGAGTGTGCTCGTAAGTTATATATGAAGGCGGTGAAGCAAATCAAACAGCGATTCTCGTTTGAGGACGAACTATTTGCGTTGTGCGAATCCTTGACCCTACGAAAGCTTTGGGCATAGGTGGGGAACTGGTCTTCTACAACAGATTATACAGAGATATAGTACACTGTCGAGGGATGGAAGAAAGATAGTACAAGAACGGCAGAGCTTACTGCTTTTTGATTTTCCAAATGTGGCAGATGTCTGTGATTTTTGGCGTCATGTGGCTTCTATAAAAACACATCATGGTACTCATAGGTGCCCTAACATAGTCGACACTGTCCAGCACCTTTTAAACTTGCCATTTCTGAACGATGCTTTGGAGTGGTTCTTTTCAACCTTGAAAGACGTTAAATCAGATGGTAGGAACTCGCTGAAAAGCGTGATCCTTTCCTCAATTATGTAGTTCAAGTCTAGCTGAGGTCGATGCTCCGCTCTTAAAACAACTAAAAATTTAAAAAAACTAACTCGACAGCAAACGAGTGCGTTCAGTTTAGTTGAAAAAATGCAGTTAAAAAGAAGAAAAAAAATGATGAAAGTTTGTTTTGTATCTGAGAAAAAAAAGGATTTTATATGAATTTTTTTAAATATATAAGATGAAAAAGAACAAAAAGAAGTGTGAAAAGGTGTGAAAAAATTGGTTTTACTTCTTTTTGGAAAGATTAAGATATGTATTTTAACATTGAGGGAGGAGGAGCCGTAGGACAGACGAGCGTAAAAGCTTGGTTAATGAAAAGAAAAAAATTCTTACGTGAAGGAATATTGTCAGATTTTTTGCTTGGAGTCGGAAATTTGTTGGATTTTGGACCAGTATAATGTCGGCAAAAAAGTCGGATTTTCTGTCGTCGGGTGTCAGAAATTCCAGGATTTTTAGACAGACCGAACGGAAATCTGGTAGGAACAAAGTGGAAGCACTTGTTCTGCGGTTGAAGGATGACAGAATGCCGAAGATTGTTCTTTTCGGTCAATCGTCTTGGGCTAAACGGAAAGCAGGTCGTCCTCGGTTGGGGTGGGAGAATATCGTAAAGAATGATGTAAAGCAAATGGGACCTTTCTGGGAGAGTGTAAAGAGGGAGGGTTTGAATAGATTGGGACAGAGGAGGAATTTGCATAGCTGTGTTTGCCTCAGGCAGCTTGGTGCTGTGGTGAGTTGTTAGTTAGTTAGTTGGTTAGTTTGCTTTTCTTTAAAAAGATTCTTTTTGGAAAGTTTTGCTAAATTAATCATCTTAAAACATAAATAAAATCCTCCATCACAGGAAATATTGTCTTCTCTCTCCTCTTTAAGGGTTTGACCTTTGTCATCTATGGTTAGTTGTATGAACAGTTCTTCTCTTTCAGTCTGAACCTAGCGTAAAAAGGCATTATCTCCGAAGATGGTTAAAAGACAACAGTATAGATGACCCAGATATCCGTGATGTTTTAGATTGGGATTATTACATTGAAAGACTTGGCGGCTGTATCATGAAAATTGTCACAATTCCAGCTGCACTTCAGGGTGTTTCAAATCCTGTGCCAAGAGTAAGACATCCCGATTGGCTTCACAAAAAGATGCTTGACAAAAATGATACGTTGAGGCAGAGAAAAATTAATGAGTTGTTCTCTGTAGGTGCGAAGAAGTTCATGACTGCTGAATCAATTGAAGTAGAATCCGTTGTAAGCTTTGAGTTCGTCTTTTTTCTTTTCTTGCTTTTTTAGCGTAAACTTAATTCTGTCTTTTTCTGATGTTATTGCATCGTTAGCTATTGGTTTTGGGTTTCATTTTGACCATAAAGACATAACAGCTCTCTCTCTCTCTCTCTCTCTCTCTCTCTCTCTCTCTCTCTCTCTCTCTCTCTCTCTCTCTCTCTCTCTCTCTCTCCTCTCTCTCTCTCTCTCTCTCTCTCTCTCTCTTTCTTTCTCTTTCTCTTTCTCTTTCCCTTTCCCTATATCTCTCTCTTTTGAAGCGCGAGATTTGCGAATAAAGGGATGCGAAAGCTGAAAAATATTTATGTCAATAAAAAAAGAAACACTACATTTTACATTTCCCATCTTGGATAAACACTCGAGAAATGTCCGGAAAGCCTATACTGTACCTTTTATGACGTAAAAAATGGAAACAAACGCTGTTTGGTACCAAAACTGTCATTTTTTTACTAATAAAAAGGAGATATGTATGTTCCTACTTAATTTAGAAATGAAGAGTTTATAGTTTGCTTGTCAGCAACTAAAAAACACATGCAGCTGATAGACTATTTCCATACACACGAGAAGTGAAGCGCATGTTTAAGACATATTGAAAAATGGTAATTGGGGGCATTGTAATTGTTCAAAGCTTAGATTCACTCTTTTCCTTACCGTAGTTTGGAACTTTTTATTCTGGTTTGGGTCCATACAACCATTATTGTCTTCTAGTAATCATTCTTATTATAATTCGCTTAAAAGAGCTGAGGACCTATGTTTTTTCTTGTTCTCATTGCTGAACTTCTAGACAGAACTTTAAAATTTGACTATAATTAAATAAAGCGCAAGCTTTTTCATTCTGAATGGTTGCATTCTAATACTTTCGCTTTAAGGTCATTCTCCCAGGTTGTAAGTCAATGCTATTTTCCTATAGCAGTGAAATGCGTATTAACAACAGACACGAGCAGATTCTTTGATGAAAAAATTACTGTGGCTTCATTGAAAGCTTTAACATGAATAGACCGGACAAATTTGCATTTTTTTAGAGCTTGATAAAAAAAAAATTAACTAGTGGGGACACCTCTAATTTTTAAAAGTAGTAATAAAACTGTTTTTACAAGACGTAGAGCATTGTAAAGTAGCTTCTCGATTTGCTTCAAGATTCCAAAATTTTTGGCCGTTAATATTTTTTATTATTATTATCAGTTTTCTTTAAAATTGGCCATTTAAGATATGCTTCCTTTACTATTTATAACGGTTATACTAATAATACAGCTTCGATTTTTGTGTCGTTTTGTAGATCTTATGCCGATAAATAATCCCAAAGATTCTTAAGTTTGTAGTTATAAGATATGATTTTTAGCAATAATTTTTAATATCCAAGATTTCCGTATTTCTCATTGGCTTTAGTTGGCCAGTTAGCTTAAGTCAACAGTCTTTAGATATTCTGGCACACCCCTCAAGGAGCAATTAAGCCAATGAGAAAGGAGGAAATCTCGTTTACGTTTTGGGAAATCTTGTTCGCTTTCAACCAGGGAGATTCGCGTTAGTAGAAAAGTTTTGATTGTATGATTGCTGCTTAAGAGTTTAAGACAGATAAATGCAAATTAACAGAGTTTAATTCAGAAGGAGGACAGTACGAATCGCTTAGTGGGTGGCTGTTACGCAAGCAGTACGGACAGTGACGAAGAAGCTTTCTGCAATGTTTACAATAAGGGCTTTCTTTGTATTAGAGGCTGGGATTATATAATCCCACGTTTCGTTTTGAATATTGGAGCTAGGCTGAACCCGTTCCAGCCAATCTTTCACCCATTTTGCTCGTCCCAAGTCAGAAATAAAGTTCGCCTCTAGAAAGGATTTGATCCTTTTAAGCTAAGCTTCTTTGGGCTATAATAATGTCATAAGTGATATGAGCGATGTATCCTACTGTGGCATTGCTGATATTTTCAAAGCTATGAGTCTAGGTGAAGTATCAGCCTAGGCATCATCCTCATTTTTTTTTTTTTTTTTTTTTTTTTTTTTTTTTTTTTTTTTTTTTTTTTTTTTTTTTTTTTTTTTTTTTTTTTTTTTTTTTTGAGGACTTTCTATTTGATATCGGATCTTCTTTCTCGACGTTGCTTTAAGAGGAGATTAAAAATGCCGAGTATATAGAAAAACGAAATATTATTATTACATAATGGGTAGAAATTATAGAAAGAGTGTATGTCCGAAAAGTATCTACGATCTTTTCCCCCTTTTTATCTGGGATAAAAACAAGGGATCTAGATTAAACCCAGAAAATTATTGCATAAATGTCTTCTTGTTGATTTCTGAGTCGGTCTTGACGGAAGGAACTTGTCACAGTCGAAATCGAAGTTGCCTAGGACAGAGTTTCATTAAAGATTCATGTTTTCTTCTAACTCTGTTTTTAGTCAGAAAAACTATCACGGGCCGGTAAAATATTGCTTGCTCCTGAAGATGATGAAAGCTACTGTACGCTAATGATATGGAGACGCTGCCATAGAACGAAATTTTTCTTTATCAGGATGGATTATGAGTAGTGTCGATGAGATTGAAAATGCCCGATCCTTGACTACTAATTTCTGATGTTCTTAGGTTTCATGTCAAATCTTAGTTGTTTCAAATCAACGCTTGCTAGAGATATAAGCTGTATCTTGAAACTGAGTGTACTAAGTAGACTGAAGCTGAGTATGAAAGGAAAGTTGAATTGCAGAAAGTAAGAAAAGAGGAGGGAAGTAAGAAGATATTGGCCAAAAGAGATTATTGAACACCTGAAAGAACTTTTTGTTCAAGAGAAGTGAAAAAAAGAGAAAAGCAATGTAAAAAAAAAAAAAAAAAAAAAATCTTGAAGGAGCTAATGGGAAGCTGAAAAGGTTATAGATTTTGAAGACTTTGTGGAGCCTTGATCAAAGAATGATCGAAGTTCTGAGTAAAAAATACAGGAAGGAGATGAGGCAGTAAGAGAAGCTGAGCTCGTTAAGTCAAGGAGTTGAAGTCGTCCAAGTCTTGGAGTAAAGAAGTAACTGTTGCCAATCATACTTTTTAGCGAATATCAAATTGTTTAGGTGAGGTTAAAAAAATAATACGGGAAAATAAAGACTACATGCACCAGTGATGAAAGCTCTGAATTCTGTTTTTTCTATCAAATACATCTAAACTGCGCTAACCATAATTTAGGTTCATAATTTGTTCACTGAGGGCTGATATTTTCACATTGAAAACTTAATAAAATTCTTTTTTTTTTTTAAATTGAGTGGGAGACCTGGAATGGTCCGTGATTATAGTTCCAATTAGTCAGAGAACATTTAAATCGACTTTGTTCAGAGTATATAAAAAGAGCAGGTATAGAAAAGGCTTTTTAGTGTTTTTTGGAAAGTGGCATATTTTGTATAATAATTCTTTTTGTAGACTGAAGGATATTAAATAGATGATGAAAATAAGGTTGCAAAAGGTTAATATGATTGGGTAGCTAAACACAGCTCCTCCCCTTCATGCCCAAAGTTACACATGGTCTCTTACTTTTGAATAGCGTTCAAATTATAATTATATTTATTAGTGCTAGCATTAAATTGGGCTTTCTGTAAAACTCTATGTGATTCAACTATTTTACATCATATCAGAATAGCCTCTATTAGCGAGGGGGGTAAATATCGTGTATAGAAAAAGCGCCAGTTAAGACTTGCAAATTGTGCTGAAACTCGCACCTGTTAGTTATATGAATAAAAGTATATGTCCATAGAGACAACGTAAAATAAATATGGATAGCGAAAAAATGAGCCCGGAATGCAATAAAAAAGCCATAGACTCCACTGACTCACCAGAAACTAATTGCTTCATGTTATAATTTAATCTGTGCATGGTTAAGCTCTATATGGTCTTGTTAAAGTAGCCCCATTTTACAATTTTTTTTTCTATGTCCTTTTTGAATTTAAAGGAGATTGAAGACATTGGTCAAAATTTAAGGAAAGATAATATAACAAAAGCCATAGTGCATAAGCGAAAGCGCATTGTTGAAGAAGAGTCTTACGACCTGTCAAAATCGTGGAGAGAAGTGTTGGGACCAATCCCAGAGATGGGATCAACAAGAGAGTCGTTACAAACCTGGCTCCGTTACCATAAAAAGAAATGGAAGTTTCAGGTATGATTTTTTTTTCTTTTTTTTAATCAGGTGATTTTCTTATATGTGCGCACAGGGTGAAAGGGAAAGCCTTCGTTTCTGATGTTAGTCCGAGTGAATCTTTCGTCCCCTGTAAAGTATAAAAATAGTGAACCAAAGTGAACTTTTTCGTGTTGTGATTCTCACTCCTTTTTACCTTACCGGTTCTCTATTAATCCTTGTGAGAAGCTAGAGCAAATGTCAAGACAAGTTGTTTTTTTTTTTTATGTCTTAACCCATTCCAACACCTATGGGGGAAGGATGTCGTCCACCAGACCGGGTTACCAAGTCTCAATCAACCTTTAAGGGAAGCAAGAATAAATATTCTTGTGTAGCCTCTTGGGTGCCCGGATACATTTCCTCCTTAAATCAATGTCATCAGTGAATCTACCAGATAAGATCGAAACCAGATAAGATCTCAAACATATTTTGTAAAAATATATGTTTGAAGAGTCAGTTAGTTATGTCTTTTGGGGCTGTGGAACTGACGCCAACTTTTTGGGGAGGGGAAAATAAGGGATAAGTAAATTCCTGTCATGAAGGCATCTAAAAAAAAGGTTAATTGGATCTCAACCAAACGTATTTAGAAGTAGGTAATTTCGAAGACCACACTTCCTTTCCATGACGAAAATATAATTTTGGGGGAGATGTATGGATGACATAATTTCAGCATGGAATTATGGGGAGGAGGAATTAAAAGGTTTTTTAGAACATCATAATTTTTGGGGAGGTGATTCAAAATTTACAATAGAATTAGAAGAGGATAAGAAACTTCCTTTTCTGGATGTTCTTTTTTTTAAATGAAAATAGTCTGGATTGCAAAATTTACAGAAAACCTACTAACAATAATAGATATTTGTCGTTCTTCTCCGGTCACGCTCGCCAAGTAAAAATTGGTTTCCTTAACTGACCACATTTTTAGAATTTGCTCTCTAAGATTCATTGAGGAGGAATTTTTGTTGTTAAAAGAAATTTTAATAAGTAACCATTACCCAGGTTGGTTAATTGACCAGACTTTCGAAAAGAAGGAAAAAATTTCGAGAAGCTTCTAAAGAATTCCTGGAAATGACAGAAAAGAAAGATGTTTTTTTTTTCTTTACCATATGTTCCAGGGCTGAGTGAAGAACTTAAAAGAATTTTAAAAAATAATGGTTTAAAGGTAGCTTTAAGAAGTAGCAATACTTTGGCTAGTTTTTTTTTTTAATTCTGGAAAGAATCGAACTTCCGTAGAGAAGCAAAGTGGGGCTTATAAAATCCCATGTACTTATGGAGGCTCTTATGTGGGACGTACTAACCAGAATTTGAAAATGAGATTACTACAACTTCGTAATTCTATTTCATCATCCTTAAAACAAAATTCGAAACCTGAAGATTTCACGTCGGCTCTATCGGAACATATTTCAATTATCCGAATCATTTTACTTTGTTTGAGAATGTTTCTTTGATTTCTAGGGACCAAGGTTTAAAGCAAATTTTCAGGAAACAATCGAAATTAAAAAAAAAAAAAATTGTATTCAAGAATAATTCCATGAACAGAGATACGGGTGAATTTGGATTGAATTCAACTTATGATAATTTACTGAGGTTAAATAAAGTAAATCTAATTCACCTAAGAGTTTTGACCTCTGTTCACCTGATATGTCAGATAAATCTATTGAACCGGAACCGAAAAGGTCAAGGAGATTTGCTTTCGCTGTTGCATTGAAAAAAAAATAAAAGCAATAACTTCTATAACTCCTGGAAAACGTGAAAATTGAGTTTTCTTTATCTTACGAATGGGTGATCGGATCTTAATGAAATTTGATATATAGAAAGATCTCATGTCTCAGATGCTCCATTTTGATTTCGGATCGGATCCGGGGACATGGAGGGGGGCTGGAGGGGGAAACAGAAATCTGGGAAACCGGAAATCTTGGAAAACACTTAGAGTGGAGAGATTGGGATGAAACTAGATGGGTACAATAAGCACAAGTTCCAGATACGTGATTGGCATAATTGGAACGGAAATTCTAATTGGAAATTAGAAAATTGAGGTATTTTTAACTTAAGTATGGGTGATCAGATCTTAATTAAATTTGATATTTAGAAGGAACTCATGTCTCAGAGCTCTTATTTTAAATCCCGACCAGATCTGGTGACATTGGGGGGAGTTGGAGGGGAAAACCAGAAATCTTGGAGAGATCGGGATGAAACTTGGTGGACAGAATAAGAAAATGTCGTAGATACGTAATTGACGTAACCGGACTAGATATGCTCTCTTTGGGGGAGTTAAGGGGGGTCCAGTGCTTTGGTGAGTTTGGTGCTTCTGGATGTGCTAGGACGTGAAAATTGGTAGGCGTGTCAGGGACCTGCACAAATTAACTTGATGAAGTTGTTTTCCCCGATTCGACCATCTAGGGGGGGGGGGGTGAAACGAGAAGAAAAATTAGAAAAAATGAGGTATTTTTAACTTACGAGTGGGTGATCGGATCTTAATGAATTTTGATATTTAGAAGGACCTTGTGTCTCAGAGCTCTTATTTTAAATCCCGACCGGCATTAAGCCTCTGATTTTCCTTTTAAACCAATCTAATGATTCTTAGAATTTTGCTAGATCTCATGCCATATGAGCTCTTGGCTCTTGGCTCTTCCGTATGAGCTCATAGCTCTTGTTTGTATTTGGTAAGAAAAAAGCTCTAGTTTTGTGTGCAAATGGCGCTCAAGTCTTTCTTGGGGTTGAGGGGTGGTTGCCCAATTACTACTTCTGTTAGATTCTCTTCGCATTAGATTTTATTTATTCATTCGTAGTAATTTTGTTTATTATAAACATGAATTGATTATTCGTTTAATTTCCATTTGTTTTAGGTTCCATTTATTTGTTTCAAATTTGGCTTATTGTATGAGATTATTTCTGCTCGTTTCGTGGGCCAAGGAGTCTTTAGGGGATTAGTATAGTGTATTATTCCATGTGTCTTTCAGTATGAATAAATTGCATTTTGAGTTTTAGTACAGTTCTTCACTTTGAGGAATATTTTTGGAAAGTTTTTTTTTTAATAATAAATCAGGGAAATCTGCAAAAACTGCTGTGTGATGCCGAATAATTAACCTTTGTATATTGCACACGAAGTTTTTCAAGTTGTTTTTGAGACTGAAAATTTTGGAATATTAGTAAATAAAACTAAAAGTTATGTTAAGAAATTAATTTCTAGTTGTTTTGAACATCTTTTAAAATCTTTTGTTAAAGGTTTTGCCAAATTTGCTTTTAGGATCACTACAGGCCCACTCTACCTCTTCCATCTTCCCTCTGCATCATTTTTTTTCCACAAAAGGCGCGCATAGGAACACTAGCTCTTACTTCCCACCAAGATTGATCGAGAACCTTCTGGAAGATTTATTAATGACAAGAATTGAGGTACTATTCTCAGAGAGGTCCTCTCGGTCTCAGGTTTCGAAAAGGCATAACTAACTGGAATAAATTCAATTCCTTACTAAGTTTGCTTTATATCTGGAAACCCCTTTTAACCAAAATTCTGACGAGTAAAATGTTTTATTCCTTTCCTTCCACATTGATTGAATTAGTCTTCAGATCTCTGAAAAATATAACCTGGACAGTCTGTTACCTCTAATCAGCTTTGGTTAAGATTCGACAACATCTTCTGGTAGATGTCGTGATGAAAAGAATTTTTAATCTCACCGGCTCTGATAGGTACGATGATAAGAACTTTAGGAACCTCTTCCTTCGCAGTGGCTGGATAGGTGACGAAACAAAGAAGTAACATCCCAAATGATGCAATAAAGATACTCACTCTTACTCTTATCAAGCTCGATTATGAACTTGCAGCTCCTTCTGATATGTGCCACAGTGACAAAAACTTAATCCACCTGCCCTTTTCCTTCTCCATACAATTTAGACCAGGCTCTGATCCTCATAAATCTTAATAAGGACACTAGATCCCATTTCCCACCAAGCTTGGCTAGAATCAAACGATAACTTTCTCTTCGGGTAGATATCCTAAGGACAAGAATCTTGGGACCACCCTGAGTAAGTTCGGTATGTGAGTGGACGACCTAAAGATACAACTAGGTCCTAGCTTTTTGGTAGATATTTTAAGCTCTTATTGCACTACTTCTTACAACTAAGTAATGGTTAACTCGTAATACAGTAAACGATAGAGCTAGAAAAATCTGTGGACGTATTAGTATTTTTGTTTTTGCCGCTAATTGGTACTCTTTAGGTGTATAGCTTTTATCGTGATTCTATAGCAAAGATTGTTTATTGTTCGTTTTTTTTTTGTTTTAGGCTCTTCAAAAGACAAGTGAACGCAGTGCTACTTCTCTTCGAGCTACAGAGGATGACGTAATAAGTGCTGTGCCTAGGACGGTGAATACTGGTACAATTGGTAGCTTCCTTCGTAGAGCACAGCGGACCTTGCTGAGTAATCCTTGGCAGATTATTCAGATTGCTTCTATAAACAATTCTGGAACTTTTCGTCTATGGGCTTTAGTTGGTTAGTTTATTTTGTTTATTTTGTTTTATTGTGGACCTTGCTTAGTGATCCGCGGCAGACTATTCAAACGGTTTCTAGAAATAACTCTGAAACTTTGACTCTTAGGATATAGTCTTGTTTATTTATTTAAGTTTTTTCCTTCAAAATACTTTTCGTTAACTGTTATGTAAAAGAGAATTAAACTTGTTGACTTTAAAATTTTACGTACACTATACAAAATCAAAGAAAAAAAAGGCCAAAGTGACATACCAATATACAGAATGTATAAAAATATCCTGATTTTAAATAGCAGACTTCTTCTACTCAAGAACCAGTTTATACTAGAAAATTAGTTTCTTATTATCCATAAATAAACCTGATTTGCAAGAAACTAACAAGAATACTGAGCTTCGCGGGTAGAGGGGCTTACAATCTTGGGGAGTGGGTTGTCTGAAAGGGGGAGGGGGAGAAACAAAATACGTGTTATTGTGTTTTAAAAAGTGATTGTGGTTACTTGAATTAATCAGGAAGCGAAAAACAAATTTCTAACCTAAAATATTTGATTTACTTACATAGGCGAGATTGAATCTGTGTCGATCTCCTAAATCCCGTGATCCTACTTCTGAATCCGAGAATCAGTCACTGAAGGGTATTGTACTGAATTCTAAGCCACCACAGTCTAATTTCAAGCAGGACACTACAGGAAGGCAAACCTCCTTGTAGCCAAGATCGCTGAATTTTTCATCTCAAATAACAAGGACGTTTAAAAGAATGCCATAAACGAATAAAAATTCAATTTCACGTATTTTATTGAGCTCCAAAATTCAAAGCTCAATTTTATGTCGAATCGAAAAAAGATACCAAGTTAATGACCTTTTAAGGTTCCTTAGGTGAATTCGCGTAAAATTTTGGGTAACGAAATTTTAATATCACGAGGGGGCAAGGGGGGATTTTAGAAATGCCTAGGTGGGACATGGTCCAAAATCGGTTGGTAACCACTGCTGTAGACCCTGCCTCAGCTTCTTATTAATGCAGGTTAGAGGCAATTTTTATTAAGTGTTGGGTTTTGTCTTTTGTAGAAATTTCTCTGTATCACCTTAGCAAGGCTGAATCCAGTAGGGAAGGGGAGGGGGGTTGAACCTTAAATGGTTGTCTCTGAAATGTTTTCCGACTCAAAAAACGTAACAAAAATGCATATAAAAGAATTTTGTTCTGTCTTTTCTTCAAGTTTTTTCTATTCTGCCGTGCCTAAAAAGATGATCCCTCCCCATACAAAAATCCTGAATATGGCCCTGCACCCTAGTAATTAATAAAATGTTTAATAGTTGGATGTAACTCCATAATGCTTCCTTTTCTTGGACTTTTTTTTAATAGGTAATGAGCTTCATCAACTCAAATTAACGGTCCCGCGTGTGTTCTATATCAATCAGCGTTCTCCGAAGACAGTTCCAGAAGCTGAAGGACTCCTATGGAAGAAGTCAAATAAAATTCTGCCCAGAGCTCATCCAGTTATGAATCTCTATGAATATACTGTTCCAGAAGATATTTATCAAGAACATAGTTCTTCTATTAATGCAGAACTTTCAACACCTGACATTGAAGGGATTTATGAAACTCAGGTAAAATATGTGTTCCTTTCTGTTCAATTTGAGTATTTTTAATTTGCTTTTTGACAGATTTAGCATGTAAATTTCTTGGT
Organism: Artemia franciscana; assembly: GCF_032884065.1. NCBI lineage: Eukaryota > Metazoa > Arthropoda > Branchiopoda > Anostraca > Artemiidae > Artemia > Artemia franciscana. The sequence continues at coordinate 27,191,772 of NC_088872.1, read as the reverse complement.
TTACGCATTGAAGAATTATGATTAAAAAAGAAAAACGTGAATTTTTTTGTTAAGTATTATCTGTTCTTGAAAAAAGAAAACTAAATTGGTGTCTAAAATCAAACGTATTTTGTCCCCCGTACAAAAAAAAAAAAAAAGGTTCTTAGCTACATAAATTATATGTAGCCATCATTAATGCTATATTGATTGGTGACGTCGGTGAAATCGCTAAATGTTCTGATTCGTTTATCCTTGTCAGAAACACAATTTTTGCCATTATTATCCATGCGATGTAGTAAAGTGGAACTCGTATGGCTCAAAACTTGATTTATTTTGGTATTAGGATTTTCGATGACCTTAAATTCTAATGGATCTTCTTGATTTTGGCTTTGTTGTTATAAATCATCTAAAAATAGATCGAAGATTCAATCTAGTAAATTAACCTCCTTTCTCATTTTAGACGGCTTTACGCAAATCGATCATGTTAGCCTATAGGAAAATCGATGGCGTGTATATAAACGACATTTTCTTGAAATGTTTGTATCAGAAATTGGTAATAAGAATTTTAAACTCTCTTCGTTTGGGAGAAATAATTTTTAGGAAGAAAATAATCTCAAAATGACTTACTTTTCTTATAAATTAGCTTGGGACCGCTTAGACTCTTTATAGCTGATGGTTCCCCTTCCCCCTCGTAGGGAATTGTAAAGAAATTTGTGAAATATATCAGAAGAGGAAAATGAGAAATACTTTCATTAAATATGGGTAAAAATGAAACTCCTAGTTGTACTCCCCCCTCCCGGAAATGTTCTAGCTATGCTCTTGGTCCTTATTAAACTGCATTTAAATAGATTCCCTCATATTCAATCTGAATGTTTCGTTGGTATGCTCAAACTCGTAAACAAACTCTAAAAGATCCTAGACTTTTTTCCGCCGAATGAGCGGTGCATTAAATTTCAACGAGTAATATATCTTCTTGATCTTTTTCGTTCTAGGTATAAAGAGCTTATAAATTGGGTCCCTAAACGTACTATTTATAGTTGTCCTATTTAGGTCTATATACAACTTTTTTCTCGTAATGCTATTGCGTGACTTGCTGCTAAACATTGTCTGGAAGTTCAGCAATGGTTTAATTCACATTATTTTAATAAACAGTTAAGTATGTAGTAAATATTTTTTTTTATCAGAAAATAAATTTAAAATATTTTTTTATCTATTTAGCTTTGCCATGTCATTACTGCTAGAAAAATGAAAAAAAACAAAAAAACGTATAAGTGTCAATGAAGGTTTTAAAAAAAGATTTAAATCGAAAATTACGGATTTCTATCACAAGTTTTTTTTTCATACAAATCTCTTTGTAAATGAGGGTCTTAAATGTTTGGGTTTTATAGAGCTTCTTGGTTTTAAAGTATGCTAGAATGACATATGTTCTTCTGAAAAATAAAAATCCTCTATTTTCTAGTATTCTTCTATTTTTCTGTTATTACAGGTCCCACTAGAATTCCGTGCTTTGGTGAATCTTGGTTGTGTATGTACGGTGGACAAGGATGCTGCCCGTTTATTAGCTGCCAAACCAGACACGGATACGTTTGCTTTGAACCAGTTAGTCTTCAGGAGTGTAGCCCAGTATTCCTACTTAGAAAATTGGGGAAATAATCTAAAACAGATATACTTCTATCATCACAAATCTGGAAATAAACAGTTGTTTGCTTTGTTTTTTACTGTAACTCAAAAAGCGGTATTTTTTGTATTAGACACGGTCAGAAATAATCAAATGCCAAATCTTGGAAATATGTATGAAGAAGAGAGATTTTCCAAGTAAGTGGATTGTTTCTCTTTATTTTTTTATGGTACTTGCTATTAACCAAGTGACATATAGCAATCGCCAATTCTGTCGGTCTCTCTGTCTGTCGGTCTGTCGGTCCCGGTTTTGCTACTTTAGGCACTTCCAGGTAAGCTAGGACGATGAAATTTGGCATGCGTATCAGGGACGGGACCAGCTTAAATTAGAAATATTTTTTTCCAATTTGACCATCTGGGGGGGGGGGGGGGAGTGGGGGGCTGGTTAATTCGGAAAAAATAGAAAAAATGAAGTATTTTTAACTTATGAATGGGTGATGGGATCTTAATGAAATTTGATCTTTGGAATGATAGTGTGTCTCAGAGCTCTTATTTTAAATCCCGACCGGATCTGATGACATTGGGGGGGAGTTGGAGGGGGGAAACCTAAAACTTGGAAAACACTTAGAGTGGAGAGATCGGGATGAAACTTGATGGGAAAAATAAGCACAAGTCCTAGATACATGATTGACATAATCGGAACGGATCCGCTCTCTTTGGGGTTGTTGGGGGGGGGGGGGGGTAATTCTGAAAAATTAGAAAAAATGAGGTATTTTAACTTACGAACGGGTGATCGGATCTCAATGAAATTTGATATTTAGAAGGATATCGTGTCTTAGAGCTCTTTTTTAAATCCCGACCGGATCTGGTGACATTGGGGGGGGAGTTGGGAGGGGCGTAAAACTTGGAAAACACTTAGAGTGGAGGGATCGGGATGAAACTTGGCGGGAAAAATAAACACGAGTGCTAGATACATGATTGACATAAACGGAACGGATCCGCTCTCTTTGAGGTGGTTGGGGGGGGGGGGGTTATCTCTGAAAAATTAGAAAAAATGAGGTATTTTATCTTACGAACAGGTGATCGGATCTCAATGAAATTTGATATTTAGAAGGATATCGTGGCTCAGAGCTCTTATTTTAAACCCAACCAGATCTGGTGACATTGGGGGGGGGGGGGGTTGGGAGGGGGAAACCTGAAACTTGAAAAACACTTAGAGTGGAGGGATCGAGATGAAACTTGGTGGAAAAAATAATCGCGAGTCCTAGATACATGATTGACATAACCGGAACGGATCCGCTCTCTTTGGGGTAGTTGGGGTAGGGGTTTATTCTGAAAAATTAGAAAAAATGAGGTATTTTTAACTTACGAACGGGTTATCGGATCTCAATGAAATTTGATATTTAGAAGGATATCGTGCCTCAAAGCTCTTATTTGAAATCCTGACTGGATCTGGTGACGTTGGGGGAAGTTTGGGGTGGGGAACCTAAAATCATGGAAAACGCTTAGATTGGAGGGATCGGGATGAAAATTGGTGGGAAAAATAAGCAGAAGTCTTACATACGTGATTTACATAATTGGAATGGATCCAATCTATTTGGGGGGGGGGGGTTAATTCTGAAAAATAAGAAAAAATGACGTATTTTTAACTTACGAAGGACTGATCGGATCTTCATGAAACTTCATATTTAGAAGGACTTCGTAACTCAGATCTCTTATTTTAAATCTCAACCGGATCAAGCGTAATTGGGGGGGTAGTTGGGGGGGACCGGAAATCTTAGAAAATACTTAAAGCGGTGAGATTAGGATGAAACTGGATGGGAAGATTAAAAACCTGTATAAGATACGTGACTGAAATAACCGGACCGGATCTGCTCTCTTTCGTGGAATTGGAGGGGGGGGGGTAATTTTGAAAATTGAGGTATTTGTAACTTACGAAAGGGTGATCAGATCTTAATGAAATTTGATATTTAGAAGGATCTTGTGCTTTAAAGTTCTTATTTTAAATTCCGACCAGATCCTGTGACGTTGGGGGGAGTTGTAGGGGGAAACTGGAATTCTTGGAAAACGTGAAAATTGGGGTATTTTTATCTTACGAATAGATGATCGGATCTTAATGAAATTTGATTTTTAGAAAGAATTCATGTCTAAGAGCTCTTATTTCAAATCCCGACCAGATCGTTTGACATTGGGGGGAGTTGGAGGGGGAAATCTTGGAAAAACACTTGGAGTGTAGGAATCGGGATGAAGCTTGGTGGATAGAATAAACAAATGTCCTTGATACGTGATTGACAGAATCGTACTGGATTCGCTCTCTTTGGGGGAGTTGGGGGGGAGGGGTTCAGTGATTTGGCGAGTTTGGTGCTTCTGGACGTGCTAGGACGATGAAAATTGATAGGCGTGTCAGGGAGCTGCACAGTTTGACTTGATAAAATCGTTTTCCCAGATTCGACCATCTGGGGGGCTAAAGGGAGAGGAAAAATTAGAAAAAATTAGGTATTTATAACTTACGAGTGGGTGATCGGATCTTAATGAATTTTGATATTTAGAAGGACATCGTGACTCAGAGCTCTTATTTTAAATCCTGACCGGCATTAAGCCTCTTATTTTCCTTTTTAAATCAAGCTATTGATTCATAGAATTTTTTTTAGAGCTCATACCATATGATCTCTTGGCTCTTAGCTCTTCTCGCCTCGTCACAAGTGCCATATGAGCTCTTAGCTCTTGTTTTTCGCTTCGCTTCGTTTAATTAAGATTGGTTTAACTGCCTTTCTATCAAATTGCTTCGTTATTGCTATAAGGATTCTTTTGCTTCGATCTTTTGTTGTTCCTGCATTCCTCGGAATTTCCATTTTTTCCTTTCATGCAAATTAGAATACATTATTTAGCTTATTTATAGTCCTAGTTATAGACCATCAGTCTTAGCATTTGATTTTCATTGTGTCTTGATTTCTAATTTCCGACAATACTGCCAGAAAACAATATTGTAGTATTGTACCCACGCAGTGGGATTAAAGAGTTATCTGGCTGATTTTACAGAAACAGTGCAATTGTTGTTATGTCTTGGAAGCCTAGCTTGACTGAATAAGATCCAGCGATTGTCACATTTTCTTGTTAAGAAAAGTTTCTAATTGAGTTTTGGGTGATTTGTTTGAAATTAAAAAGAATGCACAGTGTGTTATTCAACTATATTGATTATTACAATTTGATAGTATATACAGTATGTGCAATAGAGGGTAATAAATATTACTAGTTAGTTTAGGCTCTTGATTATCTTTTTTTGGATAATGCTTGAGTTGTTGTGTCTTTTTCTTTGTCTTTCGCTGACATACACGATGCAAAAAAAAACTTCTGTAACTGTGGACCGAAAAGAAGAGGAAGCCGAAAATTTCTAAATGCAGCATTATTTTTCTTTATTGTCTATGTTTATCCATCTTTAATGGCCAGATGAATCCGCAAAAAATGTCGAAATTTGGTTCCATGTCAAACTTCTCAAATTTATTTATGTACAGGAATTGAAATTATTGATTCTTGGAAATAATCATGTGTGTATCGTGCTCGAAATATAAAAAAAGATTCCTTCTCCAAAACTGAACTCGTTCAATCTTGTGGCTCTTTCTCCAGAAGACGCATTTCCAGATACTTATTTACTCTGTAAACGACTGGCAGAGACTGGCCATGATTGACCAAATATGCTCCAGTACTTCTAGCTGAAAAATAAGCTGTTTTTTGTGTGCTTTATAAAAGAATTAAGCAACACTATTCATCTGAACGGTGTTTTTCTTGCAGTTTTTTTTTTTCTCTTATTTTAGTCTTTAAACGGAACTGTTGTAAAAATCTTCAGAATTTTGCTCTTCTTTACAACTATGAATATGGATGTACTCTCCTTGGTATTGCGCAAGACGAGATATTCATTGATTGGATATTTAATGTCAAACTTGACATTTGCTGATATTTAATTGCTTAAAATTGAAATAATCTTTGATTTCAAGCAGAATTTTTTTTTTTCCTTTGAAGTTTTGCGTTTTCTATTCATAGCAGCTAGTCTCATCAATTTTCATAATTTTTCAGAATTCAAAAAGGCAAGGATGTTGAAAGTCTACCAGCTACTGGCTATAAGTTCACTGTTCAATCGGAAAATGACATAAGAATGGTGTATCGTGGGATTCAACGACAAATTCAAGCGTATAAGTAGGTTTCTTTTTCTTATTATTTGTTTTATTATTATTAGTGACTAAAAATAGAATCAATAGTATTTAATGATATGTGGTAATCTTGTGAATCATGCATTGAATCAGACTGGCCGATATTTGATCTCAGACCTAGGATTAAACCCATTCACTCCTCACTTGGTTATCTCATTGGCTAAAACGCAAATAGAACAGGAGTATCAGGATTTGTTTTATTCCAAAGCCTTTCTGAACAACAACATATTAGCCTTCAATTATAATACTTTGTTTGAATAGATATACAGAAATCACGAATCCTGCCACTTGTCAAATTTTGAAATGTAACACTTATGCCAACCGAGATGATATGAACTATATCAAAATTTTGGAAGAATGATTTTGTGCGAAAAAGGTTTAATACCTAACCAGTAAGTCTAGGCTTGATGCTTAAAGAGGTGTCAATTCACAAAAATTGGGGGGGGGGCATTTTCTTAAAATTCGGGGGCAATTTTTGTGTTTTTTCCAGTTTTTTCCATAAAAGTTCAAAAAAAATCTGATTTTCTATGAGAAATACAAAAAAAAGTTATTTTCGAAATCCAGGAGAGGGTGCTTGCACATTATTAGTGCTTCAAGGCTTATTTGAATTACACTAGCAATTTTAACCAAGAAACTTTTTTCATACAAATCGAGAGGGCTGAAACATTAAAATAATGAACAATCATAAAAACAGTATTCCCTAGAAAGGAATTTCATTTATTTCATTCTCAAGTTCTTTATGAAATAATTTTTCCAGGGACGAGAAACGTGGTCCTACTCTTGCTGCTGTTCAAAGTCCAATATACACTGTGAGCGCCTTGGTAAATTCCATTCCGCTTTTTGGGGATTTTCCTTTAGTGCCTGTACACGCACCGGCAGAGCGTGAAAACCTATATGCTGTTTTAGAATGGCAAAAAGTCGCGGCAAGAGCGTGCATCAAGAGCTTTCTTCGATATAATAGTATATTAGAAGGGTCCCTGGAGCAAAGTAGATATTTTCATGTACCGCTTGGTAAGCAGACCTCTTTTTTCTTTTTATCAACGAGTGTGGGCAACTGTGAACGTGGAAACTGGCGGTGGTGTCGACAACAAAAAAATCACCGACGCCTTCCTTCTAGTGTTGGACGTTTATTGGCACTTCTTTTCCACTTACTCTTAGTCCCGGCCTCTTTATCTTTAGACTTCCGTCATAGAATATCCCTTCTACAATTGCCACTAATTTCTCATTTCCAAATGATTTTCTTTAACCTTTATCTTACCCTATTATGATAACTCAACCCCCTAAGAATGCGGAAAAAAAGAATTAAACCTATATTTCGGAAAATAGGTAGAATATTCTAAAGTCCATTATATTATCCATTCTTTTTATTTATTATACTTTCGTTTTGGATGCTCAATTTTACATATGCTCAATTATAACTCTGGGCTATGAGCGTTTCCGAATAGACACGTATCGGTATTTACCGATGAGGTGTTTGTGGGGGAATTTTCGGAAGGAACTATTCGTGAAAGGGAGGGGGGTGCAATTCTGCGGTAGGAATCAGCCTAGGACCGTTATAATGGTGTATGACGGCTCGGGATGTTTCTCTTGGTACGTATGGGGTACGTTGGAAATTTTAGTTCTATTGGTATTGGTTGTACATATTGGCTAATTGTTGCAATTATTTTGTAAGTTACCATAGCCTTTTGGCTTTTTTGCAATAAATATTTGTGTCATATCTTCATTTAATGTGAAATGTCATATTTAAATTCCATTTAATAAATATCCAACTAGGTTTAAAGCAAACCCTGAAGACCCTATATGTTACCATGTAAGGGTCATGAGAAAGATACTGCAAACCTATATAGATGACAGTGCTGTGAAAATCTTACCCAAATCTGTTAGTTTGTATCCAGTTACGACTCAGACAAGAAACAACATTTAATAATTTTCTAGAAATAAGAACAAAGCGAACTTTTTGACTTAAAACAATTTGAATGGTATATGCTCAAAATTAAAGACTAAAGTTTCTTACGAAATAGCATTCTCGGCTAACCTATACCGGTGATCTCTTATAGATATTAGTTTGAAGCCCCTTGTTAGTCTGACTTGTGATTTCTGCAAAATGGAAGGTTAATGAATGCTAGCTTTTCAGAGGGAAGTGTAATTTTTTTTTTTTTTTTTTTTTTTTTTCTGTTTGGGTATTTCAGAAAAAATGTCAATTCTATCTGAATGATTATTCTCTCTAATATTAACAAATGTTTTGTAACCTGGTGCCTTTTCCTAAGCTTATCATTGACAATGTCCAATACTTTTATCATTATTTTACTGTAGGTAATCTTCCGTCGGATGCTACATTTTTTGGAGCTGATCTTTTCTACACTAGACATTTGCAAAAACAGAATTTTGTTCTTTGGGTTTCTCAGAGTGAAAGACCGGATCTTGGAGGAAAAGAAGAAGATGATTCGAGAATGCTGACTGAAGTATTTTTTCCTTTCACTATTTTTGTCTTTTTTTCTACCGTTTATTATTATCATTGTCGCTTTTTACGTTGGCTTGTTGCTTCATATTCTGTCTTACCTCTTTTTCTGTTGTATTGTCAGTAAAAGTATATGAATTACGGTAGAAAAGTGTATTTAGCTCCTAGAAAATTTATTCGTGCTTCTAATGCACTTTTTACGCTGAAATCGAATTTGTGCATCACCCACAGTTTTTGCTCTAATAATGTTTTAATTTTTCTTTGTCTAAAAAAAACAACTTTAAAACAACACTACGTAAAAACTTTGACCTCTGAACATTTTATGGGTGCATGTTTCAATTTGATTTTGAAAGGTCTATTCAAATAACATGGTTTAGTACTTGAGCCTTCCCCCTCCTCTTCACAATAAAAGTATTGTTTGTTGTTTTTTTTTTTTGGGGGGGGGGGGTTGATCGGTGTATTTAATGCCAGTGTTTGTAGATCTTTGCTTATTCGTGTTTCTGTTGATTCTTTTCTCTTTTCTCTATTGAAGAAATTCTTTTTTAATATTTTATACTGTATTTTATACTAAATTATACTAATATTTTATGCTAATATTTTATACTAAATTTTCTACTGTAGGCTTGGATTTTTAACTTGATATTTTAACCTGCCTTTTTATTGTGCCAGAAATATTTGCCCTATAATATTTGACTTTTTATTTTATTTTATTTTATTTTTTTTTGTTGGAATTTTCATTTTCAGACGAAATAACATCGTTATACAGAAATGACGGGTTCTAGAAAAAATCCGCGGCAATTTTTTAATTTACCATACAAAACTGCTTTGGAAAATGTTCTTTAACCATGGTTCTTTTTTTTTCTTCGAAACAATAAATAATTTCTAAGACCACACTGTATATGACAAAACATAAAAAAGATATTTCGGTCAAGACATCTGCTCGACCGTCCTCAGCGCACAAGGAATCAAAAATATAAGGATAAAAGTCCTAAGGACAAAATAAAAGCAAAACACCAAATTAAAATAGGCCTTCTCCAAGCAACGTTGAGAGGGTAACTAAATAATAAAATCAAACATTGAATAGCTCTTCAAACCTGGGAAGTCATTTTGGGTAAAGCTTTTTTGAACGCTAATCGCTTACCAGGTATAGTATTGTCAAAAATTTGATGTGAAATAGTAGTTTGTGAACAAAATTATATGGAAGAATGGAATTTTATAAGTTCACTATAAATGGGACTTATGTCCCGTATAAATGGGGTAAATTCAACCGGTATCTCTATAAAGACGCTAGTAAATCAATGGGATGTTACTTACAGAATAAAATATTTTTAAGATAGTTCAGTTCTGGGACTATGTGAGCTTCAGAACATTTTTTTAGCACTCGATCAACTAAGGATATAATCACTGCTCTTTTTATAAAGGGGGGTGGTTGAAAGAAAAGGGCAAATACCTATTGTTATGCGTAGGCTATCGTTATGCGTTTCTATAAATCAAAAATCCAAGAGTGAGAGGCTTTTTGAGAATTAAAACGTTTAGAAAGGTAGTTTATTATTATTTTTTAACTTTAAGGTGAACTGAAGATAAGAGTCTAACGTGTGTCAAAAAGGTGTTAAGTTACATCTCTCCCTGCTCCTACACAGGAATAATGTCAACTACAAACCATCCGCAAAAGTAGTGCTTCAAAGTAAAAGAATTCAGAGCAGAAGTTTCGAAAGTCCTTTTTAAGAGCCGAAACTTATTAGAGGGCATCCATCCTTCCTCTCATTCCCTTTCTGATATCCCCCCCCCCAAAAAAAAGTGCCCATGCTGTGGGATAAAACTTTTTGAGATTACCATTTTGTTCAAATTAGTCTAAAGGTTGAATGGACATGCCTTCTGGAATGACATGAACAACCCTCCCTTGTGAGGAGGGCTGTAAATCTATGCAGTTTGTCAATTGTTTACTCATTGGTACGGGATCACTACGTGGATCACTACGTGGATCACAGTACTGATCACTACGTGGATCAATAGCAACAATTGCATTTATTATTATTGGTGGTGGTTTTATTTGTTTTTAGTTTAGTGTTTTTTCTTTTTATCTTGTGCTGAGGACGCCTAGTGTAGATACAGGAGAAATATCCGCGGTATTTTAGTCTTTCATCTCTTTTCTCTCTAGTGGCTGCAGTCTCGTTTGAGGTTGCTTTTTTTGTTGAGTTTTATCTTTCTTTGTTGTTTGTTGTCATGGCTGGCCAGTTCGTCTTAAGAACTTTCATATTTAAGATTGTAATAGTATGTGTGTCAAGATAACTTCAGTCCTGACGAAACAACAAGCAACAGTAATGTTTATGAATGTAAATCTTATGTTAAATTAACTAGATAGTTACATAATGAATAAAGTAGCTGGAAATACTTCTTATAAAATTTCCTTCTTGGCCCCCCAAAACTTCCTAAAAGTTTCCAATAGACTTGTCTAGCCGTTCTTGAGATGCTACGGATTCTCCATTTGACTAACTTGGGGCCTTGTCGTGTATTTCGATTTACATCACTGCTTCACCGATTCTAAAACTTGAAAGTATTTTTTTATTTCCGAAAAATACACTCATAGTTTTCCGTGTTCTATTTTCTATTTGTTTAAATTCTGTTTTAAGATTCCATACGCTTTATAGTTTTATTTAATGAAATCTTCACTTAATAATAAATGAAGCGAACTTAAAGCAAAACTATACATAAGTATGAATAGAATAGAACTATAAATAATATAATTCAGAAATTAGGAATACAACATACTACTGAAAGAATGGAATGTGAATATGCTGATTTTGGGAATGAACCTGTTATTTCAATTGATTACATTAATGAAATTGTTGACATTTTGCTCCTAATTGTTTTGGTGCTATTACAAGTAATATGAAAGGGGAGAAGGCTACGGTTTTGAAAGGTTTCATTCCTGTTTTGAACTGATATATTTTGGTTTTGAAAGCTCCTAATAAAAAGGGAAATTATAACTTTGGTGTTGAGGTTAAAAAGTGAACAGAGGTCTATGGTTTTATGCCTTATATAATTTGGCTAACCACCCATTTTAAAATTTGATTTACATCGGGAACTCGTGAAAATGTGGGGAATTGAGTAGAAACTGGAGCTGAAATCTTGAAAGGTGAAAGTTTCCGTTGATGGTCCATTGACTGTATGCACACAACTGGTGCCCCAGGGTTTCCTAAATCATTTGCAGTTATTTGATTATTTTTTTTTTTACTGCAGTTTAATTAACTCCACTAACTTCATTCAAATTCCAGTTAGTCCCATTTCTGAACTTTTGACGCGTAATTCTATTTAAGATTCTTTCCTGAACTTAGAGGTGTTTTTAACGGAAGCTGCTTAAAATACCTTAAAAGACCAATAAAATACCTAAAATAAAGTTCTTTTTAACTATTTAAGGAGAGCGGTCGTGCAATATTTACTCAAAAGTATCTGCATGTATGTATCTACCTCCTCCTCCTTCCCGCGTTGCAGCAAAGGACCGTAGCTGCAAATGGAAACATTGAATTTTTCAACTTGATATTAATTTTACTTCAAATGAAACAACATCTAATTGAAACAAAATACCGAAACCTTACTTTGATATTATTTTTGAAAAATAGAAATCGGCCAGTTGCGGTGAAGGTTACGAAAAGTGCTTTTCCAAGAAAAATAAGAAAAATAGCTTTTCTTTTTTAGGTAGAAGAAAGAGCTAGTAATATTACAGTCAACTCTTCCGGTGTTTATAGTACTGTTTGTGTTGAACTTGATTTGGACGGTCTTGCTGTTAATGCTATATTGCAGTCACAACAGATACACGAACTGGAAGGTAATTCAATTATTGGTATCTTTTTGACTGACTGACTTTTAAAACATTCCTATCATCTGTGTAGTTCTGACTGTAAATATTAGCTTCAAAATTGAATAAACTTTGATTGAGACCAATAACCAAGATTTTTTTTTTTTTTACTGTTTTGCAGATTTATCATCCAAAGAAGAATATAAATATTTAATTCATGAAAAGAGTGATTATAACGCTACTGAACGACCATCATACATTTAAAACCGAGCAGTACAGACAATTTAAACACTAATTGTTATGTGTCAATATCGTAATATTTCAGTTTGAGAGGAGGAATAATTACTAATAATTATATGCAGGGAATTGCTATTATGCAGCAATGTGAAAGTATGTCAGTATTCTACAGGTATAAGATTTATCCTTCCTCTAAACCAGTTTAGAACAACTCTTTGACAGAGTTGAGGTACAGAGGTACCTGAGGTTCTGAGGTAACCCGTTGCATCCTCATGCAATGGGTCATGCAACGGGCATTGACACAGTACTTAGAAATCACTGTGTCAATTGGTTTAAGGATTGCTATTTTGCCTGCAACCCCTTGAAAGTCAGAGTATTTTTTTTTTTCTTATTTGGTAGGCTAAGCAATAGAACAATTATTATCAGAAGGGCTAGTTAGAATTATAACTCTAAATTTTCAGTAGCTTTTTATCAACTGGCCGTATGGCCATAGGACATTCAATATTATATATTGTTATTAAACTCATTAATTTAAATGTGTATCTCTTAGAGTTCTAATCGGAAGTTTTTCCATTGATTTAATCGAAGTTTTCTTGTGATTTTTTCAGCTACGCGGGTGGAGGGGGGTGGGTTTTTGTTCGAAAATTTCAAGACTGAGTTTTCAGCACATCTTTGTATGTACCCAAATAATCGCCTGATTTCCTCTTTTCTTTAATCAGCCCCCCTTCTTGAGGTTCCCCCTTCCTATAATTAACTCCTGTCAGGTCTCAGGGTTTCTAACTTAGCCAAAGCTCATCGTGTCGCCTATAACTACATTTGTTCAGTAATGATAGCTAAAGCTATATTTGTTGAATTGTATGATGGATCTTTACGTATCATAATAGACATAGTAGAAATAGTTAATTATAAAACACAAATATATTCTATCAATTCGAAAATAAATTGTTTTTAGATTCTGTCCTTCTAGTATTTGCTTTGTGCATATTCACCATGAGGTTTATCGACTACAGGGTAGTTTAGAACCGGTTGTGATCGTTAATTCAGCTTTAACTTATAAAGGATCTTAATCATTTTAACTGGTTTCAGGTACTAGTTCTAGCACAGCATTTGATTCTGGGCCCCAGGCATCCTTGGAAGAGATGCTTGGTGGTGCTGTAATAACAAATATTGGGTATGACGAAACAGCTCAGTGTGCTGCTGCCTTCAGGATCTTGAAAACACTCGTTGCATCCTGGGTTAGAGATGTCTCTGTTCACCGGAATGTGTTTGCGGATTTTCAGATTGTACATTTCTATAGATGGCTTAGGTCTCCAGCAGCTCTTCTTTATGATCCAGCCTTGAGAAAGTCTTTGCAAAGCTTAATGAAGAAACTTTTCGTTCAGGTTAGTTTTTTCCCACAGAAACTTAACCGAAAACTATAACTTAAGACTTTTACTTGATATTAACTTAAGATGAATTACACGCTCCTCAACCGAATTTGGCTCTCAAGAATTCCCTAACTGTCTTCTGTAATTCACTCCGGTATTTTGTTTGAGTGTGGGCGATTCGCACCAATGGTGTATTACATTTGCCATTCACTTTTGGGCTATTTGAATCAGAAAGTTCGAAAGAATCCCAAAACGTGCATTTTGGGGTGACATAATCTTTAAAAGCCCAAGGGCAAGAACGCCAGATTATGCCAACCGTACATTCAAAAGACGGGTGGAGATGTTACACCGGGTTGAAGTCATAGTTATAAACGATTTTCAGTCTGCAGTACTGAAGGGCCCAAAGTAAGATCCTTGAACTCATGTCCTTTCTAACTTCCCAACACCCACCAAACAAAAGTTTGCACATAAAGTTGTGCTGTTCCGATACCCCTTTTATGGTCTACGTTCGTTTGGAGATCATTTAGAAGACGTTTCCAATTGATTAAATGTCATTAATTAAAAATCATTTATCCCAATATATGACTGTCCAAAATAAAAGTACATTTAATTCATATTTCACAAAAAAAGACGTTTGATTTTCGTCCAAATTGATATTCAAGTGTTTTCAAGCCCACTGATTCATAATCTATGACTAGTAATGGTATATGATCAAATACCGTAAGTGGACATGCCTTGGGCACGTAATTGGCATGCCCAAAACTCGACTAACAAAGGTCATCCTCCAGAGGCAGCCACTTGGTATAGAAGAAAAAGACGCCATAAAAACACCATACGACGCAACTCATAGAAGGCAATGGTCTGAAACTTCTTGATAAAAGTCTTCTTAGCTGTAGGTACCTGTCTTCCGCATGTCAAGCGAATCTAACGATTTGCGTTCAAGTAAACTCTCTCTCAGCTTTATACCGCTTTGTATCGGTACGATTGTACCGTGTTAAGTACGATTACCCCCTGTGGAAGGAGAAAAAAATAAGTAAAGGGAAGACGCAACAAGAAAGACAAAGAATTTGTTATTATCTGAGAGAGTGCATTGGAAAGTTGATCAAAGGGTTATCTGACGCAGTGAATGCAATGGTATAATTTTTTGGGAGATTTTTTTTTTTTTGCCTTCTGTCTTTTGTTGTGTTTTTCTTGTATAGAACATGTTCAATGAAGCCGACATCAATGCGCTAATTTCTTTTTGTCGCGTCTCTATAACCGCACTGTTCTTCTTTAACACCTTTGTATGCATTATCTCATAGTCTACTAAGTATCATCATCCTAAGCTATCATGCTAACTATCATCATCATTTGTTTTCTACCGAAATCATCCTAATTACTGCATTCACTCGTTTCACCTTTCATATTAATTGTTTAATGAAAATTTTATCTGGCATTTTCCTGTCATCAATAATCATATTCATTATTCTTGGTTTCATGGATCCGCCATGTATAGTTAGTTTCTTTTATCCGCCATGTTTGCAAAACTTGTTTTATGAATGCCTGAAGCTGTGTTATTTTGAATTATTTCAAAACCATCTTAAACTTCGCACTAAATAAATTATTCCTTAACATTTAATTAATAAGACTAACTAACTCGCCATTGTCTGTATTAAATTTTCAGCTGTGCCACAACCTAGCTTAATCTGAAAATGCTCTGCCCGTTTATCCTTTACATTTTTTATCGCTAATTTAGGCCTCGTTCCTATGTTAACTAGGACTAGTCTAGACTGACTACTTTTCCTCCGTATCTTAACATTTCTATAGAATTTCTTACTGTTTCTCGGTCTGGCTTTATCTATCAGGCCCTCTGCATTTTTAACCCCTAGCCTCCATTTTCTATCTCCAAACTTCAGACTATAAAGCCTTCTCTGCTTGCCTCTTATTTCACAAGATCTGTCACTCAGGAACTCCTTACACAAACATGCTCCTCTTCTACCAGGCTTCAGGTTGTTTTTTTCTTTTTATTATTCCTACCTGTTTTTTAAAATTTTCTCCCCCAAGCATCGTCTTCTAATTCACGAACTACTGGCATAAACTACTGTTATCATCCTTTAGATTATCAAGTTCTAATCCCTCCAGTGTTGTATCCAGTTGTTTTAGTGGCCAAATTCAGTTTTGGCTGCAGATAGATTATTGCATCAACACAATTGTAGCAATCTATTACTACTGCTGTTTTCTTTTCATGCATACAGTTGACTGTATATTTCTATGGGGTTGAAATTTAGAAATCCTTTTGCTTTCTAGGTGATTGCTGAATTTAAGCGGCTTGGAGCTCAAATTGTTCATGCAGATTTCAGCCGCATTTTGTTATGTACAAGAAAGCGGCATGTTGATGAGGCCTTGTCTCAAATAGATTTCATTGTGAACAGCATTAGGAAGAAAGAACTTTTCCATGGATTGCAATTTACATTCCAACATTCTTGGGAATACTTGATGTGGTGTGACCCAGTGAGTTGTCAGCCCGTTATAATGACATAAAGATTATTAATTTTTTTTTTTTTGGTATATTTATTCATGCATCCCAGTAAAATGTTATACAAGCTTTTGACGCTTGGCTGGGCCCAGAATGGTTAGTATAATGAACCTGTAAGAGATATAAAAGTTAACTAAGCCTTCTTACTCTTGTTTTACTTATGAAATGAAAAAAAAATATGAACAGCTTTAGCAAGTGGTCGTGCTTAAATTGACGTCAATATGCTATTATATCGATTGAAAAAATTTCAAAGTAGTTTTATTCATTTATCATTTACCAACATATTTTAAAATAGATTGTCGTATAAATAGATAAAAAATTTACAGCATAAGTTCTTATTATGAATTTCCAAGAAGTAATAACACCTTACAGTTTTATAGTAACAAAGTGGGTTATTTATGAAAATACTTCTCTTCCACGGTCCTATTCAATATCCTAGCTAGTACCTCGTCTAAGTTAGTTTTTTAAGACTTGACAAATATATGTTGTTTACTTTTCAACTATCTTCATTTATTAAATTTGTTTTCTTCTTCCTCTGAATTTCTGTCTTTCCCCTCATTTTCCACTTCACTTCTCGTTTTATTCTTTTATCCTTTATGTTATGTACTAATTTTTCTTCTTCTCTCTTTTTCTCGTATTTGTATCTTGTTCTTTAGTTGAATGAGTGGTGTTTCCTGGTAATTCTTTTTTTCTCTTTACACTTATATATTAAATTGTATATATTACGTTTCTGTTATCTTATATTTGTCTACGTATTTTGCTATTGTTTTCCTTGCTTGAGTTGAAATTATTTGGTTTTTAGAATTTGTCCAATAAACATAAACTGTTTTTAGGCAAATTATGCAGGGATTAAAGGCAAATTACCCAATGAGAATGATGAGTCAGAAGGTCTAACATATACAGAAAACGAAGAAGATGTTGGACCTGAAGTAGAACTTCAATGGGGGCTAATGAACGCTCTTCCTGAGCAAGGAGGAGTCAAAAACCATTTTGAAATTACAGTTGCAGGATATATATCTGCAATCCATAATAAACTAGTCACTGGTGATGGTTCAATGGCTCCGGGTTGTACTCCAGTCAGACGAAGACCGAGTCAAGGCCCAAAAACGGTCAATGCTAGTCCTGAAAGTTTGGCTGAATTCTGCAAAGAATTGATACAAAATGATCTTTCTCAGAGGCTTTTTCTGTGAGTTGTTGTTGTTTTGTTAATATAGCTATTAGTAATGTCACGCATATATTATAATTTTCGGCCCTCTCCGAGTTCATTACCTGCAAAAACCTAATTAGAAAGTAAAGTGTATACCTGGAAATAGTTTCCACGTTGTCGTCATTCATAATTCTTTCTTTAAATATTAGAAATTGCTTTTTCTTGGTAAGATATGAAATATTCTAATGCTGGTAGACAAGTCTTGATGTTTTAAATTTTGAACCTGGCGTTAGGTTTTACGGGAAAAAAAATCCTTCAATGACGGTCTATTTAGGTGTATGTATGTATGTATTGTATGTATTTATCTATAACCCATCGTACAAAAAGAAAAATTGATGGAGTACAATTAAAAAAAAGAAAAAAAAAAGAATTAACACTGAAAAACAACAACAAACATTAGTACTAGACATTAAAATGATATTTTGCTCTTGATGGCCAGTTTGATTACTTTGACCGTTAAGCGCACATTGCTTTGCACATTGATCAGACAGGTTATATTTTCTCTTGAGGTATGTAATAAGGGTCCATGGGGGGGGGGGGGAGTCGCAGGAGAAACTTAGCATATGTAGAAAATACACGCTTAATTCTAAGACGATCAGATTGACTAAATATTCGGTAAAATGGCAATAATTACAGAAGATTTGGCATGACTACACTATCATAAGCCTTTGCAAGAAGAGCTCTATTTAAATGAAATTTTGGACTTATTATCGTGCCATATGAACGACGGATTGTGTCCTCCATATTTTCTAACAATAGGAATTTAGTTTTCTAAAGATTCTTACCAACTGGTAGACCAAAATATTCCACCTTATCAGAAGGCTTAAATTCAGTGCCATTACAAATCAATAGCTAAATTATCCCGTTTAGTCGTACCTAACACATTTTGTTGCATATAGGGACAGACCAATTTCACTGTAATTTTTGGAAATTTCACAAAAACAATTTTCCAACCTGCCAGTGGTCCTGCTAATATTAAAAACATCATCTGCAGAACAATGTGTCGATAAAT
Organism: Artemia franciscana; assembly: GCF_032884065.1. Lineage (NCBI taxonomy): Eukaryota > Metazoa > Arthropoda > Branchiopoda > Anostraca > Artemiidae > Artemia > Artemia franciscana. Next base: position 27,173,379 of record NC_088872.1, on the reverse strand, counting down.
CAATACCTTTTTTAAACGCAATAGGAAGAGAGTTGGCAATGAGCCGGCAGTGTTGCGTTATCAAACAGTTCGTGGTAACGAACTGTAGTAAGGAGCGACCCGGCTCAATAGAAACGAAACTCCAAAAGACGGAATTTCGATGCTAAAAGATATATCAAAAGAATCGGATTTTTATGCTTATTATAAATATATACTTTTCATCAAATTTAGTCTTTATCATCAAAAGTTACGAGCCTGAGAAAATTTGCCTTATTTTGGAAAATAGAGAGTAACACCCCCTAAAAGTCATAGGATCTTAACGAAAATCACATCATCGCATTCAGCGTATCAGAGAACCCTATAGAACAAATTTCAAGGTCCAGTCTACAAAAATGTGGAATTTCGTATTTTTTTGCCGGAAGACAAATCACGGCTGCGTGTTTATTTGTTTGTTTGTTTTTTCCAGGGGTCATCGTATCGACCAAGTGGTCCTAGAATGTTGCAAGAGGGCTCATTCTAACGGAAATGAAAAGTTCTAGTGCCCTTTTTAAGTAACCAAAAAAATTGGAGGGCGCCTAGGCCCCCTCCCACGCTCATTTTTTCCCAAAGTCAACGGATCAAAATTTTGAGATAGCCATTTTGTTCCGCATAGTCGAAAACCATAATAACTATGTCTTTGGGGATGACTTACCCCCCACAGTCCCTGGGGGAAGGGCTGCAAGTTACAAACTTTGACCAATGTTTACATACAGTAATGGTTACTGGGAAGTGTACCGACGTTATCAGGGGGATTTTTTGGTTTGGATGTGGGGTTCAGGGGAGGAAACTATATGGGAGGATCTTTCCTTGGAGGAATATTTCATGGGGGAAGAGAAATTCAATGAAAAGGGCGCAGGATTTTCTAGCATTACAATTAAAAAAAAACAAAAAACAATGAAAATATAAACATGAAAAAGTTTTTTCAATTGAAAGTAAGGAGAAGCATTAAAACTTAAAACGAACAGAGATTATTACGCATATGTATAAGCATATGTACATAATCAAAATATATAATATATATATAATCAAAAATAGCATATCATATATATAATCAAAAATATAAGAATATAAAAGTTTGTTACGTAAGTTAATTCTTAAGTTACGTATATTTTTACTAATAAAAACGTTCGTTAAAAATTAAAAGATCTAGTTGCCTTTTTTAAGTAACCGAAAAATTAGAGGGCAACTAGGTCTCCTTCCCCACCCCTTATTTCTCAAAATCGTCATTAATTCAAAAGAACTAATATGCAAATTTCATTTTAACAATTTATGTACGGAGAGCCAAAATCAGACATGCATTAATTCAAAAACTTTCAGAAATTAAATAAAAAAAACAAGTTTTTTGAAATGAAAGTAAGGAGCGACATTAAAATTTAAAACGAACAGAAATTACTCCGTATATGAAAGGGGCTTTTCCTCCTCGACACCCCGCTCCTTACGTTAAAGTTTGATTCTTTCTCGCAACTCTACTTTCTAAAGCAATAAAAAACTTTAGCGTAAAGAGCGGGGTGTCGAGGAGGAAAAGCCCCTTTCATATACCGAGTAATTTCTGTTCGTTTTAAGTTTTAATGTCGCTCCTTACTTTCATTTCAAAAAACTTGTTTTTTTTTATTTAATTATATACTGAGTGACATAATCGAGCCCTGTTTAATCCCAATACTAATTAGTATTTCATTTGTCAAAATATCATTCCCAGGAATCTTTATTAAAGCTGTCATATGGCGGCAGTGGTTTTATTAGGGGGGGGGGGGTAGTTGCCTCTCCAATAATTTGGAATAAATCTATAATTTATTAATAAGCTTTACAACTATTGCTCGTTTTAAGTGTCAAATTTGCTCTTTACTTTGAGCAGAAATTTGTTTTTCATTAAACTATGCTCGTTTTTAACATAAGTAAAACGAGAAAAATAGGGGTCCATTACACATTATAATATTTTCCGCGTTAATATTCTTCCAAATATACTGCCATTGAAACCTACCTACCTTATCATCAATTAAAAATGTTAGCCTAGTCTTTGGCAAAAGTGAAAAATGTTCTATCCTTCCTGTTTCGCCACATTTGCTCAGGTTAGGTTAACCTAACCTGATGTTTATGGTGTTTATGGTGATGTTATGATGTTTATGTTTATGGTTCAAGATTAGATTCTTTCGTTTTAAAACTTTCAAAAGTGGATATGAATACACCCTCTATATCTGCAAATAAGAAAGAAAAAGAAACATTGAAGAATTAAAAGATAGATATACAGTGAATATAATTTCCTGAATGAAAAAGAAATCATTGAAAAATAAATTAAGACTTGGTGCTTTTTATAATGATATTTGTACCGTAACTAAATAGATCAAGTCGGTTGTAGTTTGGTCATAGAATTTGGTTGATGAAGATACGCTCCGGGAATCATTTAATTGTTTTAATTTAGTACTTCAAATATTTAAATCAAAACTCCAATTTAGGTGCAAATCCTTATTTGTAATCGAAACGCCCAAAAAGCGCGGATAACGTCCAATACCGTACATTGCGGATTCACATACTAACCCATAAATGTAGAATTGCCTATATTATAATACCATGCTGACTTCTTGCTGTTTTCACTTTTCTAAATATTTCTTTTAACTAGCTGCAAAAACTTCAAAAAAAGAATTGACATAAATGTGCTAAGAATTATGACTGAAACTATTCGCATTTCACGTAACGCCAGCGCTACTTGTGGGACATCTATCTCTGCATCAGCATGCTTTACGAAATGTCTGCTGAGAATAGAATAAAGTGAATCTAAACAAAATATGTATATATATCCAGCCAATTTAGAAATTTTGAGCACATATAAGCGGTACTAATCCATTCTATTTTTCTATTGTTATCAGTTTTATCATGCAGCAGTAGGAGCACGAGCTTTACTTTTGAAGAGAATTATAGACATAAAAAGGATATTCAGTGTAACCTCCTCCGGAAATGTACGCCCCTATACCCTGATTTACATGAGAAAAGCTTTTGTGTAATTTATATAGAATTCGCTTTTCTAAACACAGAAACAAAGGAGGAGGTAATTTAAAAGCTCTAGGAGCCAATTTTCCCTTCCAATTGTCATCCTTGGCAATCTTTGATTAATTTAAGTTTTCTGCTGCAGCGATACCAAGAATTCTTCAGTTTTCTAAATATTATTTGTTAAACAATGCCCAACGTATAAGTTAATAATTCTAACTTTGTTTTTCAAATACTTTCAAATTTGAAATACGGTTGCTATTTAAATGTGAGGAATATGTTGCAATATAATGTTGTAGTCCTATGCTGGCGCAGTGGATTTGACCTTAGCTTGGTAATACGGGACCCAGAGATCGAATCACGCTGCAGGAATGCACGGCAGGGCCGACGCAGGGACCTTAGTAGTCAAGAAGCGTCGTTAATTCTTAAATAAATAATAAATATAATGTTGCGCACTCTATGTCAATAGTTTGGCTTATCCTGTATCATTACTTACACAGCACTGTTGCGCTGTCTATGATTTTTGTTTCGGCTTTATGTGGTGTGCTGATATCAATGCTATTTATTAATATAATTCAGTGAACCAACAAACCAATCAATTTGATAAAAAATTATAAATAATATTTTAACAAATCACGTATATTAAAAGTTTAGTACAACAAATTAAATCTTACAGAGTCAAAATCTATTCAAAATTACGAGCAAACAAATAGCGCGATACCCAGGACTATTAGAATAGAGCTTGGTTCAATTATGGGATTGTGGATCCTCTGCTGAGCGTAGGGTTTGGGGGAAGTAGAGATGGAATATGTACTGCAGCATTAGTAGTGAGTCTGACTGAAAAAAGCCGAGTATATACGACATTTACCTTCCCCCACTCGATAGCTTATTTATGCTATACCACTGTCGTCTGCAACAGCTCATTGCTGACAATTTTAGTAAAGGCCAAGCACCAATACTTATATTTATGATTGTTTATTGCCTTTCATGTATTGTGTAATGTTTTTAAGTTCACCCAGTAGCGTCTTTGTTAAATAGTTAATTTTCTTCACTACCGCTTGAATAGCACCTACACTGATAGCACTCCTTTTGCTCCCCCCCCCCTAATAAAAATACTGTAGCTACGCCCTTGCATGGCGGTACATGTATATAATAGACCTAATTAGATATGGCTATACTCCACGGTTCAAAAGCTCATTCATTGCTTGCGGATGCAATACCGAGTTAAATGCTTTGCTAACACTATAATTTCCAAGGGTTAGGGTCCCATCACGTTCGCCATATTTTTTATATTCGCGATATTTTGTCTCAGTAAAATATTTGGAGATATTTTTTTACGATAAAACATCGAAGAAACGAAGAAAAAAAATTTAAGAAACAAAATAATAACACAACAGGTGGATTTTCAGCCAGTAAGCACAACGAAAAGATAAAGTCTATATTTTGGCAAAGACTTCCACCACGCCGTGCTTAGCGCAAAAAAAAATCTTTTGAAATTAACCACACAGAAAGAACAACACGGTATTTTTTGTTATTTTGCTTCTTAATAAATTTGTGTCGTTTTTTTTTTATCATATGTTGTGTATAGCCAATAATTTCTCAGAATAGTATATTACCTTTTCAATAACTTAATTTAAAAAATGTCGCGTGTCCTTCATAATTTTAGGAAATACTAACAAAAAAACTCATATTTTGTCCAATAACTTTGAATTCATTCTATTCGGTAAATTTATTCTGTAATATTGTCTAATAATTTAATTTAATTATCATTAATTTATTCTTTTTTTAGAATTTATTCTCTTTTTAGGTAAGTTTATTCTATAATTTTATTCTATAATTCGGTGAATTTATTCTATAATATCAGGAACTTTATCCGAGGCAGATATGTAAGTCGTACTCTTCTGAGAACGACATCGATTTACATCAATTTTTTCAAATAAATTTCGTCTGTGACTTTCCAGTTTGGAATTTTTATTCGGGAATATCGTTGTGTTTTTGTAGATATAGCGCTGTAGACTTTTTAAATTTGAAATATTGTCGAATCGTATAGAACTTATCCTGCGGTAGCATAATGTATTGATGCTCTGCTGTGTAATACAGGGCCCAGGGATGGATCTGTGCTGCAGCAAAGTTGGGCGACAGGCTTGCTAAAAAAGACCCAGCAATTAAACGAGGTATTGACCCAGCTATTCGACGCCTTATGTGCTAGCAGCAGATCTGGAAGATCTTTATCCTTATCAACCTTATCAAGTTTTTTATCCTTATCAACTTTATAATGTTTCCTCGTTTACCAAAACAGAAAATTTATGGTGAAAATATTTCCGGTAATGATATAGGAAATCCTAGTTTCAAAGTACCAATTTCTATTGTCTTTTTAATTTTCAATTTGTCAATTTCATTTTATTTATTTTTCAAAACTTTTGCTGTTGCTGTCTATCGGTGTTTTAATCGCTTAATGCTGTTAAAAGGAAGGGAGGAGTTGCAAATTCTTCCGTATAGGATTTTGCTGGGGAGAAATCCAAATATTCTCTCTTGTGATTAGTGGTTTGCAGCTTGGATAAGCTAAAAGATACTCTGGAACCAAAGTACATTTAGGTATTAAATTGAAGTTTATGTCACTGTAGACGTTGATGGTGGCAATAATTTCAACTTTTTTCTTCACAATTGATGAAATTAGCTTGTATATTTCTTGTTTATGTTCTATTCGCAGGATAGTTCAGAAGCTTCACAAAAAGTTTCCTCATATTCCAGTAAACCTTGAAAATTTTCCCAAACTCGTTGGAGTCCAGACAGAATCTCTCAGTCCAGCGTTGGAGTTTGTTAAGGCCGTTATAAAGGTACTGTAAAAGTTTGATGAAAAGGCTTAGATTTTTTTTTATCTTTCTTGCCTATATAACTGGTTTATACGTAATGCATCAGCGCGTCCGATGAACATAGTGATTTTTAAAAAGATGGTTTTAATTTTGTTGCTCAAAATTTGTGTTTCCCTGCCGTGACATATCACGCCCCATCCCTTTACCATCAGGCTAACACTTGGCTGTCACGGCTGTGGTTTTTCTTAATACTCACTGTGATTCATGCGTGACGAATGCAGCGTAAGCACAAAATTGTTCACAATGCATAGATTGTCATATCTGCTAAATTGAATATTTTTTGACATTTTGAATTTTGAACTTAATTTCTTTTTTAACGGGTTTGTTAAAATACATCAGTGTAAGTGGATAACCGTCATGGCGCATGAACTTCTATCAAAATTGGATAGAATTTCGTGCAAAACGCGAAAATGTCCGGTTTGTGCTAAAAACAGGCTCCATAAACTCAGGAAAACGATTATTTATCTCGCTTATTTCATACATATAATGATGCAGCTGTCAGGACTATTTCTCTTGGTGAACCTTCGTCTGAATTATCTCCTTTATTGGAGAGTCGTTATTTTTCAGCGCGGTATAATCGTAGAATGTCTCTATTACAATTTTAAGCTACTTTTCCAATTTCGTATAAACTTCTACAAGAATATTTTTATAAAAATTTCCTTGAGGTTTTTTTTTCAGTCTGCTAAGGAAATTTAAAACTAGTTAAATTTTTGGCTAATGCTTTTATATATGTTTTGCAGCTCATTATGTTAAAAGCAATGCATCCTTGGGTACATGTTGTACAGAGTCAACATACAGTGTTGTAATGTGTTTTTTTTCCTCCTGCTATTTCCTAAATCCATGTAGTGACAAGTGTGACAAATAGCTTTTTTGAAGCTCATCGCCCGACAAGCCAATTTTTGATTGTCCTGTATCTAATATACGTAGCATAAAATGAGCGAATTTGGCAAGAAAAAAATTACTCGCTGGTGAGGGATTCCCCATTCTAACCAATATATATATATATATATATATATATATATATATATATATATATATATATATATATATATATATATATATATATATATATATATATATATATAAAAAATATATATATATATATATATATATATTATATATATATATATATATATATATATATATATAAATTCAAAATTAATTAACCAAAGGTGTACCTTAATCCTGATTCTGTAGTCTTTACCCTTTGCCTTTCTGTTTCGATAGTTTGCTTATTCTCTTCATTTCTCTTTCTCCATAAATCATATGAAAAGCTGTACTTCCTAAGGGCGAAAGGCGGGGGGGGGGGTCAAAACACCTTAAGCTCGTGTCCACATCTCTGAAACAAATATCTCAGTATTTTCATTCTTTCAATCTTTTTTTTTTTTCGCTTGGAAAAGTTAAAAGCTACAATCTATGATTTAAGTCAGTCTATCATTTAGGACGGAACGAAGACAATACATCCTAAATTGTAGCGATTAGTGACAATTAGGCTGGTTGAATTACTCACTTTAGTCACTTTCTACAAAAACAGCAACTAAGAAATACAATATGTAATGGAAATTCCTTGTTAAATAGGTTTTATCCCTTGATTCTTCAATTGAAGAAGAAGTAGTCAAATTAAGAAGAAACTTGCTGCGACTAGTAGGTGTTGGCGAATTCTCACCTCAGGCCGAATGGAAAGATTATAGTGCTTCATTCGTTCTACCGGAAGTAATTTGCATCCATTGCAACCATTGCAGAGACATTGATCTTATTCGGGATCCAAATAATGAGCTCGACGATCGCGGCATGTAAGTTTTTTTTAATTATATGTAATAAAAAACAATAGTTATATATTAACTGATATTGTATAAAGGGGAGAAGGTGGGTTTTCTGAAATTTCTATATCTCATGATTTGTCAAATGTTTCATATTAGGCCCGCTATTAAACCGTCTCCACCCCCTAAACTCTTGGCTGTGTATTTCTATGATTATTGTCTTTTCTTTTCGCTCTTTTTTTTTCTTTTCGTTTGAGGAGACAGATTTTTATATCTTCGGTGCTGCTTAAAAGGCTACAATGGCTTGTTGAGAAACGTTTTTAGCCTAAAAGGGGCTTGATTAAGTCATACTGCATATTGGCGGATTGAAAGTATCTTCTTCAAAATTGGTCCTTCCTTTTCGTCGAGGAGGGAGGGTCACTTAGTTCTCCCTCTGAAGAGTGAGGTTCTCATTCGAATTAAATTAATGTACATGTTTGTGCATAGGGCCCCTTCTTTTGTGTTCCCCCATTACCTTTTTTTTCACTAGCAGTAACAAAGAGAAATTTCATTAATTTTGAACCTTTAGATCTGTCTGTCATGAGAGAGGAAAAAGTGAAGATTGAACATATTTGACTGGAGGAGGAGTGCGCGCAGCTGTATCGGTCTCAGTTGGCCTGCAACTGCGATGTGTTGCTAGTAGCAGAAGTATCTTGCTTATTAAGGATCACCCATAGAGCTTGAGAATGTATTGTGCTGCGATCAAATTTCATATGATGTAATTTTCAAAAAAAAGAAAATATGTGTCATTTTCCGACCGCCGTAGCTCATTTGGCTCAGCTGAGCCACTCAGAAGCCAAATTGACACCACTCTGACAATGGCTGAAGTTTTAGAATGAAAATATATCTTTGGCTCATTACTTTATACAATCCCAATGATATTTACTAAATACAAGTATTAATAGCACAAAATGGCTTTTATCTTACATTTTTGTAGATTTGGTCAAATCACCCTCTGAAGTGTTCAATTACTATTATTAGTTTTCTCTTTTTTGTTTTAGAATGTCTTGGAAATGTCCCTTGTGCAAGAATTCTTATGATACTGCAGAAATTGAAATGTATTTAGTAGACATCGTTCAGAGAAAGACTATGGCATTCACTTTGCAAGACTTGTCCTGCACGAAATGTCACGAGGTGAATAATTATCTTTCTTTTAATGAAGTATGTCCTTGAGAGACTTCTAGTTTTCAGGAAGGTATACAATTATCAATTATGTGAAAATATTATATTTTAGAAAAAAAAGATCCCAACTTGTCACTATTAAATTTATTTTATAACAGTTATCTTTCAAGGAAAGGTTCTTTAGTGACCCCGCTGAACCTTCTCACTATTGTGCGTAGATATTTTCCTTAAGAGAAAAGAAATAAAAAAAAATCTTACCAGTTTTACTTTTAAAATGTTACCCATACATATACTCGGAAATGTTCCAGTCTTTAGTTAAAAAATCTGGAGCGGGCTATTTAGGTGCTTTGAACAAATTTTACTTATGTAAAATAAAGGAGTTTTACTTATCTTAAAAAAATTAAACAATGCGTTTCAAATGAAGTGACTATGTATAACAAGTGAAAGATCTCAAATGCGAGCGCGTCGGGGGATGTATTTTCATACCCACTGAAGATGATAGCATAGAACACTGTTTCAGACTCGCGGGTTTCTTTGTCAAAGCAAGTACTACATTTATGTTACGTATATTTCATCCATGGTATTTTTTTTTTTTTTTTTTTGTATTTTGCCCACTTCTCAAAGAAATTTAAAACTGTACTGGTCTGAAAAAAGGAATTTCGTCGTGGAGTAAAAACTTTTTGTTTCAGTTTTCACGCTATTTTTGTGAAATCAAGGGAACGTGTAAGTTATATATATATATATATATATATATATATATATATATATATATATATATATATATATATATATATATATATATATATATATATATATATATATATATATATAATTATATAATAATAATAATAATATAGTGCAATAAAAAGGCTTTTGCCTCTATAAAAATTTACTTTCACTAGAACACTTGTCAATACTATTCTTGAAAGAGTTAGTGGAGTCAGCCATAACCACTTCTTGGGGGAGGTTGCTCCATTCCTTGACTACTCGGTTTCAGGAGGCCCACCTTCCAGCTTCTTTATAGGAAGCGTTTTGTTTTAGTTTAAAGTTGTGTCCTCGCAGATTGTTTGTGTTGAAGAAGATTATTTCCTCTGGTCCAATCTTATTGCAGTACCTGGAACATAAATATACACACAAGTATTGTATATATATATATATACTAGCTGTTGGGGTGGCGCTTCGCGCCACCCCAACACCTAGTTGGTGGGGGCGCTTCGCGCCCCCCCCCCCCCCAAGCCCCCCCGCGCGCGTAAGTCGTTACGCGCCATATTAGTTACGCGCCATTGTAGTTGTGTCCCTATGTCCCACCTGTGAATATAGATAGATATATATATATATATATATATATATATATATATATATATATATATATATATATATATATATATATATATATATATATATATATGTTTTTAACTACGTAAAACTTGCGAATATACAACATTCTTTGCTGTCCCATTGTCTGTGCATATAAATAGATTGTCAGGTTTACCGACTCTTGAACATGCAACATATAATGGTCCATGGGAAAACAATCCGTATTCAGATCTATACCTCATGATTCTAATGATTGCCCTTGAGCTTTGTTGATGGTGATTGCTAATCGACCATTCCCTGAGTCGCCATCGTCATTTATATATCCCCCTGTGCACCCCGGCGTCCCCTTTGTAGTTATGTCCCTGTGTCCCGGTCGTCATTTATATTCCCTGTGTCCCGGTCGTCATTTGTGTCCCGGTGTTCTAGTCTGTGATTTCTCTTTGAGTGTCCCGGGCGTCATTTATATTCCTTGTGTCCCGGTGTCCCGGTCGTCATTTATATCCCCCTGTGCCCCCCGGCGTCCCCATTGTAGTTGTGTCCCTGTGTCCCGGTCGTCATTTATATTCCCTGTGTCCCGGTCGTCATTTGTATCCCGGTGTCCCGGTCTGTATATACATTCGTTTTTTAGTTTTGTTTTTCTCCTTTATTTTTTTCCTTTTTTCTTTTTTTTCTTTTTTAGTTTATTTAGATTTTTAGATTTTTTAGTTTTTTTATTAGTTTTTAGTTTTTTTGTAGTTTTTACCATTTTTTTAGTTTTTTTAGTTTTTTTTTTACTTATGTCCTGGTCGTCATTTATACTCCCTGTGTCCCGGTCGTCATTTGTGTCTCGGTGCTTTGTTGATTGCTAATTTATATTATATTTATATTTATATTTTTTATATTTATTAATATTTTTTTAGTTTTCTTTTTCTCTTATTTTTCAGTTTTTTCCTTTTTTTTAGTTTTTTCTTTTTTAGTTTTTAGTTTTTTTTTGTTTTTTACCTTTTTTTAGTTTTTTTAGTTTTTTTAGTTTTTTAGCTTTTTTAGTTTTTTTATTAGTTTTTAGTTTTTTTTTAGTTTTTGCCTTTTTTTAGTTTTTTCAGTTTTTTTTTAGTTTTTAGTTTTTTACCTTTTTTTAGTTTTTTTTAGTTTTTTAGCTTTTTTAGTTTTTTTTCTTTTTAGTTTTTTTTGTAGTTTTTACCTTTTTTAGTTTTTTTTCTTCTTTTGTATTAGTGTGAAATAATTCAGACGTCATATGCGGACAAACACGACGTCACTCGACAGACAGACAGACAGACATAACCCACAAACAACTTATTTTTATATATATTTATTCATATTTTTTTAGTTTTCTTTTTCTCTTTTATTTTTCAGTTTTTTCCTTTTTTTTAGTTTTTTTCTTTTTTAGTTTTTAGTTTTTTTTAGTTTTTTACCTTTTTTTAGTTTTTTTTAGTTTTTTTAGTTTTTTAGCTTTTTTAGTTTTTTTATTAGTTTTTATTTTTTTTGTAGTTTTTGCCTTTTTTTATTTTTTTCAGTTTTTTTTTAGTTATTAGATTTTTACCTTTTTTTAGTTTTTTTTAGTTTTTTAGCTTTTTTAGTTTTTTTTCTTTTTAGTTTTTTTTGTAGTTTTTACCTTTTTTAGTTTTTTTCTTCTTTTGTATTAGTGTGAAATAATTCAGACGTCATATGCGAACAAACATGACGTCACCTGATCCACAGATCCACACACAGACAACTTATTTTTATATATATAGATATATATATATATATATATATATATATATATATATATACTAGCTGTTGGGGTGGCGCTTCGCGCCACCCCAACACCTAGTTGGTGGGGGCGCTTCGCGCCCCCCCCAAGCCCCCCCGCGCGCGTAAGTCGTTACGCGCCATAATAGTTACGCGCCATTGTAGTTGTGTCCCTATGTCCCACCTGTGAATATAGATATATATATATATATATGGTTTTAACTACGTAAAACTTGCGAATATACAACATTCTTTGCTGTCCCATTGTCTTTGCATATAAATAGATTGTCAGGTTATCCCCCTGTTTCCCCCGGTGTCCCCGTTGTAGTTGTGTCCCTGTGTCCCGGTCGTCATTTATATTCCCTGTGTCCCGGGTCCCGGTCATCATTTGTATCCCGGTGTCCCGGTCTGTATATACATTCGTTTTTTAGTTTTGTTTTTCTCCTTTATTTTTTTCCTTTTTTTTTCTTTTTTAGCTTATTTAGATTTTTAGATTTTTTAGTTTTTTTTATTAGTTTTTAGTTTTTATTTCTTTTTAGTTTTTTTGTCCCGGTCGTCATTTATATCCCCCTGTTTCCCCCGGTGTCCCCGTTGTAGTTGTGTCCCTGTGTCCCGGTCGTTATTTATATTCCCTGTGTCCCGGTCGTCATTTGTATCCCGGTGTACCGGTCTGTATATACATTCGTTTTTTAGTTTTGTTTTTCTCCTTTATTTTTTTCCTTTTTTTTTCTTTTTTAGTTTATTTAGATTTTTAGATTTTTTAGTTTTTTTATTAGTTTTTAGTTTTTTTTTCTTTTTAGTTTTTTTGTAGTTTTTACCTTCTTTTTAGTTTTGTTAATTTTTTTTTTTACTTGTGTCCTGGTCGTCATTTATACTCCCTGTGTCCCGGTGCTTTGTTGATTGCTAATCGAACATTCCTTTTGTCCTGGTCGCTTTCTCTTTGAGTGTCGTCATTTATTTTTTTCTTTTTTAGTTCTTTTAGTTTTTACCTTTTTTAGTTTTTTTTTAGTTTTTAGTTTTTTTAGTTTTTTACCTTTTTTTAGTTTTTTTAGTTTTTTAGCTTTTTTATTTTTTTTATTAGTTTTTAGTTTTTTTGTAGTTTTTGCCTTTTTTTTTAGTTTTTTGTCCTGGTCGCTTTCTCTTTGAGTGTCGTCATTTATTAGTTTTTTCCTTTTTTTTTTTAGTTTTTTATTGGTTTTTACCTTTATTTTAGCTTATTTTTCAGTTTTTTCCTTTTTTTTAGTTTTTTTTTATTTTTTATTTTTTTTAGTTTTTTACCTTTTTTTAGTTTTTTTAGTTTTTTTAGTTTTTTAGCTTTTTTACTTTTTTTATTAGTTTTTAGTTTTTTTTTGTAGTTTTTGCCTTTTTTTAGTTTTTTCAGTTTTTTTTTTAGTTTTTTATTGGTTTTTACCTTTATAGTTTTTTTAGTTTTTTAGCTTTTTTATTTTTTTTATTAGTTTTTAGTTTTTTTTGTAGTTTTTGCCTTTTTTTAGTTTTTTCAGTTTTGACGTCACCTAATCCAGTTTTTTCAGGTGACGTCACCTGACACATCCATCCACACATCCATCCACACATCCACAGACAGACAACATATTTTTATATATATAGATAGATATATATATATATATATATATATATATATATATATATATATACGAAGGGTGTTTTTTAAGTAAGGTCCGTTTGAACATGAGTACACTAAAAAAGATTGTTTCAAAAAGTAAATTTATTTTCAGAAAGTACATACTTTACCCTATTTTTCGGCATAGTTGCAAAGTTTTTAATGCCATTTTTACGTCGTCCTCATCATTGTAAAGGTTGCCACTTGACACCTGCACCAATAACAAAGGGTTCAATGCCATTTTTACGTCGTCGTCATCATTGTAAAGGTCGCCACTGAGGTGGCAACCGGTTGAACTGAAGACGAAACATGGGTTTTGAATATCACGCCCAAATAGAGGCAACAGAACATGGAATGGAAATACACACACTCCCCTGTAAAGTGGAAGGACAAACAGACTCTCTCCCAGCGGAAAATGTTCTGGCATAGGTATGGTGTTTTGTTAGTTGACTTCACGTGACGAACAACCACTAGCAATGCAGAAGCATACCGCCACACCCTCAGAAAGCTCCGCAGAGCGATAAAAAAAAAAGTGGCATGCTGACAAAGGGAGTTGTCCTCTTTCATGGCAATGCAAGACCTCACACTGCAGTTCAGGCCCGCAGTTTTGGCTGGGAAGTCTTAGACCAGCTACTGTGCAGTACTGATCTTGCGCCGAGTGATTACCATCCGTTTCTCCACCTCAAGCAACACCTCAGTGGCAACTTTTACATTTATTATGACAACGTAAAAACAGCATTGAAGTTTTGGCTATCGTAGCAGGTAGCATGTTCTTATGAAGAGGTCACTTTAAAATTAGTTGAGAGGTATTATAAGCGTTTGAACAAACTTGGCAACTATGCCGTCAAATACAGTATATATATATATATATATATATATATATATATATATATATATATATATATATATATATATATATAAATATATATATATATATATATATATATATATGTATATATATATAACTTAAATATTGAATTTTTTCAAAGTAAAATTTTATTCTTGCTTTCAATTTTATCTCATATTGTATTTTAGATTATGTCCATTATTGGTTAAATGATTATATGGTAGTCTTACTAAATTTTGAATTTATTTAGGTTAAGCGAGAGAATATGGCGTTAACTTGCAGCTGTGCTGGGAAGTACGAGCTAATGGTGTCAAGGCAAAATGTTAAGCATCTCCTTCTAACCTTGAAAAATATCTCGCAACATTTTCAATTGTCTTTGCTTGATGAGATCGTTTCTTGGTTCCTGAATGAAGATTGAGCTAATTCATATTTTGTAGTCCTTCTTTCTTCTTGCATTTTTCTTTTTTCTTATGTCGCAATTTTAATAAAATTGTTTTGTAGACTTCGGTTTGTACTTTAATCTTTCTTGTGATTTTGTTATCCATTTTGTGAATATGCTCGCTAGAAACATGGTACAAGATGTGGGTACGTAAGAAGAAAGAGAGGAACCTTTACACTTTTCTCCTTGGAAGCTCGTGGCTTCCCCGATCTTTTTATATCCACCAATTTTTTCGTTTTGATTTGCATTCTTTTTTCTCTCATTTCTTCTGTTTTGACAAATATGCCATCCACTGAGAAAAAATTCTGTCCGGTTACATATGCCGGTTGCTTTTTATGAGGGGAGGATCAAAATATCAACTGAACAGAACGCTTCAAAAATTATCAGTATGTGTTTAAAAGGTTTACTTAGGTATTTTCAACGAATTTCAGCTCAAATATCTTCAAAGGCAATCAGTAAAATGGATATACATGATTATCCACAGGCCAGAGATTATGTTAATAACGGAAAAAAAACATATGAAAAAAAAAAGAGAAGAAGAACCGAAACAGAAACAGGTTCGTAAAAAACGGGTGACCTGTACTTACTGTTCTGTTTTTTGAAAAAAAAGAAAGCAGCTGTTTTTTTTCATCTTCCTCTTTTCTAAGATGTTGCACCCTGTCATCTATACTGGGCGAGTTATACGCTGTAATTCCCAAGCTTGAATAAATAAACTACCTTGAAACCATCCCAAATCCACTAATTCATGTTATTTTGAATCAACTACACGTGCATACGATTCTAAAACCTATTAGAGGACCTGGACATAGCATGATTTCGTTCTCGCCACCTCAAAATGTTGAACACCGAAAATGAAATTAAAGGAACAAACTCTTTTTTTAAAATTAAATTAAAAAAAAATAAGTTTTTTAACTGAAAGTAATGAGCAACATTAAAACTCAAAACGAACAGAAATTATTCCGTATATGAAAGGGGCTGTCCCCTTCTTGACGCTTTGCCGAACTTTTAATTGCTTAACTTTTCGACTGTTTCGAAACAAATTTATATCGTAAAGTTTTATTGAATGTCTGTGGTTTTGTGGTTTGACTGAAGACGGGTAAAAAGACATGGAAGGGGGACTGGGTGGCCTTCTAATTACTTCAAACTCTTAAAAATGCGCACTGGAACAGTGTCCCATCTATATTTAGCGGCCAGAAAAATAAAAGAAAATAAATGACAGCCTCTTCACTGTTTACTTAGGTTCCCCTGTCTATGATATGGTTCCAGCAAAAAAAGAGGAAAGCCATTTATACCAAAAACGGATCATGCTATTTTTATCGAATAATGTTCCCGGGTCAATTTGTAGGGATTTATTAAACTGATTCCATGTTTATGTATAATTCTAGGATAGAAAATTATCAACCTTTTGCACCAAATAATCCAAACAATTGTTTAGTGTCTAACACCCTGACTAATTTTTCCGGTCCAAGAGGAAAACTCTCAAAAAAAAAAAGAACCAGCTTTCCTGGATTTATTTAAGAGCTGTTTGAATACAGACTCTTGGCCAGCCACTGTAGTGGACAGCCAAACCGGCAGCCAGATGCGGTAATTGTGGATTTGATCCCGTATTTTCGGCGTCAATTGTCAAATATTTCTCTTAGAGGATTTTTCTGAAGCTCCAGGATACTTAACTTATAGACGATCGATATATACACGTGTTTGCTGATATATACGCCGGACGTTTAGCCCGAAAAAACCTATCCAGCTCTGCTATTTTCCTGAAAAATAGTAGCAGGTGTCATGAACAAAGAGGCAGTAAATTACTGGCAAAAAAATATTTGTAGACAGAAATCATGACGCTTGAGAACTTAATTGCTCTTCACACGAATTATAAATGTAAAGCATAGATGATCAAATTGATGCTTGACGTATAAAAGAAACATCGTTCTCCTAGAAATGATTTAAGGATTTTTCTAGGAGGAGTATTTCCAGAGAGATCCTGTGACTATTGTAGAGCTACAAAGCACCTCGGAGGAGGTTGAAACCCACACAGTGCTCAATGCTGCTTCTTGCTAATGAAATTTATTGTTCGGGCATAGGACAAAGACAATATTGTGATTTCACTTCAACATTACCAACAGCTGGTTTTACTACTTTAGCACTAAAATCCAGAGCTGTATGCACAGTCCTTCGAAACAATATAATTCCAGTTTATTTTGTGGAAAAATCGTGATTAGCTGCATTGCTCATCTCTTTAGATTAGCTGCACTGTTTGAGTAAGGTAAGAACGATATTTCTGATTGGAAACTTGAAGAGGGATCATTGGAAGATACGGCCAATTTAACCAAGAAAATAAAAAGTGATGCTTCAAATGTAGCTTCAGTTGGGCAAGATACCATTGATTAGTTCCTTGCCTCGTGACCACTTTCGTTGCAAAAGATTTCGTCCATCTGTACAGATGTGGGTAGGTCTCCTTGTGGTTGTGAAGGAATAAAAAATTGTAGCTTGCTCCATAGCAAGGATGTTGTGTTAGATTATGATGGTGATAGTCATTTTTTATATAATTATCTAATGACATCTTTATTTTATTATGTATATTAGATACTATATGGTTCTTTGACTGGATAGCTTCTTTGTTAAAGATCTATACCATACCGAACTAAGTAAGTTGCACTGCATTTTGTTCTTTTTGTTTTATCGAGGCCTCAGCTAGTTTTAATCACAATCTACTTCTCTTCAAGATTATAAACGATTTCTGAATCAGTTACTTTTATAAATTTATTTTAAATTTAACTTGCCCAGAAATAATCAACTGATAACAGTCAAGACCCTCTTTTATTTTATCTTTTTTACTCATTTTGTTTTTAAATAACTTTAACATGCTTGTGTTTTTAATCAATTACGTTGAGCTTAAAAAAGGGCTGCACTCCTAATCAGCGGCTTTAATATGACTAGAAAGTGCTTTCAGATTGCGTGAAAAAGATGTATCATGGAGGTGTCACATTTTCAATACATGACACCTGGACTATGATGTTGGTTTATAATTGAATTGAACACTTCAAACAAATTTAGTCATTTTACAATGAATAATAGTCATTTTACTGAATTACAGGTAGCCTAATATGATTTTTACCACTTCGACCAGATTTGCTGGGAACTACTAACTGATCTGATCTGACAGATTTGAGTCTCCTCTTGACAGCAAAGTCAGTTAAGACTACTTTCAATATCAATAATTTTCTTCCTTCTCAGAAGGTCACCATTAGCTGCAAACACTTTCAATTCAGCAGCTATTAAATCTTATCAGCTTCAATCTAAAAAGAGCAGACTGTCTTCCTCTATAGTAGGGTTGTTTTTTCCCGCCTATATATCACTCATTACATACAAAGATCATTGCTAAAACCATGGGTCAAACGTAGTTCACATACAAAGCCAATCCCTTTTACAACATTGACAAAGTAACATTTACAATACTACAATATCAGATGAAATCTTTTTCTCTACCACTTTCACATTGAAACTTAATAAACAGGTCCATGCTTAATATCTACATGGGTCAATCGAAAAATGAAAATAAGTAACCATATTTTTCTTTTTAATCTACTATAATTTTTCATTTATAATTTCGTTTTTCAGTTCCGTTTCCACTACTAGCTAAAGCATTTTTTTTTTATTTTGACTTTTACAAGTGAAAAAATCAGTAAACTAACCAACTGAAGATACCGTTTTCCTGTACTTTGATGGGAAAAAAGTTCTCTAGTAGCTTTACTGACCAATTAACTTTCTGTTATTTTCTTAGAAATGAAAACAGAACTTCTGCCGGTTTTTCATTTGGCCATTTAACGAAAAATATGCTTGTTTAGAGATTTCATTTTTTTTACAATACGTGATCGTGAATCCGTTTTCTTCACAATAGCAAAATTCCTGGGAATATAAAAATTATTATGGCTGTGAGTATCTTGTTCCATCGCAAATTTGTGGTGTAGATCTTGGATAGAAATATCAACTACGATTTGCTCACTTATTAGGCATTATGTCTGCCCAAGGTTGGTTTTAACCAAAGTTGCTACTAACTGCTTAAAAACTATGTTCTGATTGTACATGAACTACTTCTGAGAAGTGAATACTATAATAGGCTATCAAATGGGTAATAGCAGTATATTTTCTGATTCACTCACTAATGAGAAAGCTATGAAATAGACATACCCGTAGAACCTGAATTGAAAAGTAGTATTTGCTTGTATTGGAAATCAACTTGACCCCCATCCTTCCTAATGTTCAAATATATAGCCTACCCTAAGTTGTATATATACTCTGAATTTGTTGTAAGTCACTGGTAAAATTCTAGTTCGCTACTTTTTTCTATCTTTCAAAGGAGTTAGCCTATGTCAGGAAAATGAAACTATGGTAAAATTATAGCAGTTCATATAACTGGCTTACCAATAAAGTAAACATGCCATATGATGCCCTTTCATTCTTTATGAATATAGTAATCACTTCTACTGTAGATTCAATTTCATTTGTTTATTAACAAAAAAAAAATCACACACTATTAACTAACTACACCCTAAGAGAGTGCTGCCTGTAACTGCCCATAATTCAAATTTAAGCACTTTTTAACTCAACCTAACCAAAACTAACCTTATTATTAATAATATTAGAACTGATAAAATGTAGCATTATTTTTTTGAAAATATTAGTAGTGCTAAGAAAATGTACTATTATTTTGTAGAAATTGAATGATAAGTCATATTTTAGTTGAAAATTTGTCATTTTTAGAGCTCTAAAAGTGCTTAAATTTGAATTTGCAGTAGAAGCAATTATTGTATTTGTAAAGAACATAAAAAAGGCATTGAGTGGTATTTTCACTTTATTGGCAAGTCAGTCATATGAACTGTCACAATTTTTAGAAAATTTGTCATTATTAAGAGCTCAAAAAGTGCTTAAATTTGAATTCACAGTAGAAGTGATTATAATATTTATAAAGAACATAAAAAGAGGCATCAAATTGTATATTTACTTTATTGATAAGTCAGTTATATGAACTGCTATAATTTAACCTTTCAGTAATGAATCCAGTGCTAAACACATGCTCTGGCAAAGTATTGCCAAGCTTCCATGTTAATCCTCTTCTGATTTTCAAGTCTTAAAAAGTTGGTACTTGACAGGTCTCACTTTTTATAATGCCAAGATTTTAAATGTCAGGGCCCTCTAGAGGGAAAATGAATAGAGGTATATACTTCAAAAAATACTTTCCCAGGCCAAACTTTAGTCTGTAGAACTATCTCTAGAAGTTTCATTTTTCCTAACCTAGCCCCTTTCCAAAATATACTTCAGGAAGATGTTGCCAAGCTTCTATGTTATATGTTTTCTGATTTTTGTGTCTTAGAAATTTTGCCTACTTTTGAAAAAAGGAACATATGCATTAATTTTCAGTTTTCAGTTACTTTATCTCTGGTTTTAGTTCTGAAATTGCAATTCCTATTATTTGAGTAAGATGTTAAGACATATAAGTGGGTTTCTTCTAAATGTAGGAAATATAATTGCATATCTTTAAAACTTCATAAATTGGGAATGAGCAAAGTTTTAAAGCCAAAATTACTTTTTTTGTACTTCATTTAAGTAGGCAATATATTTTGCTAGGGTTCACTTTTACAAAACTGATTTTTAGTGGGCATCATAGGTCAGTGCCCTCTAGAGGGAGGAGTGTACTTCAAAATACATTCCTGGGATATACTTTAGTCTTTAGATCCATCTCTGAAAGGTTTATCTTCCTAACATAACCACTTTCCAAGATAGCGAAAAGTAGCTTGTCTAGAATTTTACCATAAGTTTCAAATCAGTTTGAAGGCTGATTTACTTTTAACAACCTTGAAAGTTTTTTTTTTTTAGCTCTTGGTGGAAATTAGAACATAACAGGTTGGTAACATATTTTTTTATTTAATTGAAACAGCTATAAATGTCTATCCTTGCTTGTATATAGACTTCTATTTGTATTCTCTGTGGAGTTATTCTCATGTTTATTGGCTAACTGGCTAGATCATAGTTGCTGTTTATTTTTCTTTTGTCTATCTGGGGTGATACAAAACAGTGTCTTGGGGCTATTACAAAGAAATTGTAAACATCTGGTTTCACCCCTCACTGACCAAACAAAGTGAAAATTTTTACAATTACATGTTGTTTGTTTCATATGTTGCTACTTAAGGTCAGAACTGGATACTAGGATGCTTTGCCTGAAAGGATATTTTGAGACAGTCCCCTGGATCTGTTGGTCTTGCCCATCAAAGTGGTTGAATGACAGAGAATTATTACTTGTCTATTCAACATTTTCACAAGCAAGCCAATATAACTTTAGTCCTGTCTCAATGCTGCTTAACAATAAAATGATGCCTTAAATCACATGTTCAGCAAGATAAGGTGGGGATGAGCCTCCTGTGCCACATATTGCTGGTGGTGTGACATGGCTATGGTTTGGCATCCTAGGTTAGTCTATACCCTGCATTGGCCCAGTCCTGATAAAACTCCTTTCTTGAATGCATCTATGGTTTGGGACTGGATGGTGGCTTCAGAGAGCCTGTTCTAGTGAGGAATAGTGCATACAAAGAATTGCTGGCACTCATGTCAATGGCAACAGGAGACTTGTAGCTTCTTTGTGTGGCCTCTTGTTGTACTTGCAAGGGATAAGGAGGAAACTTGACTTAGATGTTGTTTTCTAGCAGTTTGCAAGTGCTGATTGCATCTCCCTTCCTTCAGTACACTAGGGTGGGGAGTTTAAGGGACAGAAGGTATTCTTTGTATGGCTTTTCTTGCAAAGCTGGTATGAGCTTTGTTGCTCATCTTTGGAGACCCTGTTTTAACATCCATTGTATAATGGGGAGATGCTAGGGTCATTCCAAATTCTGGGTGTTGATGTGCAATAGTTTTGTGTGGCATCTAGACTACACACAGCTTCCTGGTGGTAAAATTTTGTTTTATGAGCCTCAGGGCTTGGTTTGCTTTAGAGACTTGAGCTTGTGTGTGGCTGTGGGACTAGAGTTCATCATCAACAATAACCCCCAGGTCCTTCTCCTCACTTATAGCTTCAAGTAGGTTATCTCTAATATGGTTGTCTAGGGTTGTCATGTTCAAGATGTAGGACTTGGCATTTTGACATGTTGAACTGCAAACCCTACACAGATGACCATGTAGATAGTTGATATAAATCTTCTTGCATTGTTGAGTGATTGGAACTAATTGTAACTGTCAGCATATAGTGTCAGTGGGTTTTTCAGGTGTGCTGTACAGTTGTTAATATATATGCTGAACAATGTGGGCCCTAGGATATGCCCTGTAGGACTAAACTAACAACAGGGATTTCATCAGAACAAACAGTTCTACCAGTGGCAACATAAACTGCTACCCTCTTGAGTTCTTCTTGTAAGAAAGGTTTCAATCCAGGTAACTATATCCTCATGCACCTTGTATGCTTCCATTTTGAGGCAAAGAAGTTGATGCTATACTTTATCAGAAGCTTGATCAAGTAATATGACATCCACTAGAAGGTCATCATCCTAGAGTCTGACCACAAAGTCATATGATTTAATGATATTTGTGTCAACTGACTGACCTTTACAGAAACTATGCTGACTTTTTGAAAGTGCCTGATTAAATCAAGTTGAGAGAGCAGAGCATCATTTATGATGCTCCAAGGACCTTGCATACAATAGAAGTGAGACTTTGTGGGTAATAATTACTTGCTTGGTCTTTTCTTGAAGATGGACTTGATGTTGGCCTGTTTCTAGTCACTTGAGTGCACTTTGGAAGTGAGTGACATCCCAAACATCACTGCTACTGGTTCAGCAATTTGTTCAGCTGCTTCTTTTAATAGTCAGGGTTGCAGGTTATCTGGCCCAGCAGCTTTATTTGCATCCAGCCTTTTCAAAACATTTTCTATACTTATAGTTGTCATGTACATTGGTTCTCTGATTGGTTGCTCTGGTGAAGTGGGTGGAGGGTGTAGAAATTTGTACCAAAGCTTAAGTTGAGCAAATCTGCTTTTTCTTTAGCCTCTGAGGTGTTTGTGTCATCCTCTTTCATGAGGTCTGGGATATCATGTCTAGAGGTATTAGCTGCTGAGACATGGTGCTAGAACCCCTTTGATTTCTGCTGTGCATCAGCTGTAATTGCCTTCTCATGGTTTTCTATGATCTCCCAGATCAAATTTCCTAGAATGTTTCTGCATTTCTTGAACATGTCATAGTGGTTATCACTTCTGCATTTTATGTATTTGGTCCATGCTTTTTTCTTCTTCCTTCTAGCCCTTATGACTTCTTTGGGTATGAAGGTGAGTGTTTTTGGCAGGGGCAACCAGTATTCCTGGGTATGTTTGTTTTCTGCAGCTAGGACTGCTGTCTTAAATGCATCCCAGCTTTTTTCTATGTTACCACAGTCAACCACACTCTCTCATTTTATCTAAAGCCATGTTTTAATTCAAACTATCAGTTCTTGCAAGGAAAAAAGGGAACCATGTTCTCACAATCCCACTCTACTATTCTCATTGCCTCCAACCACTGGACATGTCAATTTATAGTCCTGTGAAATGGACTGTTAAAGAGTCTTATGATCTCTGGCTTCCAAAAAATTGTGTCCAAAGGATATCTGGGTATAAAGTTGCACAACTTTCAAAAGTACTATTTATGCAAAAGTTGAGTCCTCAGAACATAAACACAGTGTTCATTAAGATAGGAATATGGCCATTTAACACAGACATATTTTCTGAGTCAGATTTCCTCTCAATATCTGACTTACAGAGCTGAACCACAGGCTATATGACTAGAGTGTGAGGCAGTGGCTATAATACAGTTACCTGAAATGGTGAGAATATATCAAAAGTTTATTGTTGTATGTCAGCTATGTGGCATTAGAAAACATGACAGGGCTACTCCCATGTAAGATAGTCATTTTTGTCAGCATAGTTGAAAGGTCTAGAGATGTCTGAGGATGACACCCCCCCCCCAGAGCCCTTGGGGTAAGTGTTGTAATTAGATGTCCTGGGGCATATAAGGTTTTTTTTTATAGAAAGGGTGGCTATACAAACTTGGATGGGGCTCATTAGATTGGTAACCAGAAGTTCTAGTTGCCTTTGCAAGAGTCAAAGCAGTTATCTCCCCCTCTATGCATTGTATTTCCCCAAAATGTAAAAGTGAATAGAGGGTAACCATCACCTCCCCAAGCTTAACACTCCCCATAATGCACCCAATCAAAAGTTTAAGAGTTATTTTGTTCAGCATTGTCAAAAGATCCAGTAATTGTGTTTTTGGGAATGTTAACCTCCCCACAGTCCTCAGGGGAATTTGTTCATTGTTTACATATAGTATATGTTATTTAGAAAGGTAAATATTTTGAACTTTACTTTCCAAAAAGACAAAGGGCATTCAGGTGAGCTTTTTATAGAATGTTGGGTTGATTGTTGAACTAATCAAAATACATTAACACAAAACACATTGTTGAACATAATCAAACACTTGTGTATACAGATTGTCAAAATGGTATAACTCAGGAAGGACTGAGTATACTAATTGGGAACTTCCAGGAAATGTTAAGGGGGATGATCAAAAAGGTGATATTTGTATCCTACTACTACCACACTATTCCATTCACAATATTGAGAGGAAAATTGAACTAAATCAAAAGAGACCATTTGCATGTACATCACAGCACAAATATGTTAATATATTTATACTGTGATGTACACTGTCAAAAGAGTATATCTCAAGAAGTGGCTTGGGTATGAAGTTGGAACTTCCATAGAATGTGTAAAGGGAAAGATCATCTGACAAAAGGCAATATGTGCACAGTACTAATAACACTGCTACATTTATTACTTCTATTGCAACTACTTGTAAGACTGTGAGCATTGAGATGAAAATTTCTAGAAGTATATGAACAAGCAGGATATCAAAACGACAAATCAACAATTTCATAGCAATGGCTAATTGTGTTAAGTTGGAACTTTCTAGGATTTGATGACAGGGATGTTCTAATGACCAAAAGGTGGTATGTTGACACTACTGCTGCTACTCTGTCAACTGCTTTTACAATTAATGCTACTTCTAGTAATACCAATAATACTACTGTGACTGCTGTTACAACTATGCTTGAAAGTGAAATTTTCAAGCAATTTTGAGGGGGATGGAGGGGAACCAAATCAAAACATGTTGTCTGTATGCAGATTGTCAAAAGGTCATAACAACAATATCTTACAGTTTGGTGTGTGAAGATGAAAATAACATGGCTTGTTGTGGAGGATGTTGAACTGTTGTGGAGGATCTCTAGGGATATTGGCTATGTCAATCCCTTGCAATTATGTAATTTACTAATTATTCTTAAAAACTAAATGTTGCTTTACAACTAAATCAAAAAGCACTGTGTGTATTGTTGCCAATAAGACACCTCAGTAATATCTCTAGAACAACTAGGGGTGTTAAGTTGAAACTTTGGGGCTATTACTGTCACTGCATCTGTTCTTAAAATTTCAATAAATGAAATAGTGCAAGTGTATCCAGGTTGTCTCAGAGCATAGATAGAATGAATTGGGAATGATAACAAGTTTTATTTTTCTGATCAACTTGAGGAGGTATAAAATTAAATTCAACAATTCTGTTTATGTCTAGATTAAGAATTGTTGAAAAAGTTTTTCCAACATACAAATAGCAAGCAAACTATGGATTCTTATAAAAAAAGAGACAAAATATTTTTTTTCCACAAAAAAGTTTTTCAAAAAAAGTAATGAGCTCCATTAAGCCAAAAATGAGCAGAAATAAATTCGTTTAATCTTCCTAGTGTAAAACTACCACAAATCACCATCAATAAATAAATGAAACCCAAAACAAACAGTAATTACAATAAATAACCAAGTCTAACTAAAAAAAAAAACAAGCTAAAATTAAATTTATTAGCACTGACAAACCCCATTCCTTCTCAAGACTAGAACATAATTTGCACTTTAATAAACAAAAAATTATCAAAACTTTAAGGAATAAATATCAGCACATGTATATTAAACTGACATTCCATGGTCATTTTTTTTCAGTATAATGCAAATTATGTTCTGGTTTTGAGAAGGCATGGGGGTTGTCAGCCATACTTGTAATTTATTTTAGCTTGTTTTGAGTTTGACTTGGTTATTTTTTTGTGAATTCTGTTTATTTTGGGTTTCACTTATTTATTAATGGTGATTTGTGGTAGTTTTATGCTTGAGAGATCATTTGAATTTATTTCTGGTCATTTTTGGCTTAATGGAGCTCCTTACTTTTCTTTGGAAAACTTGTTTTATGAAAAGTTTTTAAATTAGTAAAAGAAAGCAAAGACACCCCATAAACAAGAAAAGAGAACTAGTAGCATATATAAGGAGTAGTTTCTTGGGGAGGGAGTTGAAGACTAATGAGTTGTTTTACATTGACAGTGAGTCATAGGGTGAACTAATCACTTATGGTTCCTGAGATTTTGTTTTGGTGAAGGTCTCTGTTGGAAAAGAGGGAAATGCTGCCTTTTCACATGTAGGAGGAATTTAAGAAGCTGAAAAAGAATTTGTTTAAGTGTATTTTGCGTGCAGAAATATTGCTGTTTGAATCAGTAGCCTATTCTTCACCTGTTCAGATCAGCCCTTACACTTGTCTGCTTTAGCCCCTATAGTTGGGGCTATTTTGGACACATCAGAGCCTACAGATCTTAGTGATACACACATCACATCATCATTCAAACTAGCCTCTCTCCCCTATACCTGCAAATTGAACCAATGTGAAACAATCAAGAAATGGAAAAACATAAGAAATAAGCCTTTATATAATCTGGGCTATATATTTGCATGTTAGGGGGATTAGGGGTAAATTATAGTTGAGCAGCAGTCACAATCTGTTACAACAATTATTCTGTATATTATGAGGCAAGAATAGTTTTCTTAAATAGTTTTGTTGTCAACATATTTTGACTGCAATTCCACTGTATCCCCCCTCTCTATTGTGCAAACATTTAGCCCAAATTATATATTCTCTATGTTTTTCTGATTCTTGATTGTGACAGCATTGATTCCATTTATGGGTACAAATGTTGAAACAAGAGTGATGCAAGGGGAATATGTAACTTGGGATATATATTTGCACATTAGGGGCTTGGGGTAGAGTAGAATTGCAGTCAAAATGCCTAAATACAATTATTCTGTGTATTATAAAGTAAGAATTGTTTTCTTAACCTGTTTCTTTCTCAATTGCCTCAATTCTAGGTCTATACCACTCTTTCTATGTATAATCATTGCTACCACAACAATGGTTTGGTAGCTGTAAAATTCTGGACAAGGGGTTATTCCATTCTAATAAAGTAGTTGAATTAGGTGAATCAAACTTTCAGTTTATGCCTGTAACATAACTACCTAAAAGGAATAATTATTGTAATTTAGAAATATACCACTATGGACAAACTAAAAGAAAAAAAGTGGTCATTTCAATTATGGACAGTAAAGTGAAATACACAGTTTTAGTGACCACCAGGATTTGAAACATTGAGCGATATTTTTCTTTAAAATGTAAAGATGGGAAGAAAATGATGAATGAAGATGAATCTGAATAAACTGAAAAAACTTCTGTTAATTTTAGAAAACAAAATAAATCCTTAAATGATTGTTACCAGTTATGGCCATGTCATATCTGTCAGCTTTGTTGCAGCTCTTGGCATTTCTGCCAGCAGAAAACCATTTATAGACATTTGGAAAATGTTCTGCATGCCTCTTTTATGACTACACAAATAAATAAAAAATAATCAAGGGAATCAAAGAAATGTAGTTGTCATCTAATACCAGTCCAGTAGTGTGTTAAATATGTGGCCAAAATATTGATTACCTTACCTTAAATCACCTTAAATTCCTTAATACAGGCATAGGAGAATTACTCCTTTTGAAGCATCTGCCAAGTGTTGACCTAAAAGTTTGGTTCGGGACTTTGGAGTATCCCACTCTAGATGTTCACAACTAGCGCCAGTCATTGTTCACAACTTACTTGAATGGCTGCCTGAGGTTTGATATTTGATGGTTTGATTGCTTAGGGGGTTCCAAAGCAGAGCAATATTTTTTGACAATTTCTACTAATACAAAAAAAAGAATTTATTATCTTTTTATGTAATTGCATTGCAGTGGAGGAAAATACATTCTCTAGAAGACTTCATTATAGTGAATTTGTCACTGACCCAAAGACTCTTTACTATTTGCATGCTTATTTTGATCAACAGTCAAAGAGGTCGTCAGCCCTTGCTCTTAAATCCCGTTCAAATCGCTGCTAATGTTTTCAAAACCGGGAGTCAAAGAAAAGGAGAGTCAAACCAAAATTAAATAATTTTTTCAAGGTTACACAGATCTCTAGACAGATCTTAAGTGGAATTGTTTAAGTCCTAAAAATATGGAAGGAGTAGAGATAAGAGCTCAAAGACACCTTCTTACAACATAAGCTATACTCTAAATTTGATTTTGAAAGTTTTTTCCTTATGCAACCATTTTTCTATGGAGCAAAATACCTTCGTCTAGAATTTTATCTTTGCCTGGATATTATCAAACAGTTCGTGGTAATGAACTGTAGTAAGGAGCGACCTGGCTTAATAGTAACAAAAACTGAAAAAAGTGGAATTTTTATACTAATAGCTACATCAAAAGAATCAAATTTTAATGCTGATTTTAAATATATAAGTTTCATCAAGTTTAGTCTTACCCATCAAAAGTTATGAGCCTGAGAAAGTTTGCCTTATTTTAGAAAATAGGGAGAAACAACCTCTAAAGTCATAGAATCTTAACGAAAATCACACATTCAGATTCAGCATATCAGAGAATCCTTATGTAAAAGTTTCAAGCTCCTATGTACAAAAATGTGGAATTTTGTATTTTTTGCCAGAAGGCAAGATCACGGATGCGTGTTTTTTTTTTTTTTTTTTTTTTTTTTTTTATGTTTTTTTCCAAGGATGATTGTATCAACCCAGTGGTCCTAGAATCTTGCGAGAGGGCTCATGCTAACGGAAACGAAAAGTTCTAGTGCCCTTTTTGAGTGACCAAAAAAATCGAAGGGCATCTAGACCCCCTCCCACGCCAATTATTTTCCCATAGTCACTGGATCAAAATTTTGAGATAGCCATTTTATTCAGCGTAGTCGAAAAACCTTATAACTATGTCTTTTGGGACGACTTACTCCCCCACAGTCAGCATGGGAGGGGCCACAAGTTACAAACTTTGACCAGTGCTTACACGCCAAAGTTTTTTACTGTTTTAAAAAGTAGAGTTAAGAGAAAGAGTCAAACTTTAGCGTAAAGAGCAGGGTGTTGACAAGGAAGCAGTCCCTTTCATATACAAAGTAGTTTTTGTTCGTTTTAAGTTTTAATGCTGCTCCTTACTTTCCGTAAAAAAAAACTTGTTTGTTTATTTAATACTAAATACCAGAAAAGATTTTTGAGAGAGTAACATTTATATTTTTTTTCATATATTATTATTTTTTTGTCAGGACTATAATATAGAAGGCATGGTTGTTAAATTTTTGGATCTAGCATGGACCTTAATCTCTTTCCACAGTGTAAACTATGGTAATTAGAAGGCTCATTCAGTTGCAAATTGAAAGTTATAGTTCTATTTATCTGGTAAAGAAGTAAGCAGAGGGGAATTAGCCCCTCTCTTTCATCTTTTTGCCCCCTGGCACCACTGTAGCTTCCTTTCTATGTTTTTGGATTTTAGATAGTTTCAAGATAGCCCATTTAATATAAAATGATTAATGTATCTTGGAAGATATGGCTCATGCAGCTCCAGAGACAATGGTCCAAGTTGTGTCCTGTTTTCAAACACATTTTAGTAGAAAAAATAGGCATGTTGCACTCCTAAAACTGAATAATGCAAGAAATAAAGATCTGTATGATATAGGGAATGAATAGGATAGGCATTTAAACAGAATTTTCAGGAGCCAGGGAGAGAGATTAACATACTCAACAAAGTCTATGTTTAGGCCAACATTTTTATTTCCCCTGTCCTCTGGTTATATATGTGTTTAATCAAATAAATTAAGAAACTACACACTTACAAGCTCAGTTTTATATGAGCAATAACCTCTACACTTTCTTTAGTGATAATTAAAAAAAAGTGCAACTGTTGAAAAACATAAGCTTAATTAAAAAAATTAAGGTTTTATGGCATGAGTGATACTTTCCTGCTCTGATATATTTTTGGAAGTAATTTTAGTGCTAGATTCATTTTCATCTTCTTCAAATTTGGTTAGTCAAAGTATGCAAATGTAAGGCGAATTTCTGGGTCTGAAGTCATTCTTTGTTGTATTTTACTAGCAGTGACAAATATCCATGTGCTGTTTAGGTCTTTTTCTGCAGTTGACTAGAAAAAATCTTGGTTTTTGAATCCGATTAACTTCTTAAATACAGGTCTAGATGAAACTAAAACTGAGACAATTGCAGCAAAATACTAACATCAGCTACTTAAGGAGGTTGAAGCTGATAAAAAGGACAAAGAAACTGCTGTAGCAAGAATAAGTGGAAGGAAATAAAGGAAAACAATGTAGTGATGGTGGTTTTCATAATATTTTTTTTTGCAGGTGTAATTTTACATTTTAAATCTGAATCACCTTCCTTGTTTAACTTTTTTATCCAACAAATTAATAAAATAACCATAATGTTTAGGTTGTGCTTAGCAGCTATGCAATGTACATTTTGTGGACCCAACTAAATGCCCATTAGGAAAATTATAATGCTTGATTACCATGTTTACAAAAAGAAGAAAATATGAAATATTCTGGATAAAAAAAAAAAAATGTTAGTAGTGGCAGTAGAAATAAGTACATGCTTTGAAAGTGGTTAAAAGCCACTAATTCGAACTTTCAAAAATGAACAAAACATAGAAAGAAACTATGTTTAATTGCCTAGTAAACTTGGGATATGTTCTCCTAGTTTTACTATACCTGTAATATTATACTATATTTTACACCTGTTAGGTGCATCCTCTGACTTTTTTTATGCTATTGTAAATCTTAATTAATGTTGCATTTTGTTTGATTTATAAGTCTTGTATTTGAGTTGTCTATACTTTTCTTCTTTATGGCTTTTATGTTTCTATGGCCCCTTGTTTTTTTTTGTGGGGAAGGGGGAGGTTAAGATCAGTTAGATCCATAGAACAAAATATATATTTCTAATTTAAAATTTTCAACATAAGTTAAAAAATCCTTATAGTGGGTGATGCCTTGAGAATTTAATTTGTCCTGGTATTGGTGTTTCAGTGAATATACTTATATATTTTTTTTTTAAGGAAGTAAAAGAAGTCATCAAGAAAGATAAGTCCAAAAACCCCATGAGAGATGTCAAAATTAGGAAACTATGCTTGAATATTTGTGTAGGTGAATCTGGTGATAGACTCACACGTGCTGCAAAGGTAATTATATTTCTTTCTTTGCCTGGCCAAATTAATTTATGTAAGGTGTTTGTAATGCTTAAAATCGTCAAAAACTTCAAATTGCTTTTGAAACAAATGAACTTCAACTTTTTTTTATGATCGTGTGGAAATTATATAAAAAATGTGTCAATTTATTGCAACTTGTCAGTGATCAGTAAAATCGTTATAAATGTTTTTCCAAAAAATAAATTAAACGTTAGCGTTTCAATTCTTTTTTTTATACAGAAGAGCCAAGCATCTAACAATCTTAGCTTCTAATACTTGGCTAATACGATTTTTTCAGATGTAAATATGCTTTACATTAATACTCTGGCTTTTCTAAAGGGAAACCTTAATAAAATAAAATAAGTAAATTACGATTGTAAAATTGATGTAAACAAAAGATGGTTGAAGGTTAGAGCTAAGCTCAGAGAAGTGCCATGTATGGTCTTTGCTTGTTTCAGTGTCTTCAAAGGGGGGAGGGGTCTCTAAACTACGGGGCTAATTATTTTTTTTCAATAATGTCTTGTTGACAGCCACATACACAGTTCTGGGTGTCCATGTTCAATTGAACCTCTGCAAGAGGAGGTCTTTTTCTTCTTGTTATAAGAAGCATCTATTGTATTACAATTAAAATTAGTAGGGATAAAAAGTTATTAGTTCTGTTGTGCCTGAAGGATATTGATAGAATTTATCCCTTTTGTTGCTCTGCAACCGTGACCCATGGCTCACAGTTGCTGCAACTCTTCAAGGGGCATCAGAACCAGATTTCCTGTAGCAGGAAATAAAGATTATAAGGTTCCGTTTTTTTTTGTTTCTAGTGTTTTTCTGAAGCAAATATTTTTCTCAAGCAGAATGAACTTTTAATTACTTACGTTTCTCATTTGGATGTGATAGATAGAGTTATGCAATGGGATCTGGAATTTTTTTTGCATTTGAGCCATGACTGATTTTTGTAAAATTTTTGGGCAAGGACTGGATTTTTGACAAGGATTTACTTCCTGCAGTTATGCATTCCCAACAATACGATATATATTGAGAGTGACCCACACTAAGTACAATACCGCTTATATCTATTGTTAAATTGGAAGGGGTATAGTAACCTTTCAAGCATTAAAATTTCCAGCAATGGTCCCCTGATTGTCAGTGTTTTTTCCTATTTGGTGAGGAGCTGAATATGCATTAAAATGGCCAGAAAATAGGGAATTGAAATTACGCAATGAAACTGTTGTGAATTAGAATAGACTTAAATGACAACGGGGAAAAACATTGCTGTTGTTTTCAGTGCCATATTTTGTAAATATTATTAAACATCTTGCAATTTACCGTTGGCTTATAGGAATTAAGAATAGTAATTTTGTTTAGGTGTTAGAACAGTTGACTGGTCAGTCCCCTGTTTTCTCCAAGGCTCGATACACTGTCAGATCTTTTGGCATCAGAAGAAATGAAAAAATTGCTGTCCATTGTACAGTACGTGGTGCAAAAGCAGAAGAAATTCTTGAACGTGGTCTCAAAGGTTTGTTTTTGTATATATTAATTTCATATGTGCTGAAACCCCAGCATCTAAAAAATAACCATTATCGTATTAAAATGATTGGAAGTTTTTCTACCCCCTTTCACAACTAGGATCCCAAAATACTTTTTTTCACCCAAAACAAAAAATGAAAATACCCCAAGTTTTCTATGCCTCTCCCTCCCACACACTCGTCTTAATAGTTGACTGCAGGATCAAATTAAGCTGTAATGGAGTTAAGCCTTTTCAGACAGTTTGACAATTCTTAAAGACAGCTCCACTAAGAGTTTTAAGACCACTGAATAAAAAATAAATAGAATGTGTGAAATACTGACAGTCTAAGTTTTCTTTGACCCTTATACACAAATGAATAACAATATCAACTGCCTTAGCTATAGAAGAAATGGAAATAACCTTGATCCTTCAGAGTGACATGAAATAGGTCTAGTTTTTTGGATTTCTATCTGTCAGCTCCATCATGTCTAGAAGGATGGTATCTATGGCCACCTTAAGAATTTTTTCTTTGGTTGAACTCTTTGAAAGAATTTTGTATGCACCATTACAGCTCGGGACCTTTGGGTGTTCTGGATTCTTGAAGCCAATGGTTCTCTTCGGACGTGTTAAAATGGTTCTGGACTTTCTCTATGTTTACGAAATAGGGAGCAAATTTATTTTGGGGAATTTTTGGCATCTTCCTATCTTGATAAATATATGTCAAAAGCATTTTTTTGAAAACTAGTGCTTCATTAAGTTTCAATTTTACTATAAAAAAGCTGCTAAACATTTTGTAAGTATTACTTGACTTTTGGGTTTGCTTTTTTCTCATTGAAGCTTGGTAAAAATTAGTCGTTTCAATACTTCAATCAACTAAAACAACTAGCAATTTAGTAAGATAAAATCAAAAATTTTCTTCCATTATTTAACTTTAGGCTTATTGGGCTGTGTTGAATGTAGCTCAGTTCAAGTGATGTCTTATTTTTTTCTTCTTTTTTCTCTTGTTTGTTTAACTTTTCACTCCACAGTCTGTAATTCATACAATTACAGAATGTATATCACTCATAAAAATGACTTAGCTTTACTTATGTAAAGTGGTCAAGTGTTCAGCTTGGCCACGTCTTTAGCATAAAGAAGTCCTCCAATTTTTCGGGACATCGTAGCAATTGTAATAGATCCACCGTTCTTCTTAACATTAGAGTAACATTAGTCTGAGCGCCAGTGTTGAAAATATAAAACATACCCACGGTGGAATGGGGCAGGTATGAGAATTAGCCTATCTCCCCCCGTTCATGCTTATTCGAAAAATACCTACGGCACTTGTTTGCGAGTGGTGAAACACTCCGAAACGTAACATTTTATTATATTTTGGTGTTTCATGCAAGAAAGTACATCTTCCACAAAGTCTAGGGTGCAGTTTTCCGCTCATGAGAGATAGAAATGCCTTG
Source organism: Artemia franciscana (assembly GCF_032884065.1). Classification (NCBI taxonomy): domain Eukaryota; kingdom Metazoa; phylum Arthropoda; class Branchiopoda; order Anostraca; family Artemiidae; genus Artemia; species Artemia franciscana. The sequence goes on along the minus strand of NC_088872.1, from coordinate 27,139,270 downwards.
AGGCCATAAAATGTCTTCATAACAGACTAACACGATTAGCTAGAAACAAATGGCAGCAATGACGCAGGTAAAGAAACTAAACAAAATCAGAATTAACACTATTTCATACTCGCATTCCCAAATTCATTACGATTTTTTCTTAGTATCCCTCCATTTCTAGTCACGCACAATTATTCCTCGTCTGAATCAGCCTCGGCCTCGCAGCCATTCCTACAACAAGAGCACAAAATATCGCAATCTCTGCTTGCACATGAATATTTTGGTCCACAAGATTTACACTTATATGGCGATAAATTCTGAATAATGGATGACCAAGCTGGAAGGGTTGATTTAATGGGTACTATGCATCTGTACTTCATCTCCCACCTAAAATCAAGCGGAGAAAGGTACGAGGGGCGAGGCATGAGGGCCTGAAGCGTAATAAACCATTGGTAAATGCACCTTTTCACATATAAGGCAAAGGAGTTGTGGGTTGGAGGCAGGCTCTTCAGCGTTTTCTGGCGAGGGAACAAGTGAACGTGGAGGTTATTCAAACGCGAAAATTCCTCTGAATTTCAGTATGAGGTGATCAAAATCTTACAACACAGCTTAAAGCTCAACTACTCTGTCGATTTGTTCCAAAATCTGTTTAGTAAGAGGAGATATTCGAGGTAGCCACAGCACAACTGCTCTAAGGAGAGTTTTCTTTCCTTTGGAGAAAATGAAGCTTGTATTATCACAACCGGTGAAACAGTGCAGGAACGCAATTATATTCACTAGGGGCGATGGGAGTCTTTTCGCAAGTCCAGTGATCGAAATAACTTTGTCCCACAAGCGAACCAAAACATTAGAGGTGGCATAGCTTTGTTTTTCAATTGTCTTAAAAGATTGAAGCAAAATGACCGTAATGTCTGTGTCATTTGCTTCCACGATTAAATCCGTGCATCCCGTCCTGGCACAGAAACCTGTGTGAAGAGCGACATGGGTATCCACTTCTTCGTGTATGCTGCTCAGTTCATTGGCAAATCTCTCGCAGTTTACAGTCTGGTTTCCCGGAAGCAGCTGAACTACTCCAGTTCTATCTGCTAATCCTCCTGGTAGGTGCGGTCAGTACCGGTCCGAAGGTCATATATTGCATTCTATTAGCTTTACTTTACTTTGGATATCAAGTAGGATAGAGTCCCAGATATCGAGAACCATATTCGGTCGAAGTGAAAAGGATTTTCCATGCCGTTCATGGCAACCACTACTGTCTTTCAAAGAAACGACTTCACAACCCTCGGTGTCTTTAAATAGTCCATCTTAACAGTCTGCTACAACATGCAGCTGAGTTGTTTGTTTGGGAAGTTTCCCTAGGATTCGTAAAAGTCCTTTTAGCAAAGTCTACTAAAAAGTCATCACTCCTAAGAGATTGGCCTCTAATAAGGGGCATACAATCAACAACTCCCACACTTGCTGCCTCTTGAAACTCGGTATATCAGCTGGCCACTTCTCTGTGGTAAGAGAGTCTTTCAGAAATTCTAATAAAGCACATTTACTGCCAGTTCTTAAGACAGTGCTTCCACTTTGCATAACCTCAAACAGTGCTGGTGGATATGAAATAAGTTCATGACTTAATATTTTCTGCTATATATTGTTGCGTGAGCCCTGGTCAGTATTAACAGGGACCATAATCCTTTGGAACACATAATTCCGTGTTGGCATTAGATTTTTCAATATTTATATCTATGTTCCAAGTCTTGAAAATCGTATATAAAACAAACACCCAAGAGCCATCTAGCTAATCTAATGTAACTTGCCTAATTTATGAATATTTGCCAATTAGTGTTTTTTTGTAGATGGCAGTGATGGTGTTTAACTCATGTTTAGACTATTTGAAAACAGATAGATGCAGTCAAATCTGTGTTTATTTTTCAAGGTTTTATAAAAAAAAAAATTGTACAGCAGTGAAAGAAGTGATGATAAAGGTTCTCCCTCTGGAAAATATGTCAACTAGGATTCTTTTCCATATCATGAAGTAAGAATTGTTTTCTTAATACGTATCCTTATGTAGTGGAATCGTCATACATTTATACCAAATATGTCACTGGTGGGACTCCGTACATCCTCTAGATTCTATAAATTTGGCTTTTTGGGGAGACAAAGGGATTTGGGGCCAGACTACAGGGTTGTGGGTTCGGCGACTTAGACCCCAAATTCCGAGAAAGCTTGAAAATTAAAACGGAATCGGGCTTTTCAAATGCTGGTACCTGAGAATTCTAGAATTTTCTAAATTATGTGAAATGATTATTGTATTCAGATAGAGGATTAAATTATAAATCACATGGTCTGTTTATTTCATATCTATCTCATGGCCTGACTGGGCCATGAGATGGCCTGACTGGGCCATGAGATGGCCCTAATATCAGCTTCAGAGGAATACCCTTTCACTCAAGACTTTTTGATAAATAGAGAAATTACCCAATGAGACCAAATGATGACATTACAAAAAAGGCCTTACTCACAAATAACATCACATGTTATGCAACCTCCTCTGAATTAACCAAAAAATATCACCAGGAACTTCTTTCTACACTTCTTTTGTCTTGATACTAAAACAACAGCAGTCAAAACAACATTAATCTTGCTTTTTTCTTTTAAAAGACACCAGAAAATGATGTCTGAAACCGGCATTTGCAGCTTTTGCTCGCTAGATAGCATTTTTAGGGAAATATTAAGTTCAGATCCAAATTTAATAGACTCCCTCCCCATTGATTTAAAGTGCTGTTTTTATTTTTGGTATCAGCGTTTTTTAGGCTATCTTTTGGTATATGTTTCATAATAACCCCATTTCGTGGTACTCCCTTCTTGAAATAAGCGAGATAGCCAAGCTTGGAGCCCTGATTGCATTTTAATTACCAATACTAACCCTTTGTTTTCACGTGGTGGTCTTTTGTTGTTTGGTTACTTTTTTAAATCTTCTGAAATATATTAAAATGGACAGGGATTGCTGGCTGATCATTAAAGTTTTCATCTTAAAAAGACGCGCATGACCATGCGCACGAATTATGACCCTTTTCCAAATTATTAGAGAACGTCTCTTGTGAATGGGATTCATCTGCTAATGAAAATTATTGCCGTGTCCGGTTCGAAATGTGAAAGGAAGAAAGGAAGCTTCATAGTTTAGGCGAAAAATAAAATAATTGTAAAACTAGGAGTAAAAATCACTGAATTATTGTTATTTTCATGCTGTTTTGTTTTATTGATTGAAAGAAATCAGATTTTTCATAATTCCGTTTCCATATTGGTCAAACTTCCTGTAATATTTGGGACAAAAAGTGTATGTTGAGAATTGATCTTATTAGTTTTTATTTTGGTTGCTATAATTCAGATTAACTTGTAGTTCGTGAATACGAGTTGAGGCGTGAAAACTTTTCTGATACTGGCAATTTTGGATTTGGCATCCAGGAACACATTGATCTTGGTATCAAGTATGATCCATCAATTGGTATCTATGGTCTTGACTACTATGTTGTCCTTGGACGCCCAGGTATAAAAACTTTATTTTACCTTTTGCTCCGTATCCTTTCTTTCGTTTTTCGTCCTTAATTAAAAGGCCCGGTTCATATATTTTACATTCTTTATCACCGTATCGAATAGATCGAGCAGAAGTAGAAAAGGGAGAGAAAAAGTAGAGTTAGACTGATCATAAACAGTAGCGGTGCTTCCGATCAGTTAAACTGAAAATAAATTTTTCCATAGAAACTGTTGAAAAAAGGAATTCATTTAATTTAAAATAAACTTTCAAGTTGAAACAAATAGAATGGCCTGTAACGACGGTGAGTGCTTTGTGCTTTTGCAAAAGAACTTTAGTTCTTTTGTAGTGCTGTGTGCTATCCCGTAAAAAGGTTGACAGTGAAGAGCTCGAAGGAATGAAGTTAACAACAGCAGGTAAAACGAAGGTGATTTTATTCAAGACAGTGAAATTTTTCTAATCCTTAAATGAATATTTCGGCATTGTATCCAAGGGCTACCTTACCAAAGGTGTAACTAACATGTTTGTTCAAACTCACCCCTCCCCCTCTTTCAAGACGTACCTTCCGGTATGCGTACTCTGTTACGACATATCTCTTCAGACAAGAAAGCGACAAAGATTTACAATAAAACGCGATCTTTAAAACCAAAATTAAAATAATAACAGAATCATTAGTTCAAGGAAGTTCAACCAGAGCTCTTTTCGTCTATCTTAGGGGGAACAGTAAAGTTAAGCAGATGGGCAATCTTATTTCATTCTTTTTCAGTCTTGCATAATAATAATAGTATCAATGCTGAAGTAAATCTTGATTCTAAGGACCGAGATCCTTTCTATAAAAAAGGTGAATATCGAGTTTAATAGTGAAAAGAAAATATTGAAGTTGACACCGCATTTTTAGTATAGATCTGCCCAGAAAGGAGCAGTCGACCGTGAAGATAACCTGGAAGCATTGGAGAGTAGAATGCATAGTTAGAGATAAATAAATGGCGATTCTTAAGCGTTTTATTGGTCGTATAGGGCAGTGAACCGAATTTAGCTTGTTTTATCATCTCATGTTTTACTACAACGATTTAGACAGGTATTTTATCCCGAAATTTGAATGTGTTTGGGCTATTAACACTTCATCCCAGTTTTCCCTATTAACTAAAATGAAATTGCAGAGCTCTTTGTTTCTTTGAAATTTTAATGTCTATTCATTAAGAAGCAGACTTAGCTGAGGAAATAACAAATTGATCACAAGATGATGCTAGCATGTACATCTCGTATGTATAAAAGTGTCTACTTTCTAAGAGAAGGAATCAAGTAATCTTGAACTTTAGTTCTAATCATGAACATAAATGATACTTCGAAAAAAAAAATAAACCAAAATATTCATAAGCTCCTCAAGGTGGGTTTTTGGTTAATGCCAAAAGTCTTCGCTTAATCTACATTTATCAAGGTATTTTGGTAACTACAAACAGCTCTAGAATTACATGCATCATGTTATTTCTAACAAATACTATATACATCAAGAATACGTTGATTTATGTCTTAACAAGTTCATCAACTCGGCCAAAACTTCACCCTACCGCCAAAAATAATACCCCATCGCTGTCATTATGATTAGGAAAAAAAACTAGTTTTTTCTACTGAAAGTAAGGAGCAACATTAAAACATAAAAACGAACAAAAATTATTCCGAATATGAGAAGGACAGTCCCCTCCTCTCTACCTCTCTCTTCATGCCAAAGTTCTTTTTAAGAACTTTCAAAAAAGGATTTGATTCTAATTAAACGGCCCTTCTAATACAGGAATCATTCTTAAAGAATTGAGACAAAAGGTCGGACTTAAGCCTAAAGAGTGGAATATTGAGGAGGGGGCTGCCTCCCTCATATACAGAATAATTTCTGCTTGTTTGAAGTTTTAATGTTGCTCCTTACTTTCAGTAGAAAAAACTGTTTTTTTTGTTTGTTTAATGTCTGATCGGTTTTCAGAAAAGGCCAGGAAATTCGCCCCTCCGTGGAAAATCTCCCCATGAAACATTCCTCCATAAAAAGTTCCTACCACGTAAAATTCTTCCGCTGGGAAATTATCCTCGGACAATTTCGTTCTCGCTGCGAATTCCCCCCAGAAATTTTTTTGCTTATGATTCTGGCTGAAAAACACTCCTTAGCATACTTTGATTTGAATAAAGACTTGTTTTCATTTAATTTCTGAACCTCTTTAACGTCATGGGGCAATCCCCCCTGTGTGGTAAATATTCCACGGAAATCCCCCCCCCAACGGAAAGTTGGGGGGAAAAATGTTCCATGGAAAAATTTTCCATGAAGATTTTCTCCTGATGATAATTCCCCCATGGAGACTTAATCCGGTGGGAACTCGCCACATCACCTCGGAAAAATCCCCCACAGAATTCCAACTCCGCTGAAAATTACCTCTGGACAATTCTCCCAAAGTATCACGTGTAAAATAGAATCGCCAACGAGAAAGTAAGATAAAAAAAAAGTTTCGTATGCGAATTCTGGGAAATTCTTCCGTGTCAAATTTCCTCTGGAAAGCTCACCCCAGGAAGCTTCCATCCCAATGAGAAATTCTACCCACAGAAAGTCCATCCCTAGATCTGCCCCTCCCCCCTCTTGAAAAATTTCGGTATACTTCCCTAACAAATATTACATGTAAACAATGGGCAAATTTCGTAATTTGCAGTCTTTTCTCCACTGGTTTTGGAAGGTCATGTCAAAAATGTATGCACTGAATATAATGATGTGGTTTCATTTAGCTTCCTTGACTTTTACGGGTTGTTTTTCCTACCCCTTTTCGAAAATTCGGCAAATTTTCTTAGGCTTGTAGCCTTTGATGGGTAACACTAAACTTAATGAATATTATATATTTGGAATCAGCATAATAAGCCAATTATTTTGATATATCTATTGATGTCAAAATTCTGTTTTTTAGAGTTTCAGTTGCTGTAGAGCCGCGTCGCTCCTTACTTACTGTTTGATATGGGTCGTGCAGTCTAAGTGAGGAACTGCAATTTTAGAGTAGAAGTTATTGTAAAAATCTACGCATACAATGCCAAATGTTATTGCCCAAAATTGAGCGCATTTTCAATGCAACCTATTTCAAAGAATTTACTAACCAATATTTGCAAGGCTTTGGCATACCCTATTTTTGGAGTATTGCATAGTTAACGTGGAAGTTAGGGTCAGGCACTTACACAGGAATTTATTTTAGGAAGGAGGTGATACACAAGGAAGGAGGTGAGTTTAGCGGGAGTCAGGGGCGCGATATGTCACTAAGCGAGAGGTAGGGCTAAATATTTGGTGTTTTAAGGGTGAGTCAAATTGGGCGATAAACAAGGTTCTTCAACTTAGCGACTGACTCATTGCCACGGTCATCAGCGCTCCATCGTCCGCGACTCAACTCAGTTTTGGTTGAGTACGGTTATAAGTAGCGCTAAAATAATTCATTCAATTTGCAACTCTTATCTACGAAGCACTAGAAAAGATACTTTATGAATGATATAATGGTTTCTGGGTTTAGATCCATTCAAAAACATACACATTAATTAAAATATGCACTGTGGAATGGTAATAGGAATTTCCAAAACTGTTTCCCCCCCAAAAAAAATCATGTAAAATACTTGCTGTTACAGTACTATACGAGCGAAAAAATAAAATAAGGAACAAAAAAATTCATGAATCCAAGAAAGAAAACAGGTCCCGAATGTTTCTATCATTAACATGATTGTTGATACCTTCTTTTCAATTGACTTATTTTGTAATTTAAAGAAAGACAAGGTATTTATCTAATGACGCAGGAGGTGCCTGAACAAAGCTAGAATCACTTTGCTACCTCCTGTGCAGCAAAAACCGATTGCTTCTTCAACTGATCGTTGCCTGAAAGCGGTTCTGCCGAAGATAACAATTTTTGTCGAAACTGAGTAATAAACTTTATACTGTGAAAAAAATTCTTTCGAATGGTCTAATTGACATTGCTCTGAGATGCATAAGCAGTTTTGCCGCGTCACACACAGCATGATCCGTTTTGCCGAAAGTTGCTGATTTCCTGAACAAAAGTTTGTTACATGATCAGAAAGTTGGTTACATGATAAGATTCATGTGCGCCTCAAAATCGTAATTAAATAATATGCTACATGATGCAAGATATTGTGAAGAAGTATTCCCACGTCTAGTGTATAACAATGAACTATTCTGAGCATGGCCACTCCACGGTTCCGGAGATCTATTTCAGCCCAGTGCCATCTTCAAAGGTGAAACTACTAGGCTATAATTTAAGCAAGGACTGTGCAAAAGGATGTTCTATAAAACTTCGTCGCGGATACTGCTCCTTCTGTTGCGCTGATTGCACCAGAGGTTAGCATAAGGCCGTTATTGCCTAATGTATCAGCTGTGAGTGTTGTGGAAAGGCTACTGCCTCCTGTACCTTCTAGCACAGTAGTTGATTTCCCAACAATAAAAATAAAAGACGTAGAATCGCTTGACCGTTTTATGCCAGCAGCAGATGTGGTATATATATAAAATCTTATTAGAAGTTATAACAAAGTTGAGATACCTAGTACTTCAGGTGAAATCACAGATTTTTCCGAAGTAGTCTCTGTCTCCGAAGATTCAAACTAGAAATTCCATGGAGCTTGTTGCTGAGTCAGACTTTCAACGGATCTCTTGTCACATTTAATCGTAAATTTCCCGGTTAATTGTCGAAATTGAAATTTGTTTATCAGATGAAATATGTTTTAACGAAAGCCACATTTATTATTCATGGCCGCATTCATGTTCCGGAAGTTTTGGGCGGTTTTGCCGAATTTGATTTTTATTTGATTTTATCCTAGGAACTAGCCCACCTTAGGCCAAAAAAATAAGTTCAACGATATAACGACTTGTTCTAAATTTGAAACAAAAATCGCCGCATATTTGTATGAATCTATTACACGTAGAAGCATTTGGGTTGGACAGTTAAACTAGAAGCTATTCTGAAAACCCATGGTTTTCTTTACTGAAAACCCATAGAAATTTTCTTAATATAAAAGAATTCAAATTTGGTTGAAATAGTATTTAATTTTGGGGACATAAATAAGATTAACACTTTTTTTTTAATTTATGACAAATAGGCTTTGATTTGTTTAGGGTCGAAGGCAGGGGCTAATTGGGCCCAATTCCAGACACTTCAGACTTCCTTAAATTCCTGAATACTTATTATTATTATTTTACCTTTTTTTACAATTGCCCTTTCCATTCCCAGAAATAAAAATTCATTAATAACTTCCAATGTAGTTTTTTTTTAATGATATACATTCTGTAAACACACTTTCTCGTCAAGAGTCGTCAGCGAAAAAAAAAAGAAAAACGCCGAGTCTGTATACTTACATTTAGTTCTATACGCCACCGTCTCGGCGTAAGCTTTCAAATAAACGATCGTTAATTTTGCCATTCGCTTATTGTAGTGACAATGGACGACTACTACCGACGGCTTTTTTTTCGTCCAATGTGTAAGTTGCAATACTACCCTATACACCTCTAAGAAACGCTCGGTAAAAACTCCTAGTGTCTTTCGTGTCTAGTGTAATAACGACATCACTTTCAACTAATCAGATGCATTTTCCAATAACATAAAGTTATTGAAAGGGACAGTAGTATTTCATACCTGTAGTCAAAGCATCTATGACAACCAACGAAAACCACTCTTTCTGGAGTAAAAGAATTCCATGCTACTCTTGGTTCAAACTTAAGACAGATGGTCTAAAATTTGAGGCAGGTGGCCAAAATAGCGATACGTGAGGCGGATGGGGTGTGCGCAAATGAGAATGGCTGACCACTATCGCCACTTGCTATGTGTCGTGTTTCATTTTTGTAACGCATTTTTTTTAGTTGTTTTATGACTATGTTGTATTTTGACGCTCCATCGTCCGCGACTTAATCCGATTTTGGGGTTTAGTACGGTTCTCTTAAAGTAGCGTCAGAACAATTTCATTCTATTTGCAACTCTTTCTTACGAACTACTAGGAAAGATACTTCAAGAATGATACAAATAATTTTGCTGTAAATAATAATTGATCTGTTGTATTTATTTGGCTCATCAAACACTTGGTGGTAACAAACTAAGGAGCGACTTGGCCTAATAGTAACCGAAACTCTTAAAAAAAAACGGAATTTTGATAAAAGCAGATTCATCAAAGATTTGTATTTTTGTGTTGATTCCAAATACATAAAATTCATTAAGATTAATTTTATCGATCAAAAGCTACGAGCATGAGAAAATTTGTCGGGTTTAAAAAAAGGGGGAGACACCCCCAAAAAGTCAAGGGATCTTTACAAAAAGCACACCATCAGTCAGTACTGCTGTACTTTAACGCTCCATCGTTCGCGACTTAATCCGATTTTTGGGGTTAGTACAGTTCTCTTAAAGTAGCGTTAGAACAATTCCGTTCTGTTTGCAACTCTTTCTTACGAAATACTAGGAAAGATACTTCAAGGATGGCACAAGTAATATTGCTCTGAATAGCAAGGACTCTGTTGTATTTACTTGGCTCTACTGTATCTATTAAATAAAAAACGTTTTTTTAACTGAAAGTAAGGAGCGACATTAAAACTTAAAACTAACAGAAATTACTCCGTGTATGAAAGGGGCTGTTCTCTCCTCAATGCCCTGCTCTTTACGCTAAAGTTTGACTCTTGCTCTCAATTCTACTTTTTAACACAGCAAAAACAAAATACACTCTTACTGTGGGTCATGTGTCATTTTTGTAACGCATTTTTTTTAGTTGTTTCATGACTATGTTGTATTTTGGCGCTCCATCGTCCGCGACTTAATCCGATTTTTGGGTTTAGTACGGTTCTCTTAAAATAGCGCCAGAACAATTTCATTCTATTTGCGACTCTTTCTTACGAACTACTAGGAAAGATACTTCAAGAATGACACAAATAATTTTGCTGTAAATAGTTAATGCTCTGTTGTATTTATTTGGCTCATAAAACAGTTGTTGGTAACAACGTATAAGTAAAGAGCGACTTGGCCTAATAGTAGCCGAAACTCTTAAAAAAACGGAATTTTGATAAAAGCAGATTCATCAAAGATGTTGATTCCAAATGCATAAAATTCATTAAGATTAATGGTATCCATCAAAATCTACGAGCCTGAGAAAATAACCATTACTGTGTGTAAACAGTGGTCAAATTTTGTAAATTGCAGCCCCTCTCCCTGGGACTGTGGGGGAGTTATTCATCTCCAAAGACTTAATTATTATGTTATTATGTCGACTATACTGAGCAGAATGGCTATCTCAAAATTTTGATCCGTTGACTTGGGGAAAAAAAGGAGCGTAGGAGGGGGTCTAGGTGCTCTCAATTTTTTGGACGCTTAAAAAGGGCCCTAGAACCTTTAGTTTTCGTTAGAATGAGCCCACTCGCGACATTCTTGTACCACTGGGTCGATACAACCACCCCCGAAAAAAAAAAAAAAAAAAAAACGCATCCGTGTTCTCTGTTCTGGCAAAAAATACAAAATTCCACATTTTTGTAGATATGAGCTTGAAATTTCTACAGTAGGGTTCTGTGATACACTGAATGCGATTGTGTGATTTTCGTTAAGGTTCTATGACGTTTAGAGGGTGTTTTTCCATATTTTTCAAAATAAGGCACATTTTCTCAGGCTCGTAACTTTTTATGGGTAAGACTAAATTTGTTTACTATTGAGCCAGGTCGCTCCTTACTACAGTTCGTTAACACGAACTGTTTGAACGGCTAAGGCTGATGTAGGAGAGCATATATTCATGCCTTGGGTGGAATCCCAGGAGTTGTTCCAAGACTATAGACTAAAATAGTGTTTACAGGGCCAAATTAAAAAAATTTCAGAGGGAATCTTTCAGATGTATCTGAAGTAGCGCGGTCTATTGTAAGCAGTTATGTATGGGTTTGCTTTATATGAATTCACAAAATCTGCTGTGCATCAAGCTGTTGGCTGGCTTGCTATTACACTTAGTACTTTTAGTAACATTAACTTAATATATCTTTCTTTAAGGAAATTGGGAAATTACAGTGCATAACATCACAATACCGAACGGGTTTCTTGTCGTAGTCTGAAGTATTTCAGGAAGGATTCATGCTTCCAGTTTAAAGAATGCCTCAAAGCAATATTTATTTAAAACATGTATGTTAAATTTTGGACAGAGCAAGGGAAAAAGAAGCTCTTGGTTGAGCATATTGTTTGTGAAACAGTTAAACTTGACGATAGATTTTTTCATTATCAGGTTTCCGAGTAGCTGAACGAAGAAAGAAAACCGGCAAGGTTGGTCACCAACACAAACTCACCAAAGAGGATGCAATGAAATGGTTCCAACAGAAAGTAAGCATAACTAATGCCATACTTATAATATTTTCTTACGACTTCATCCGTTTACTCCACCCCCTCCCCCCGAATTTACTTCTGAGAACTACATAGGAAACCTTGAATTTTTTTTTTTTTTTTTAAGTACTGAATATGCGTTACGCTTTTATTTTGAATGTTCGTATTTGAAGTAGTAATATAAAACCAATAGTGTTTATCAGTGACGGCATTTTATAGATTTTTCTATGCATGTTACTATTAGAGGACCTTGTTTATCGAAACTATCTGGTTCGCCCAAAAAAGAACGCAAAACCGGATAACAGAAAATAAATATGTATAAAATTACTCTCATTAAGGTTTACCCTTAAAAGTATTATAGAATTTTCAGGATATTATTGACTAGAAATAAATAAATGTGGGAACAGAAAAATTAGACAAGTTTCCTTAACTTAACAACGTAAGAAAATTTGTCCTTTGACACACGTCATGCAAGATTGAAAGCGACGAAGATAATTTCTTACAAAATTTTACCGTCAATTAGACTTGTTCCTACGACATCCTGCTTTCTGGGCTGGTATCCTGCTACTTGATTATGAAGTCAAGTTTGAGACGAAAACACACAGCACGTAATGCGAGGGCCTGCCCAATGGGGTACCAAGTTACCTCAACCCCTCCCAGAAATATTTATTTGATTCTAAATTGGGCAAAAAAATCTAAATAAAAAGACACTTAACCCCCAACACTCGAACAAAATGTTCGATACAGGACTGATCCAGCGACATATGATCAAAGTCCCTTCTCCACTTCGCCTTAGGTATTCTTTAATAATAATAACTTTGTCATGTGAATTTTCTTGTGCTGTATCATTGCTCATCACAATGACTAAGAAATTTTAACAAACATGGTCTTTTATTTCCGCACATATCGTCAATAAACACTTTTATGTATCGGCATTCTCTGTCGCAAAAAAAAAAAAAAGTTTGTTGATTTTTTTTACGAATTCTAGACCAGTTTGAAATTCTAATGATGCGAATTGTTGTCTTAAAACGCTAATGGTAGACCTACAATTTGTCATTTTGGACAAGAACGAGACTAACTCGGCATGTAGCAAGCGACATAACAAATCGATGTTGAAGTATAAAGATAATATTTAATAAATAAATTAAAAAAAAATCCCGATACAAATCAAATTTGAAATAGCCCATTATAATTACTTTGCTAGTCTTATTTTGAAGTCATTATCAATCATGTGCTGCTATTATTATCATTTTATTCTTAACAAGTAACCAATAGTTTCTGCAGTGTAGTGGTTAAGAAACTTCTTGATTGGAGGATCCGAGATCAAGCCATTCGGCGGTAACGTTCGCGGTAATCTTTAGTTTTGGTGCCTTATAAAAAAATTCAGTTCTCTGGAAGATAAAACCAGGTTCGTGTCGTGATAAATACCAAAGGGTGGCTGTACTTTATAGTTTAAATAAAAAAAGAAAAAAATCTGCTGGAAAAAAAGAGACAAAAAAAGGCAAAGGATTGAACACAGGTCACGACTTATGGACCATTTTCGTAAGGTTTAGTTCCTGATCCTCAAAAATTAAAAAAATCAAATAATTTGACAAAAAAAGTTTTATTGCTTTCAACTCGTCCGATTTAGATTTTACTATACTTCTTGAGTTTTTTTTTTATCTTTGTACGTTGTCTTTGCATGGCATCGTACATGACCGAATCTAATATGGGTTGACTGCGGTTCTCTACCTAGTGGAACGAAAGTTGTGGTCAATTTGTAACTGCTACAACCGGTTAAGGGAAATACTTCACAAATGTTGCTAATGATGCTCGCAACCGACGTATTCTCTTTCTTTTCTTGGTGCATTCTTATTTTTCAAGTGATCTTAAACTAATTAGTAACAAAACCTCACTCCTTTAAAGGCACCTTTTATTTTGGTTATTTCTATATGTGCATTTATGTTTCTTTGAGTAATATTTTCTTTGAATAATACGAAGTCTTTTAACGTAAGAAAAAATAGTACACAGAAAAGTTTTATATTAAATTAGTTTTATTCCTTAAGAGGATTCGATACCTTAAACATCATTTTTGTAAGCCTCAACGTTGGCTGGCGGTCTTAAGGTAAGGGTCCATTAGCAAATTCGCTCAAGGGACTTCTTATCATTGAAACCTATTGAGAATTTATGTTTTGGTTAATGAATTTGATTGAAAAGACAAATGAATTCTGTCAGCAAAGTTTTCAATCAAAGCGGGTTGCACCACAGAAAATTCGAGAAGCTGTCAAATTGATTAAATGGCATTTCTTTTGAGGTGCATTTTCCAAGCAGGTATACTAGAACTTTCTTACGGGCAACCCTTTCCTGAATTAAAAAAAAGTTTCTCTAAAACTAAATATATTTATCTCCAGCATAAAACAAGAGAAGTTACAAATTTTTTTTTTAAAGATTTCAGGGAAAGTAGATGTCGGTTTATAGTTTTCTGCCGATTATTCGGATCGCTTATCCAATCTTTACCGTTATGTCAAGACCGCCCAATCAGTTCTAAGTAGTTTGGCCACAAAAACTAAGAAAGCTTACAACGGACAAGATCAGCTGATTCTTTATGGTATCGAATGCCCTTAATAAAAAAAATTTTAAAACCGTTTTATACCGAAAATTGGAGAATGCAGTTGAAATATTACCATATGCGCATAGTGATTGATTCGTTTCTTTTACGTTTAAGCCATAAGTCTATCTGATTCTATTTTATGTCTGACTTCGTATGCGAATATCAGGAACGGGTCTTGAGTAGGTTCGAGAGAAGGCAAAAATATTGATGTTATTTGCTTCTGTCCTAATTAGGCTGTATTTATCACTACTTCATGTAAAAGTTATTTATGAAGCTTGATAAAAATGCAAAGATGTGTTTGAATTGTAAGATGCTACAAATTATCAGATGTCTAAAAACTCCACTTTATGGTTTTATGCTGTGAATGCTTAAATTGTTTTTTTGAATCATCTTAAAGAATTGTTATCGACTATATTCATTATATTTGATTTTACCATTTCTTTTTTCTCTCTTTCAGTATGACGGCATCATTCTTCCTGGCAAGAAGTAAATCACCGTGTTTTTCTTTTTATAAAAGAAAGCCGCGAATAAAAAAAAACCTTTCATATAATGTGTTCTCTTTATGTTTACAGGAAGGCACTACGAAACAAAAATAGAAAATTGTTAGTATTGCGCCTGAAATTTCGAAAGGTTGAGCATTAAGTTTGACATCAGTTCTCTAATTTTCAAAAATTCAATTCTTGGCATTTTCCTATCAATTCCCTGTGAAAAACGGTCGGTAACCTTCCAGTAGAAGCAGATAAATCAATGATAGATTCCCTGTTGCTATGCAAGGAAAGAAGATATTGCTTAGCACTATTAGATTAGCACTTATTGCTTCAGCACTATTAGAAATCAGAAGCTAAGTAGGGTTGTGTTCTATCCCCCTTTATATGGATCATTTTGATGGACTTCGTCTTAAGGAGCACAGGAAAGGCAATTGGAGACCACGGAATCAAATGGGGAGGAAAAACGCTCCTGGAATTAGATTCTGCTGATGATTTAAGCATATTAGATGAAAGTGTGAGCAAAATGAATTTTAGAGGAAATGAAAAGTTTTAGAAAACAATAAAATTAAAACAAACATTAACATAAACATTAAAACAATGAAAGTTTTAGAGGTTTTGCGAGTTCAGGGTGCTAAAATAGGCTTCAAAATTAATGTTAAGAAGACTAAGTCACTAAGGCTAGGAATAAGTGAAGATGAACAGGTGACATTAGGTAACGAAAAGATTGACCAGGTTGGGAGCTTCAGTTACCTTGGTAGTATTATTAGTAAAGATGGTGGGAGCAGTGAAGATGTTAAAAGTAGAATAGCTAAGGCTCAGGGTGTTTTTTCACAGTTAAAAAAAGTTTGGAAGAATAGAAAGATAAGTCTGCAAACCAAGATTAGAATATTGGAAGCTACAGTGATGACAGTGGTCAAATATGGTTCTGAAGCATGGGCGCTCCGAAAAGCCGATGAAAATTTACTAGATGTTTTCCAGAGAAATTGCCTACGGATTGTTCTAGGTACCCGGCTGACTGACCGTATTGCAAACAGTAGGTTGTACGAAAAATGTGGTTCAATCCCGCTTTCTAGGGCTATAATGAAAGAAAGGTTGAGATGGCTAGGCCACGTTCTACGGATGAAGGATGACAGATTACCGAAGATTGTCCTTTTTGGCCAACCGCCTGGGGCTACACGGAAAGCAGGTCGTCCTTGTCTGGGTTGGGAGGATGTCATAAATAAAGATTTAAAGGAAATGGGAACCTCCTGGGAGGGTGTAAAGAGGGAGGCTTTAAATAGATTAGGTTGGAGGAAGAGCGTGCGTAGCTGTGTTGGCCTCAGGCGGCTTGGTGCTACAGTGAGTTATTATTAGTAGTAGTAGTATTAGATTTCATCGACATGTTACACGGTTTACTTGATACGTTCTTTCGATTTCATATTCTGCGATATCAGTTGCAATTGGGAAACATGCTAACACATAGGCCTATAGTTAAACTTCACAATATGTCTCATTTGTGCTAAAAATACCAAATATTTAGATAACAAAGCAATGGACGCCAAATTAGTTTTACGATTGTTTGAATGTTTTGAAAACCTCCCCTTGGAGGAAGTTTAATGCTATTAGCTCTTTCTCAGAGAACTGGCACCCGCTTGGGGGTGACTAGATAATCTTAATTTTTTAAATAGCGATCCCTTAAATTTTTTTGCATTTGGATTAAAAATGAAACAGATGCTGTGCCAAGTGTTTTTTTTTTTTTTATAGCGACCCCTTTAATTGTTTCTGCATTCGGATTAAAAGTAAAGCAGATGCTATTCGAAGTGTTCTTCTTTGGAATGCACCTTAATCAAAAGTCAGAAACACTTGACAGGCAGAAGAAATCAGAAAAGTCGTGGTTTACACCCAAAGTACATCTAAATGTCAAACTAAAAAAAAAGGTATTTAACCGCAAATCTTTTCTGACGATTTTTTTAAAAAAAAATCATGACTTGTTAGCGGTGCGGAAGTCCCCTTCGATGGGTGCCTTCAAAATTCAAATGGCAACCCATAATAAGCTTTGTACAATCATATTCTACACGAAACATGGAGCTTACTCCGTATTTTAAATCATTCCCGAAAGTGTTTTAATGAAAATTAACAGGCAATTGAATTCTGCAAGTTGGTTTAATAGGTCAAAACCAACCATTAAAAACTTGATTTTCTTGATCTCCCCCCACTTTTTACTGAAGCATTTAAAAAAACTATATGGATGAATCATTCATTTTTGTTCTATAAATCAAAAAGCCAGTACATCCCTCCAGTTGCTGTGATTAGAAACTCCAGTCTTCGTCCCGTAAGGATATTGATTATGCTAGGGCGCTTCTTTTATATACGAGAAACGGATGATCAATGCATAAAACTTTTTTCAAGCCTTTGGATAACAAGTTATTAAAGTTTCAATCGATTTTTTCTATTTCTTGAGCCACTTTTCTTTGGTTCGATAATTTTTTAGCAGTATCTTTGCTATAGTGATCATAAAACTAAAAAAAATGGCATGATCTTGAAGAAAATTGCAAGTTCAAATTCTGGATGATGCCAAAGAACCGCTTACCAGAACTTAAAAGCGCGTAAACTTAGAAAACGCAAAATTATAATTTTTTCCATGAGCGTGTTTTTTCCTCAATATTGAAAATCTGGATATCACCCACCAACAATTAACCAGAAAAACTAGACTTCTAGCCCGAGCCTTCCCCCAATCCATATCCCTGATATCTAAAATACCCAGCACTTGACAGTAGGCTGCTTTCGCAGAGAAGGGGGGAATCTTTGACTCATCCTCCCAAAATTATTGAGATTTTCCCTATAATTTTTTATATTTTTTCCGTATAATTCGCCTATTTGCAGGATTAATCCCTCGCCGCCAAGATCGTCGAATCTCCAAAATAAACCCTTGTGTAAGTGCTTTCTTAGCAGCATATTTCCGTTCAATATATTTTTCATAGTATCATTCCCTCAATAGTACAAACCACAATATGAAGTTCGATGACATCCTTATCAAATTTCATGCACACTATCCAGACTCTAAAGAAAATGTGAAAAGATTTGTAGTTGTTTTTTTCAGTTCGTCCTTGAGGCTGGATTATGAAGCCTCATGCCACGAAATGAAGAACCATATTCGTTAAAGATGTAGTTTTGCTCTAGATAAGATCTCTAAGCACGAATCTTTTTGTATTCCACTTCCATTTTAGAATCCACGCAAAAATTCTAGTGGTTGAGATAATTTTGTTTAGTTATCAATACACATGGCAGTGAAGAGTATGCAGTAGTTGAAACGAACTTGCCTTAATTTTTGCCCCTAAAATTTCGGTAAACAGGGTCAAAGACAAAAAGCTTCAATTTTTGACATATTCATCTCATAAGCTCAATGTCTGTCCAAAACTAAAATTTCAGTTTCCTATTTTCATTGGGGCATATTAGAACTTTAGACAAGATTTATTCGTAATTAATTAAGTATACACATTTTTGGTTTAATAGTTCTTTATTTTTCTGTGAAAAACTTATTTTGTGGAAAAAAGTTTTTAAACTAATTCACAGTAACGTCAACCTAAGGAAGATATCAACTAGCAGAGGAAAGATAAGGTCCGAGTAAAAATTTCGTTAACACCTTTGAAAATGAGGCACAGGGATGTAAACAGGAGAAATAATAAATTTATCTGAATTATCAAGTCAGATTTTTATCGTTATTATTGATGCTCCACGAATGAATTCCCGCGCATCTACTTGCCTTGGCAGGCACATACATGTTGCAGAAGTGTTTAGAATTTAGTAGTTAATAACGTAGAAAAGGTACCAGTAAAAAGATTACCAAACAGTTCGCGGTAACGAACCGTTAATAAGGAGCAACACGGTTCAATAGTAATCGAAACTCTAAAAAAGGAATTTTGACATCAGTAATTATGTAAAAAAAATATTTGGCGTATCAGGAAGCACTACTGTAGAGGTTTCAAGGTCCTATCTGTAAAAATTTGGAATTTTGTTGTTTTTTTTTTGTCAGAAGAGAGATCACGACTGCGTGTTTATTTGTTTTTTCCCCAGGGGGATAGTATTGAACCAATGGTCCTAGAACACCGGGGAGGGCTCCTTTGAACGGAAATTAAAAGTTTTAATGGCATTTTTAAGTGACAGAAAAGATTGGAGGGGAACTAGCCCTCCTCCCACGCCTTTTCCCTCCAAAATCTTACTGATCAAAATTTGGAACTACCCGTTTAGTTTAGCATAGTTGAAAAGTCTTGAAACTATACCTTTGGAGATAACTTGTCCTCCCCCAGGGCAAGTATCTTGCCCGTATCAGGAAGCACTACTGTAGAGGTTTCAAGGTCCTATCTGTAAAAATTTGGAATTTTGTTGTTTTTTTTTTGTCAGAAGAGAGATCACGACTGCGTGTTTATTTGTTTTTTCCCCAGGGGGATAGTATTGAACCAATGGTCCTAGAACACCGGGGAGGGCTCCTTTGAACGGAAATTAAAAGTTTTAATGGCATTTTTAAGTGACAGAAAAGATTGGAGGGGAACTAGCCCTCCTCCCACGCCTTTTCCCTCCAAAATCTTACTGATCAAAATTTGGAACTATCCGTTTAGTTTAGCATAGTTGAAAAGTCTTGAAACTATACCTTTGGAGATAACTTGCCCTCCCCCTAGCCATTGGGAATAGGTCTTAAACTTATAAAATTTACCAATTGTTTACATATAGTAATTTGAGCTTGGGTTAAGTTTCCATGGGGATAATTAAGGAGGGAAGATTTTGACGGAATATCTATACAGTTATTTTTATTTGTCTTAATTTCTCTTTGCCCACTCAATTTTGCATGTGGTGATATTCCGGGAAGCGATTTCCACGGGGGGGGGGGGGTCTGGAGTGATTGGAAAAATAATTGGAACTTGGATTTTTCATGGGTGAGCCAAATGTAGCTGCATTATTTGTAGATCAATCAGAAAAAAAGTTTTTTTTTCAACTGAAAGTAAAGAGGAACATTAAAACTTAAATGAACAGAAAGTATTCTGTAGTTAAAGGGGTTGCCCCCTCCTCAATACCTTGCTCTTTACGTTAAAGTTTGACTGTTTGTCCCAGTTTTTTAAGAACGAGTTCTGAAACACTAGGGCCGTTTTGGAATAGGAACTATGAAGCTTTTTTTTAAAAGTGCTAAAAACATTAGCGTGAAGAACAAGGCATTGAGAAGGGGGGCATTCCATTCATATAAGGGAGTAATTTCTATTCCTTTTGAGTTTTGATGTTGCTCCTTCCTTTTAGTTGAAAAAGATTTTTTTTTTTATTTAATCCCTAGGAAAGAAATCACAGGTATTTAGCATGAAGAACTAGAAATTTTGTCGTCGCAAATTTTCTTCAACATTAAAGTTTGACATTAAGTTTAAGATAAAATGAAAGTATGACACGCAGTGAACACAAAGAAGAGTAAAGAAAAGGTTTATCATTCATTTACTGGCCCATTGACAACTAACTCCCTTTCAATTAAACAAAACGGTGATGTATGAAAAACAAATATTCCTAAAAACTTCAGAGCTAGATTTGAATAATAATGGTCCCGATTAAAACTCGATTATTTAATTCAACACGTGGAATCAAGATCCGATTTTAGAAGCCTCAAAAATACAATGAAAATTCTGGTACGACTTGTGAAGCCATAAAACGTAACTTTTTAATGTAATATACCAATGGCAAGGGTCAGGTGTAATTTACCTCCCTTTTGAAGGCGGAACAATAGTAAAAAACTGTAACATGATAAAAACCCTATATGAAATACTTGTAAAATTAAGTTTTTGTTGTCCAGATTTTCGTTGATTAAAATAAGCAAAACTACCCCCTTAAATTAAAAATAAATTTTGCCTCACCCGTATTTCCCTCAATTAAATTCTAATCGTCTCTCATTTGAACTTAGCATGAATAAAGGTGACATGAGGCGAAAGCTCCCTTCTTATGGCAGAACAATGTTTTTATTTTGTAAAATCCAATATTTCCATCGGAGGGAATGGACAATTCATGAACAAATCATGAAACATACCAGGACGGAGAGGCAGGTGACAATAAGAACTTTATTTTTATTGACATTTGAATGGAAAAATCAGGTTTTGAGTTAGGCAAAGAAGGACTGGCACTAATGATGACCAAAACCCTAACTCCTGATTCTGAAAAATAACTTTGTTTTTTATTTTCATTGAAAAAATAGAACCAAAAAATTAATCTCCCTTCACAGATTCTGAATATACAATTTTTTGCAGAATTCCCCCCCCCCACTCTATATTTTTGTGAATCGGCACCCTGGACTCAGTACCTAAATCCGTTTCAAATGTAAAAGATTTAAGTTTTACCAATTTTCTTTCAATCTTGTAAGCTTGGTTTGGGTCAGCAAAAGTGGATCTTTAGAAAGCTTTTTGAAAATATTTTGTCAATCATCCAATATACATACGACTAACCATAATAACAGATTACAATGTCTAGCTCGAAAGTATCGTTTTAGCTTAACGGAAATCCATAAAAGAGAATGAAGAAATAGAACTAAGGGAAGGGGGCTATAAAGTTTACCATAAATTTTGTCCTGCATAAACAGGAATGTCACATTTCAAATCTACGCAAGTTTTTTTTTAAACCTTTAAGTTTGCAAAGCAGCTTAGCTGACTTTCTCGGAAAATTAAACAAAGTTTAACTTCATTCTGATTCTACAGTTGTGGAAAACCTGTACAAAATGCATAAAGTTAACTAAGTCAAATAAGCAAAACGGTTTATCAGCTTTGTGGACAATTTTATTGAAGCCGTAGGGAAACCCGCATAAGAGAGTAATCATGACCTTGCGAACTACCAATTCTTTGGCCAGTCACGCCTCAAGACGCTAAAACTAAATAACTGAACCTTGACCGGCTCATTTCGACACACCCTTGACGTTCCATCAAAAGATGTTGCTCTTTCAGTTGATTTAGCGAAATTTTTCTGCACTTAGGTATGCAAAAAAGAAATAAAAGAAACAATTGATAGGAAAAAGTAGCTACAGTTCGGTTACTTCGAAATTAAGAAGACATGTCCACTCAAGTTTTACTGAAAAGAGGAAACAAGAGAACAAAAAAAAAAAAAAAAGACAAAAAGGATAGTGCTTAATATTTGAATCAAATATTTAAATTTTGGACAGCAAGAATAGTTCCATAATCTATCCCTATACTGGCTATTGCCAATGATGTCTGTTAAAAACTAATATGAATCCAATTTTTTGGTTGTGACAGTAAAACAAGGGCCCATAAAAAATTGTATTTTTTTTTCTGCCTATATATATATATATATATATATATATATATATATATATATGTCTCACTGTTTCTTTTTGAAAGGGTGAGATCTTCACCCTCAGTTGGCAAAACTTCCTTCTAGAAAAAAAAAAAAAAAAAAAAAAAAAAAAAAATCCAATGCAGAGTCCTTGCTGCAGCAATAGACTAAATGTCTTTTGTCTTCAAAAATCTGCACTATGTCTTCCATGCCAAAAATGAAAAAATGGAAGGAAAACATCCAATCATTTAGATTAAAATTTATATTATAACACAGATTAATAATACTAATAGCTTAATAATGTAGATTAATAAAGCTACACTATTTTAAAATTATTCACAAAGCTAACTTTCTAACCACAAAACTAAAAACTATAATAACAAAAATGCATCAGCCTTGTGTAATAGAAAAACCTGTACAAAACGTATATAGATGACTCTACTCACAAAAAGATTCACAAAGGGAGTCCCAAGTAGACAATCTCA